>NC_056747.1:1330229005-1330385925 GCF_019279795.1 Protopterus annectens
ATAAGCCATAAGCCACATGCATTCAAAATGAATAATCACTTCCTTACTTGAAATAAAAAAAGTTGATATATTTATTTTCAATACTCTCTGCAGACAGTAAAAGTAACAATCTTGAAGAAGAAATTGAAAATAAAACATTCAAAAAGACAGATAATAATCAGGGAAAAATAATGTCCAACAGCTAACTACAGTCGATGTGCTTTTGACTACTAAAAGTATGTCATGCTGTTACTGCTTCTGACTTTTAAATCCAAAGTAGGATTTTCAGAGTTTTTTCAAGCAGTCTTGCAGGGTATCCACCAGCAATCACTCCTGTATGTCCTTTAGTTTTGTAATCCTCTACTGTTTGAATTAAAGTTATGCAACATGCCCTAAAGTCTGGCAGCTGTATCTGTCAAATGCCTTCTGAAATAAGTAATAGTGCTCCATCCAGTAAGGCAATGTCAATGATGGCTTTGAACTGGCAAAAAGTCACACAATGGTGATAATAATGTCAAAGATAAATGCGGCAATAACTTGAAACCTCACTGCTTCCTCACTAAAATGATCTCATATTTCATTACCCTAAACTACTGATAGACTAACTGTCCTGTCCCTATACTCAGTGTCACAGAGACTCCTGAGAGGTGATCCATGTTTAGCCTTCTGTACTATGAATGACTCAGCACTATTCTGAACCCCTTACCTTAAATGGAACCAGTGTTAAAGCAAGCACCTGCTCTGGAGGTCTAAACCTACCACATAACATTGTCAGATGGCACGACAAAATATCCAAACCAATGTGTCTCCCATTTCAGAAATTGGCTGCCTTGCCTATTGCCCAGAGTACTTTCCTAGCAACCTGTAGAGTCAGTCTAGATGACGTGGTGGGTGACTCCAAATTATCTTTGGGTATATTGGAGAAAGTTTTCTTAAACGTGGATATTGTTGTCCCTCTAGTATTAGGTGATGTGTCTGACCTTCTCTGTGTCTTCTTGGCCATAAGATTAGTAAGCAACCTAAAAACCCATGAAGCTAAGTGATAGCTTGTCAGTGTAGAAGATAACAAGGTAGAAGCAGAGAGACATACATAATATCCAGGCTGAGCTTAGCCTGAAATAAGTCTTTTCCTAGATCAGCTCTGAATCCCAATCAACCAATTAAAAAAATACATTTAAAATAAAAAGAAAATAAAAACGTATATACATGTGGTCAGATATCAGCAAATCATGACAGGCGTGACTAGGAAAACTCTCAGGCAAGGTACAGGTTGACAAGGAAAGTACATGCCTTATAGACTTAGGAATAGGTGTAAAATTACACTAACAGGCTGCAGTGAAGTACTATCCTTGCAGCAATGATGAAATTGTTACTTTTTCTGGGGGGAGGTAGGGTGAAAACTGTATAGAGAACATGAGAGCTGTGGATAGGGCAGTGGCAGAGAACATGACAGCTGTGGATAGGGCAGTGCTAGACAACATGAGAGCTGTAGAAAGGGCAGCAGTAGAGAACATGAGAGCTGTAGATAGGGCAGTGGGAGAGAACATGAGAGCTGCTGATAGGGCACGGGAGAGAACATGAGAGCTGAGTGGTAGAGAACTGAATAGGAGATCTCTGGATAGGGCAGCAGTAGAAAACATGAGAGCTGTGGATAGCGCAGCTGTAGAGAACATGAGAGCTGTGGATAGGGCAGTGGGAGAGAACATGAGAGCTGTCAATAGGGCAGTGGTAGAGAACATGAGAACATGAAAGCTGTGGATAGGGCAGTGGTAGAGAACATGAGAGCTGTCAATAAAGCAGTTGTAGAGAACATGAGAGGTGTGGATAGGGCAGTGGGAAAGAACATGAGAGCTCTGGATAGGGCACCAGTTGAGAACATGAGAGCTGTGTATAGGGCAGCTGGAGAGAAAGTAAGATATGTGGATAGGGCAGTGGAAGAGAACATGAGAGCTGTGGATAGGGCAGTGCTAGACAACATGAGAGCTGTAGAAAGGGTAGCAGTAGAGAACATGAGAGCTGTAGATAGGGCAGTGGGAGAGAACATGAGAGCTGTAGATAGGGCAGTGGGAGAGAACATGAGAGCTGCTGATAGGGCACGGGAGAGAACATGAGAGCTGAGTGGTAGAGAACTGAATAGGAGATCTCTGGATAGGACAGCAGTAGAGAACATAAGAGCTGTATACAGGGCAGTAGTAGAGAACATGAGATCTGTGGCTCGGGCAGCGGTAGACAAAATGAGAGTTGTGGATAGGGCAGTGGGAGAGAACATGAGAGCAGTGGATAGGGCACCAGTTGAGAACATGAGAGCAGTGTGAGGGCAGTGGTAGAGAACATGGGAGCTGTGGATAGGGCAGTGGTAGAGAACATGAGAGCTGTGGATAGGGCAGTGGTAGAGAACATGAGAGCTGTGAACAGGGCAGCAGTAGAAAAACATGACAACTGTGAATAGGCAGTGGTAGAGAACATGAGAGCTGTGGATAGAGCAGTGGTAGAGAACATGAGAGCTGTGTATAGGGCAGTGATAGAAAACATGAGAGCTGTGGATAGAGCATCGGTAGAGAATGTGATAGCTTTGGATAGGGCAGTGGTAGAGAATATAAGAGCAGTGGATTAGGCAGTGGTAGAGAACATGATAACTGTGAAGAGGGCAGCAGTAGAGAACATGAGAGCTGTGGATAAGGCAGCTGTGGACAACATGAGAGCTGTGGATAGGGCAGTGGTAGAGAACATCAGCGCTGTGGATAGGGCAGTGACAGAGAACATGACAGCTGCTGATATGGCACGGGAGAGAACATGAAAGCTGTGGATAGGGCACAGGCGAAAACATGAGAGTTGTAGATAGGGCAGTGATAGAGAACTGAACATAAGAGCTGTGGATAGGGCAGCTGTAGAAAACATGAGAGCTGTCGATAGGGCAGTGGGAGAGAACAAGAGAGCTGTGGATACAGTGAAAGAAAACATGAGAGCTGTGGATAGAGCAGTGGGAGAGAACATGAGCGCTGTGGATAGAGCATGGGAAAGAACATGAGAGTTGTGAAAAGGGCAGTAGAGAACATAAGAGCTGTGGATAAGGCAGCTGTAGAGAACATGAGAGCAGTGGATAGGGCAGTGGGAGAGAACATGAGAGCTGTGAATACAGTGGAAGAAAACATGAGAGCTGTGGATTGGGCAGTGGGAGAGAACATGAGAGCTGTGGATAGAGCATGGGAAAGAACATGAGAGGTGTACATAGGACAGCAGTAGAGAACATAAGAGCTGTGGATAAGGCAGCTGTAGAGAACATGAGAGCTGTGGATAGGGCAGTGGGAGAGAACATGAGAGCTGTGAATAGGGGAGTGGGAGAGAACATGAGAGCCAAGGATAGGGCATGGGAAATATCATGAGAGCTGCGGATAGGGCATGGGAAAGATCATGAGAGCTGTGGATAGGGCAGTGGTAGAGAACATTAGAGCTGTGAACAGCACAGTGATAGAGAACATGAGAGCTATGGATATGGCAGCGATAGAGAACATGAGAGCTGTGAACAGGGCAGCAGTACAGAACATTTGAGCTGTGGATAGGGCAGTGGTAGAGAACATAAGAGCTGTGTAAAGGGCAATGGTAGAGAACATGAGAGCTGTGAATAGGGCAGCAGTAGGAAACATGAGAGCTGTGGATCAGGCAGCAGTAGACAACATGAGAGCTGTGAATAAGGCAGTGGGAGAGGACATGAGAGCTGTGGATAGGACAGTTGTAGAGAACATGAGAGCTGTGGATAGGGAAGTAGGAAAGAACATGAGCTCTGTGGATTGGGCAGTGGTAGAGAACATGAGAGCTGTGCATAGGGCAGCAGTAGAGAACATGAGAACTGTAGATAGGACAGTGGTAGAGAACATGAGAGCTGTGGATAGGGCAATGGTAGAGAACATGAGAGCTATGGATATGGCAGTGGTAGAGAACATGAGAGCTGTGGAAAGGGCAGTTGTAGAGAACATGAGAGCTGTGGATAGGGCAGTGGGAAAGAACATGAGAGCTGTGGATAGGGCAGTGGTAGAGAACATGAGATATGTGGATAGGGCAGTGGTAGAGAACATGAGAGCTATGTATAGGGCAGCAGTAGAGAACATGAGAGCTTTGGATAGGGTAGCAGTAGAGAACATGAGAGCTGTGGATAGGGCATTGGTAGAGAACATGAGAGCTGTGGATAGGGCAGAAGTTGGGAACATGAGAGCTGTGGATAGGGCAGGTGTAGAGAACATGACAGCTGTGGATAGGGCAGTGGTAGAGAACATGAGAGCTGTGGATAGGGCAGTGGTAGAGAACATGAGAGCTGTGGATTAAGCAGTGGTAGAGAACATAAGAGCTGTGGATAGGGCAGTGAGAGAGAACATGAGAGCTGTGGATAGGGCAGTGGGAGAGAACATGAGAGCTCTGGATAGGGCAGTGGTAGAGAACATGAGAGCTGTGGATAGGGCAGCAGTAGAGAACATGAGAGCTGTGGATAGGGCAGCAGTAGAGAACATGAGAGCTGTGGATAGGGCAGTGGGAGAGAACATGAGAGCTGTGGATAGGGCAGTGGTAGAGAACATGTGAGCTGTCGATAGGGCAGCAGCAAAGAACATGAGAGCTGTAGATAGGGCAGCAGTAGAGAACATGAGAGCTGTGGATAGGGCAGCGATAGACAACATGAGAGCTGTGGATAGGGCCGGGAGAACATGAGAGCTGTGGATAGGGCAGCAGGAGAGAACATGAGAGCTGTGTATATGCAGTGGTAGAGAATATGAGAGCTGTATACAGGGCAGCGGTAGAGAGCATGAGAGCTGTGGATAGGGCATGGAAAAGAACATGAGAGCTGTTTTCAGGGCTGCGGTAGACAACATGAGAGCTGCGGATAGGACAGCTGTAGTGAGCATGAGAGCTGTGGATAGGGCAGTGGGAGAGAACATGAGAGCTGTGAATACAGTGGTAAAGAACATGAGAGCTGTGAATAGGGCAGTGAGAGAGAACATGAGAGATGTGGATAGGGCAGTGGAAGAGAACATGAGAGCTGTGGATAGGGCAGTGGAAGAGAACATGAGAGCTGTGGATAGGGCAGCAGTAAAGAATATAAGAGCTGTGTATAGGGCAGCGGTAGAGAACATGAGAGCTGTGGATAGCAGGGTAGAACATGAGAGCTGTGGATGGGCAGCAGTAGAGAACATGAGAGCTGTGGATAGGGCAGTGGGAGAGAACATGAGAGCTGTGGAAAGGGCAGTGGTAGAGAACATGAGGGCTGTGGATGGGCAGCAGAGAACATGAGAGCTGTGGATAGGCAGCAGTAGAAAAACATGACAACTGTGAATAGGCAGTGGTAGAGAACATGAGAGCTGTGGATAGAGCAGTGGTAGAGAAAATGAGAGCTGTGGATAGGGCACGTGAGACAACATGAGAGCTGTGGATAGGGCAGCAGTAGAGAACATGAGATTTGTATATAGAGCAGTGGTAGAGAACATGAGAGCTGTGTACAGGGCAGTGGTAGAGAACATGTGAGCTGTCGATAGGGCAGCAGCAAAGAACATGAGAGCTGTAGATAGGGCAGCAGTAGAGAACATGAGAGCTGTGGATTGGGCAGTGGTAGAGAACATGAGAGCTGTGAACAGGGCAGCAGTAGAGAACATGAGAGCTGTGGATAGGGCAGCTGTAGAGAACATGAGAGCTGTGGATAGGGCAGTGGTAGAGAACATGAGAGCTGTGGATAGGGCAGTGGTAGAGAACATGAGAGCTGTGGATAAAGCAGTTGTAAAGAACATGAGAGCTGTGGATAGGGCAGTGGGAGAGAACATGAGAGCTGTGGATAGGGCAGTGGTAGAGAACATGAGAGCTGTGAACAGGGCAGCAGTAGAGAACATGAGAGCTGTGTATAGGGCAGTGGTAGAGAACATGGGAGCTGTGGATAGGGCAGTGGTAGAGAACATGAGAGCTGTGGATAGGGCAGTGGTAGAGAACATGAGAGCTGGATAGGGCAGTGGTAGAGAACATGAGAGCTGTGGATAGGGCAGCAGTAGAGAACATGAGAGCTGTGTATAGGGCAGTGGGAGAGAACATGAGAGCTGTGGATAGGGCAGTGGTAGAGAACATGAGAGCTGTGAACAGGGCAGCAGTAGAGAACATGAGAGCTGTGGATTGGGCAGTGGTAGAGAACATGAGAGCTGTGTATAGGGCAGCAGTAGAGAACATGAGAGCTGTGGATTGGGCAGCAGTAGAAAACATGAGAGCTGTGGATAGGGCAGTGGGAAAGAACATGAGAGCTGTGGAAAGGGCAGTGGTAGAGAACATGAGAGCTGTGTATAGGGCAGCAGTAGAGAACATGAGAGCTGTGGATTGGGCAGTGGCAGAGAACATGAGAGCTGTGGATAGGGCGGTAGAGAACATGACAGCTGTGGATAGGGCATCAGTAGAGAACATGAGAGCTGTGGATAAGGCAGTGGTAGAGAACATGATAGCTGTGGATAAGGCAGTGGTACAGAACATGGTAGCTGTGGATAAGGCAGTGGTACAGAACATGAGAGCTGTGGATAGGGTAGCAGTAGAGAACATGAGAGCTGTGTATGGGGCAGTGGTAGAGAACATGAGAGCTATAGATAGGGCAGTGGTAGACAGCATGAGAGCTGTGGAGAGGACATGGAAGAGAACATGAGCACTGTGAATAGGGCAGCAGCAGAGAACATGAGAGCTATGTATAGGGCAGCAGTAGAGAACATGAGAGCTGTAGATAGGGCAGTGGGAGAGAACATGAGAGCTCTGGATAGGGCAGTGGTAGAGAACATGAGAGCTGTGTATAGGGCTCCAGTTGAGAACATGATTGCTGTGGATAGGGCAGCGATAGAGAACATGAGAGCTGTGGATAGGGCAGTGGTAGAGAACATGAACGCTGGGGATAGGGCAGTGATAGAGAACATGAGAGCTGTGAACACAGCAGCAGTAGGGAAACATGACAGCTGTGGATAGGCCAGTTGTAGATAACATGAGAGCTGTGGATAGAGCAGTGGCAGAGAACATGAGAGCTGTGGATAGGGCAGTGGTAGAGAACAGGACAGCTGTAGATAGAGCATCGGTAGAGAACATGATAGCTTTGGATAAGGCAGTGGTACAGAACATGATAGCTTTGGATAAGGCAGTGGTACAGAACATGATAGCTTTGGATAAGGCAGTGGTACAGAACATGACAGCTGTGGATAGGGTAGCAGTAGAGAACATGAGAGCTATAGATAGGGCAGTGGTAGACAGCATGAGAGCTGTGGAGAGGATATGGAAGAGAACATGAGCACTGTGAATAGGGGAGCAGCAGACAACATGAGAGCTGTGTATAGGGCATGGGAGAGAACATGAGAGCTGTGTATAGGGCATGGGAGAGAACATGAGAGCTATAGATAGGGCAGTGGTAAAGAACATGAGAGCTGTGGATAGGGTCCGGGAGATAACATTAGAGCTGTGGCTAGGGCAGTGGTAGAGAACATGAGAGCTGTGGATAGGGCAGTGATAAAGAACATGAGAGTTGTGTGGATAGGACATGGGAGAGAACATGAGAGGTGTGGATAGGGCAGGAGTACAGAACATGAGAGCTGTGGATAGGCCAGCAGTAGTGAATATGACAGCTGTGGATAGGGTAGCAGTAGAGAACATGAGAGCTGTGGATATGGCAGTGGTAGAGAACATGACAGCTGTAGATAGGGCAGTGGTAGAAAACATGAGAGCTGTGGATAGGGTAGTGGTAGAGAACATGAGAGCTGTGGATAGGGTAGCATTAGAGAACATGAGAGCTGTGGATAGGGCAGTGGTAGAGTACATAACAGCTGTCAACAGGCAGCAATAGAGAACATGAGAGCTGTGGATAGGCCAGAGGTAGAGAACATGAGAGCTGTGGATAGGGCAGTGGTAGGAAACATGAAAGCTGTGGATAGGGCAGTGGGAGAAAACTTGGGAGCTGTGGATAGGGCATTGTTAGAGAACATGATAGCTGTGAACAGGGCAGCAGTAGAGAGCATTAGAGCTGTGGATAGGGCAGAAGTAAAGAACATGAGAGCTGTGGATAAGGCAGTGGTAGAAAACATGATAGCTGTGAACAGGACAGCAGTACAGAACATGAGCATTGTGGATAGGGCAGCTGTAGACAACATGAGAGCTGTGGATAGGGCAGTGGTAGAGAACATGAGAGCTGTGGATAGGGCAGCGGTAAAGAATATGGGAGCCGTGGATCGGGCATGCGAGAGAACATGAGAGCTGTGTATAGGGCAGCAGTAGAGAACATGAGAGCTGTAGATAGGGCAATGGTAGAGAACATGAGAGCTGTGGATAGGGCAGCAGTTGAGAACATGAGAGCTGTGGATAGGGCAGGTGTAGAGAACATGGGAGCTGTGGATAGGGCAGTGGTAAAGAACATGAGAGCTGTGGATAGGGCAGTGGTAGAGAACATTAGAGCTGTTATTAGGGCAGAGGTACAGAACATAAGACCTGTGGATAGGGCAGCAGTAGAGAACATGAGAGCTGTGGATAGGGTAGCGATAGAAAACATGAGAGCTGTGTATAGTGCAGTGGTAGAGAACATGAGAGCTATGTATAAGACACCAGTTGAGAGCATGAGAGCTGTGTATAGGGCAGTGGTAGAGAACATGAGAGCTGTATATAGGGCACCAGTTGAGAACATGAGAGCTGTGTATAGGCCACCAGCTGAGAACATGAGAGCTGTGTATAGGTCAGCAGTAGAGAACATGAGTGCTGTAGATAGGGCAATGGTAGAGAACATGAGACCTGTGGATAGGGCAGCAGTTGAGAACATGAGAGCTGTGGATAGGGCAGGTGTGGAGAACATGAGAGCTGTGGATAGGGCACTGGTAGAGAACATGAGAACTGTGGATAGAGCAGTGGTAGAGAACATGAGAGCTGTTGATAGGGCAGCAGTACAGAACATGAGACCTATGGATAGGGCAGCAGTAGAGAACATGAGAGCTGTGGAGAGGGCAGCAATAGAAAACATGAGAGCTATGTATAGGGCAGTGGTACAGAACATGAGAGCTGTGCACAGGACACCAGTTGAGAACATGAGAGCTGTGTATAGGGCAGTGGTAGAGAACATGAGAGCTGTGGAGAGGGCAGTGATAGAAAACATGAGAGCTGTGTATAGGGCAATGGTACAGAACATGAGAGCTGTGTATAGGACACCAGTTGAGAACATGAGAGCTGTGTATAGGGCAGTGGTAGAGAACACGAGAGCTGTATATAGGGCACCAGTTGAGAACATGAGAGCTGTGTATAGGGCACCAGTTGAGAACATGAGAGCTGTGTATAGGGCAGTGGTAGAGAACATGAGAGGTGTGAACAGGGCAGCAGTAGACAACATGAGAGCTGTGGATAGGGCAGCAGTAAAGAATATAAGAGCTGTGTATAGGGCAGTGGTAGAGAACATGAGAGCTGTGGATAGGGCAGCTGTAGAGAACATGAGAGCTGTGGATAGGGCATGGGAGAGAACATGAGAGCTGTGGATAGGGCAGCTGTAGAGAACATGAGAGCTGTGGATAGGGCATGGGAGAGAACATGAGAGCTGTGTATAGGGCAGCGGTACAGAACATGAGAGCTGTAGATAGGGCAGCGGTAAAGAATATGAAAGCTGTGGATAGGGCAGTGGTAAAACAACATGAGAGCTGTGAACTGGGCAGCAGTTGAGAACATGAGAGCTGGATAGGGCAGTGGTACAGAACATGAGAGCTGTGTATAGGGCAGCGGTACAGAACATGAGAGCTGTAGATAGGGCAGCGGTAAAGAATATGAAAGCTGTGGATAGGGCATGCGAGAGAACATGAGAGCTGTGTATAGGGCAGCAGTAGAGAACATGAGAGCTGTAGATTGGGCAGCAGTAGAGAACATGATAGATGTGGATAGGGTAGCGGTAGAGAACATGAGAGCTGTGGATAGGGCAGTGGTAGAGAACATGAGAGCTGTAGATAGGACAGTGGTAGAGAACATAAGAGCTGTCAACAGGCAGCAATAGAGAAAATGAGAGCTGTGGACAGGCCAGTGGTAGAGAACATGAGAGCTGTGGATAGGGCAGTGGTAGGGAACATGACAGCTGTGGATAGGGCAGTGGGAGAGAACATGAGAGCTGTGGATAGGACATCATTAGAGAACATGATAGCTGTGAACAGGACATCAGTATAGAACATGAGAGCTGTGTATTGGGCAGCAGTAGAGAACATGACAGATGTGGATAGGGTAGCGGTAGAGAACATGAGAGCTGTGTATAGGGCAGCAGTAGAGAACATGAGAGCTGTAGATAGGGCAATGGTAGAGAACATGAGAGCTGTGGATAGGGCAGCAGTTGAGAACATGAGAGCTTTGCATAGGGCAGGTGTAGAGAACATGAGAGCTGTGGCTAGGGCAGTGGTAGAGAACATGAGAGCTGTTGATAGGGCAGAGGTACAGAACATGAGACCTGTGGATAGGGCAGCAGTAGAGAACATGAGAGCTGTGTATAGGGCAGTGGGAGAGAACATGAGAGATGTGTATAGTGCAGTGGTAGAGAACCTGAGAGCTATGTATAGACACAGTTGAGAGCATGAGAGCTGTGTATAGGGCAGTGGTAGAGAACATGAGAGCTGTATATAGGGCACCAGTTGAGAACATGAGAGCTGTGTATAGGCCACCAGCTGAGAACATGAGAGCTGTGTATAGGTCAGCAGTAGAGAACATGAGCTGTAGATAGGGCAATGGTAGAGAACATGAGACCTGTGGATGGGCAGCAGTTGAGAACATGAGAGCTGTGAAGAGTGCAGTAGTAGACAACATGAGAGCTATGGATAGGGCATGGGAGAAAACATAAGAGCTGTGTACAGGGCAGTGGTAGAGAACATGTGAGCTGTCGATAGGGCAGCAGTACAGAACATGAGACCTGTGGATAGGGCCAGCAGTAGAACATGAGAGCTGTGGAGGGCAGGAGAGAACATGAGAGCTGTATAGGCAGTGGTAGAACATGAGAGCTGTATGGGACACCAGTTGAGAACATGAGAGCTGTGTATAGGGCAGTGGTAGAGAACATGAGAGCTGTGGAGAGGGCAGTGATAGAAACATGAGAGCTGTGGATAGGGCAATGGTACAGAACATGAGAGCTGTGTATAGGACACAGTTGAGAACATGAGAGCTGTGTATAGGGCAGTGGTAGAGAACATGAGAGCTGTATAGGGCACCAGTTGAGAACATGAGAGCTGTATAGGGCAGTTGAGAAAATGAGAGCTGTGTATAGGGCAGTGGTAGAGAACATGAGAGCTGTGAACAGGGCAGCAGTAGAGAATATGAGAGCTGGAGATAGGGCAGCAGTAGAGAACATGAGAGCTGCGGATAGGGCAGTAGTAGAGAACATGAGAGCTGTGGATAGGGCAGCTGTAGAGAACATGAGAGCTGTGGCTAGGGCATGGGAGAGAACATGAGAGCTGTGGATAGGGCAGCTGTAGAGAACATGAGAGCTGTGGACAGGGTATGGGAGAGAACATGAGAGCTGTGTATAGGGCACTGGTAGAGACCATGAGAGCTGTAGATAGGGCAGCGGTAGAAAACATGAAAGCTGTAGATAGGGCAGCAGTAAACAACATGAGAGCTGTGAACTGGGCAGCAGTTGAGAACATGAGAGCTTGGATAGGGCAGTGGTACAGTGCATGAGAACTGTGGATATGGCAGCGGTAGAGAACATGAGAGCTGTAGATAGGGCAGTGATAAAGAACATGAGAGTTGTGTGGATAGAGCATGGGAGAGAACATGAGAGGTGTGGATAGGGCAGTAGTACAGAACATGAGAGCTGTGTATTGGGCAGCAGTAGAGAACATGACAGATGTGGATAGGGTGTGAGGAACATGAGAGCTGTGGATAGGGAGTGGTAGAGAACATGAGAGCTGTAGATAGGACAGTGGTAGAGAACATAAGAGCTGTCAACAGGCAGCAATAGAGAAAATGAGAGCTGTGGACAGGCCAGTGGTAGAGAACATGAGAGCTGTGGATAGGGCAGTGGTAAGGAACATGACAGCTGTGGATAGGACAGTGGGAGAGAACATGAGAGCTGTGGATAGGGCATCATTAGAGAACATGATAGCTGTGAACAGGACATCAGTATAGAACATGAAAACTGTGGATAGGGCAGCAGTAGAGAACATGAGAGCTGTGGATAAGGCAGTGGTAGAGAACATGATAGCTGTGACCAGGGCAGCAGTAGAAAACATGAGAGCTGTGGATAAAGCAGTGGGAAAGAACATGAGAGCTGTGGAAAGGACAGTGGTAGAGAACATGAGAGCTGTGTATAGGGCAGCAGTAGAGAACATGAAAGCTGTATATAGGGCAGCGGTACAGAACATGAGAGCTTTAGATAGAACAGTGGGAGAGAACACGAGAGCTCTGGATAGGGCAGTGGTAGAGAACATGAGAGCTGTGTATAGGGCTCCAGTTGAGAACATGAGTGCTGTGGATAGGGCAGTGATAGAGAACATGAGAGCTGGTGATAGGGCAGTGGTAGAGAACATGAAAGCTGTGGATAGGGCAGTGGTAGAGAACTTGAGAGCTGTGATCACGGCAGCAGTAGAGAAACATGAGAGCTGTGGATAGGCCAGTTGTAGATAACATGAGAGCTGTGGATAGAGCAGTGGCAGAGAACATGAGAGCTGTGGATAGGCCAGTGGTAGAGAACAGGACAGCTGTAGATAGAGCATCGGTAGAGAACATGATAGCTTTGGATAAGGCAGTGGTACAGAACATGAGAGCTGTGGATTAGGCAGTGGTAGAGAACATGATAGCTGTGGACAGGGCAGCAGTAGAGAACATGAGAGCTGTGCATAGGGTATCTGTATACAACATGAGAGCTGTGGATAGGGCAGCAGTAGAGAACATGAGAGCTGTGTATAGGGCAGTGGTAGAGAACACAAGAGCTCTAGATAGGGCAGCAGTAGACAGCATGAGAGCTGTGGAGAGGACATGGAAGAGAACATGAGAACTGTGAATAGGGGAACAGCAGACAAGATGGGAGCTGTGTATAGGGCATGGGAGAGAACATGAGAGCTGTGTATATGCCAGTGGTAGAGAACATGAGAGCTATAGATAGGGCAGTGGTAAAGAACATGAGAGGTGTGGATAGGGTCCGGGAGATAACATTAGAGCTGTGGCTAGGGCAGTGGTAGAGAACATGAGAGCTGTAGATAGGGCAATGATAAAGAACATGAGAGTTGTGTGGATAGGGCATGGGAGAGAACATGAGAGGTGTGGATAGGGCAGCAGTACAGAACATGAGAGCTGTGGATAGGCCAGCAGTAGTGAACATGACAGCTGTGGCTTGGGTAGCAGTAGAGAACATGAGAGCTGTGGATAGGGCAGTGGTAGAGAACATGACAGCTGTAGATAGGGCAGTGGTAGAAAACATGAGAGCTGTGGATAGGGTAGTGATAGAGAACATAAGAGCTGTGGATAGGGTAGCAGTAGAGAACATGAGAGCTGTGGATAGGGCAGCGGTAGAGAACATAACAGCTGTCAACAGGCAGCAATAGAGAACATGAGAGCTCTGGATAGGCCAGGGGTAGAGAACATGAGAACTGTGGATAGGGCAGTGGTAGGGAACATGAAAGTTGTGGATAGGGCAGTGGGAGAAAACATGGGAGCTGTGGATAGGGCATTGTTAGAGAACATGATAGCTGTGAACAGGGCAGCAGTAGAGAGCATGAGAGCTGTGGATAGGGCAGCAGTAATGAACCTGAGAGCTGTGGATAAGGCAGTGGTAGAGAACATGATGGCTGTGAACAGGGCAGCAGTAGAGAACATGAGCATTGTGGATAGGGCAGCTGTAGACAACATGAGAGCTGTGGATAGGGCAGTGGTAGAGAACATGAGAGCTATGGATTAGGCAGTGGTAGAGAACATGATAGCTGTGAACAGGGCAGCAGTAGAGAACATGAGCATTGTGGATAGGGCAGCTGCAGACAACATGAGAGCTGTGGATAGGGCAGCGGTAGAGAACATGAGAGCTATGGATTAGGCAGTGGTAGAGAACATGATAGCTGTGAACAGGGCAGCAGTAGAGAACATGAGAGCTGTGGATAGGGCAGCTGTAGACAACATGAGAGCTGTGGATAGGGCAGCAGTAGAGAACATGAGAGCTGTGGATAGGGCAGTGGTAGTGAACATGAGAGATGTGTACAGGGCAGCAGTAGAGAACATGAGAGCTGTAGATAGGGCAGTGATAGAGAACATGAGAGCTGTGCATAGTGCACCAGTTGAGAACATGAGAGCTGTGGATAGGGCAGTGGTAGAGAACATGAAAGCTGAGGAAAGGGCAGTGGTAGAGAACATGACAGATGTGAACATGGCAGCAGTAGAGAAACATGACAGCTGTGGATAGGCCTGTGGTAGAGAACATGAGAGTGAGGTTAGAGCATCGGTAGAGAATATGATAGCTTTGGATAGGGCAGTGGTAGAGAACATGAGAGCTGTGGATTAGGCAATAGTAGAGAACATGATAGCTGTGAATAGGGCAATTGTAAAGAACATGAGAGCTGTGGATAGGGCAGTGGGAAAGAACATGAGAGCTGTGGAAAGGACAGTGGTAGAGAACATGAGAGCTGTGTATAGGGCAGCAGTAGAGAACATGAAAGCTGTATATAGGGCAGCGGTACAGAACATGAGAGCTGTAGACAACATGAAAGCTGTGGATTGGGCAGCAGTAGAGAACATGAGAGCTGTAGATAGAGCAGTGGGAGAGAACACGAGAGCTGTGATCATGGCAGCAGTAGAGAAACATGAGAGCTGTGGATAGGCCAGTTGTAGATAACATGAGAGCTGTGGATAGAGCAGTGGCAGAGAACATGAGAGCTGTGGATAGGCCAGTGGTAGAGAACAGGACAGCTGTAGATAGAGCATCGGTAGAGAACATGATAGCTTTGGATAAGGCAGTGGTACAGAACATGATAGCTTTGGATAAGGCAGTGGTACAGAACATGGTAGCTTTGGATAAGGCAGTGGTACAGAACATGACAGCTGTGGATAGGGTAGCAGTAGAGAACATGAGAGCTGTGTATAGGGCAGTGGTAGAGAACATGAGAGCTATAGATAGGGCAGTGGTAGACAGCATGAGAGCTGTGGAGAGGACATGGAAGAGAACATGAGCACTGTGAATAGGGGAGCAGCAGACAACATGAGAGCTGTGTATAGGGCATGGGAGAGAACATGAGAGCTGTGTATAGGGCATGGGAGAGAACATGAGAGCTATAGATAGGGCAGTGGTAGAGAACATGAGAGCTGTGTATAGGGCTCCAGTTGAGAACATGAGTGCTGTGGATAGGGCAGCGATAGAGAACATGAGAGCTGTGGATAGGGCAGTGGTAGAGAACATGAATGCTGTGGATAGGGCAGTGGTAGAGAACATGAGAGCTGTGATCATGGCAGCAGTAGAGAAACATGAGAGCTGTGGATAGGCCAGTTGTAGATAACATGAGAGCTGTGGATAGAGCAGTGGCAGAGAACATGAGAGCTGTGGATAGGCCAGTGGTAGAGAACAGGACAGCTGTAGATAGAGCATTGGTAGAGAACATGATAGCTTTGGATAAGGCAGTGGTACAGAACATGATAGCTTTGGATAAGGCAGTGGTACAGAACATGGCAGCTTTGGATAAGGCAGTGGTACAGAACATGACAGCTGTGGATAGGGTAGCAGTAGAGAACATGAGAGCTATAGATAGGGCAGTGGTAGAGAGCATGAGAGCTGTGGAGATGACATGGAAGAAAACATGAGAAATGTGAATAGGGGAGCAGCAGACAACATGAGAGCAGTGCATAGGGCATGGGAGAGAACATGAGAACTGTGTATAGGGCAGTGGTAGAGAACATGAGAGCTATAGATAGGGCAGTGGTAAAGAACATGAGAGCTGTGGATAGGGTCTGGGAGATAACATTAGAGCTGTGGCTAGTGCAGTGGTAGAGAACATGAGAGCTGTAGATAGGGCAGTGATAAAGAACATGAGAGTTGTTTGGATAGGGCATGGGTGAGAACATGAGAGGTGTGGGTAGGACAGCAGTACAGAACATGAGAGCTGTGGATAGGCCAGCAGTAGTGAACATGACAGCTGTGGATAGGGTAGCAGTAGAGAACATGAGAGCTGTGGCTAGGGCTGTGGTAGAGAACATGACAGCTGTAGATAGGGCAGTGGTAGAAAACATGAGAGCTTTGGATAGGGTAGCGGTAGAGAACATGAGAGCTGTGGATAAGGTAGCAGGAGAGAACATGAGAGCTGTGGATAGGACAGTGGTAGAGTACATAACAGCTGTCAACAGGCAGCAATAGAGAACATGAGAGCTGTGGATAGGCCAGAGGTAGAGAACATGAGAGCTGTGGATAGGGCAGTGGTAGGGAACACGAAAGCTGTGGATAGGGCAGTGGGAGAAAACTTGGGAGCTGTGGATAGGGCATTGTTAGAGAACATGATAGCTGTGAACAGGGCAGCAGTAGAGAGCATTAGAGCTGTGGATAGGGCAGCAGTAAAGAACATGAGAGCTGTGGATAAGGCAGTGGTAGAGAACATGATAGCTGTGAACAGGACAGCAGTAGAGAACATGAGCATTGTGGATAGGGCAGCTGTAGACAACATGAGAGCTGTGGATAGGGCAGTGGTAGAGAACATGAGAGCTGTGGATAGGGCAGCGGTAAAGAATATGAGAGCCGTGGATAGGGCATGGGAGAGAACATGAGAGCTGTGTATAGGGCAGCAGTAGAGAACATGAGAGCTTTAGATAGGGCAATGATAGAGAACATGAGAGCTGTGGATAGGGCAGCAGTTGAGAACATGAGAGCTGTGGATAGGGCAGGTGTAGAGAACATGAGAGCTGTGGCTAGGGCAGTGGTAAAGAACATGAGAGCTGTGGATAGGACAGTGGTAGAGAACATTAGAGCTGTTGATAGGGCAGAGGTACAGAACATGAGACCTGTGGATAGGGCAGCAGTAGAGAACATGAGAGCTGTGGATAGGGCAGCGATAGAAAACATGAGAGCTGTGTATAGTGCAGTGGTAGAGAACATGAGAGCTATGTATAAGACACCAGTTGAGAGCATGAGAGCTGTGTATAGGGCAGTGGTAGAGAACATGAGAGCTGTATATAGGGCACCAGTTGAGAACATGAGAGCTGTGTATAGGCCACCAGCTGAGAACATGAGAGCTGTGTATAGGTCAGCAGTAGAGAACATGAGCGCTGTAGATAGGACAATGGTAGAGAACATGAGACCTGTGGATAGGGCAGCAGTTGAGAACATGAGAGCTGTGGATAGGGCAGGTGTGGAGAACATGAGAGCTGTGGATAGGGCACTGGTAGAGAACATGAGAACTGTGGATAGAGCAGTGGTAGAGAACATGAGAGCTGTTGATAGGGCAGCAGTACAGAACATGAGACCTATGGATAGGGCAGCAGTAGAGAACATGAGAGCTGTGGAGAGGGCAGCAATAGAAAACATGAGAGCTATGGATAGGGCAGTGGTACAGAACATGAGAGCTGTGTATAGGACACCAGTTGAGAACATGAGAGCTGTGTATAGGGCAGTGGTAGAGAACATGAGAGCTGTGGAGGGCAGTGATAGAAACATGAGAGCTGTGTATAGGGCAATGGTACAGAACATGAGAGCTGTGTATAGGACACCAGTTGAGAACATGAGAGCTGTGTATAGGGCAGTGGTAGAGAACATAAGAGCTGTATATAGGGCACCAGTTGAGAACATGAGAGCTGTATATAGGGCACCAGTTGAGAACATGAGAGCTGTGTATAGGGCAGTGGTAGAGAACATGAGAGCTGTGAACAGGGCAGCAGTAGAGAATATGAGAGCTGGAGATAGGGCAGCAGTAGAGAACATGAGAGCTGCAGATAGGGCAGTAGTAGAGAACAGGAGAGCTGTGGATAGGGCAGCTGTAGAGAACATGAGAGCTGTGGATAGGGCATGGGAGAGAACATGAGAGCTGTGGATAGGGCAGCTGTAGAGAACATGAGAGCTGTGGACAGGGTATGGGAGAGAACATGAGAGCTGTGTATAGGGCAGTGGTAGAGACCATGAGAGCTGTAGATAGGGCAGCGGTAGAAAACATGAAAGCTGTAGATAGGGCAGTGGTAAACAACATGAGAGCTGTGAACTGGGCAGCAGTTGAGAACATGAGAGCTTGGATAGGGCAGTGGTACAGTACATGAAAACTGTGGATAGGGCAGCGGTAGAGAACATGAGAGCTGTAGATAGGGCAGTGATAAAGAACATGAGAGTTGTGTGGATAGGGCATGGGAGAGAACATGAGAGGTGTGGATAGGGCAATAGTACAGAACATGAGAGCTGTGTATTGGGCAGCAGTAGAGAACATGACAGATGTGGATAGGGTAGTGGTAGAGAACATGAGAGCTGTGGATAGGGGAGTGGTAGAGAACATGAGAGCTGTAGATATGACAGTGGTAGAGAACATAAGAGCTGTCAACAGGCAGCAATAGAGAAAATGAGAGCTGTTGACAGGCCAGTGGTAGAGAACATGAGAGCTGTGGATAGGGCAGTGGTAAGGAACATGACAGCTGTGAATAGGACAGTGGGAGAGAACATGAGAGCTGTGGATAGGGCATCATTAGAGAACATGATAGCTGTGAACAGGACATCAGTATAGAACATGAGAGCTGTGTATTGGGCAGCAGTAGAGAACATGACAGATGTGGATAGGGTAGCGGTAGAGAACATGAGAGCTGTGTATAGGGCAGCAGTAGAGAACATGAGAGCTTTAGATAGGGCAATGATAGAGAACATGAGAGCTGTAGATAGGGCAGCAGTTGAGAACATGAGAGCTGTGGATAGGGCAGGTGTAGAGAACATGAGAGCTGTGGATAGGGCAGTGGTAAAGAACATGAGAGCTGTTGATAGGGCAGAGGTACAGAACATGAGACCTGTGGATAGGGCAGCAGTAGAGAACATGAGAGCTGTGGATAGGGTAGCGATAGAAAACATGAGAGCTGTGTATAGTGCAGTGGTAGAGAACATGAGAGCTATGTATAAGACACCAGTTGAGAGCATGAGAGCTGTGTATAGGGCAGTGGTAGAGAACATGAGAGCTGTATATAGGGCACCAGTTGAGAACATGAGAGCTGTGTATAGGCCACCAGCTGAGAACATGAGAGCTGTGTATAGGTCAGCAGTAGAGAACATGAGCGCTGTAGATAGGGCAATGGTAGAGAACATGAGACCTGTGGATAGGGCAGCAGTTGAGAACATGAGAGCTGTGGATAGGGCAGGTGTGGAGAACATGAGAGCTGTGGATAGGGCACTGGTAGAGAACATGAGAACTGTGGATAGAGCAGTGGTAGAGAACATGAGAGCTGTTGATAGGGCAGCAGTACAGAACATGAGACCTATGGATAGGGCAGCAGTAGAGAACATGAGAGCTGTGGAGAGGGCAGCGATAGAAAACATGAGAGCTATGTATAGGGCAGTGGTACAGAACATGAGAGCTGTGTATAGGACACCAGTTGAGAACATGAGAGCTGTGTATAGGGCAGTGGTAGAGAACATGAGAGCTGTGGAGAGGGCAGTGATAGAAAACATGAGAGCTGTGTATAGGGCAATGGTACAGAACATGAGAGCTGTGTATAGGACACCAGTTGAGAACATGAGAGCTGTGTATAGGGCAGTGGTAGAGAACATGAGAGCTGTATATAGGGCACCAGTTGAGAACATGAGAGCTGTGTATAGGGCACCAGTTGAGAACATGAGAGCTGTGTATAGGGCAGTGGTAGAGAACATGAGAGCTGTGAACAGGGCAGCAGTAGAGAATATGAGAGCTGGAGATAGGGCAGCAGTAGAGAACATGAGAGCTGCGGATAGGGCAGTAGTAGAGAACAGGAGAGCTGTGGATAGGGCAGCTGTAGAGAACATGAGAGCTGTGGATAGGGCATGGGAGAGAACATGAGAGCTGTGGATAGGGCAGCTGTAGAGAACATGAGAGCTGTGGATAGGGTATGGGAGAGAACATGAGAGCTGTGTATAGGGCAGTGGTAGAGACCATGAGAGCTGTAGATAGGGCAGCGGTAGAAAACATGAAAGCTGTAGATAGGGCAGCAGTAAACAACATGAGAGCTGTGAACTGGGCAGCAGTTGAGAACATGAGAGCTTGGATAGGGCAGTGGTACAGTACATGAGAACTCTGGATAGAGCAGCGGTTGAGAACATGAGAGCTGTAGATAGGGCAGTGATAAAGAACATGAGAGTTGTGTGGATAGGGCATGGGAGAGAACATGAGAGGTGTGGATAGGGCAGTAGTACAGAACATGAGAGCTGTGTATTGGGCAGCAGTAGAGAACATGACAGATGTGGATAGGGTAGCGGTAGAGAACATGAGAGCTGTGGATAGGGGAGTGGTAGAGAACATGAGAGCTGTAGATAGGACAGTGGTAGAGAACATAAGAGCTGTCAACAGGCAGCAATAGAGAAAATGAGAGCTGTGGACAGGCCAGTGGTAGAGAACATGAGAGCTGTGGATAGGGCAGTGGTAAGGAACATGACAGCTGTGGATAGGACAGTGGGAGAGAACATGAGAGCTGTGGATAGGGCATCATTAGAGAACATGATAGCTGTGAACAGGACATCAGTATAGAACATGAAAACTGTGGATAGGGCAGCAGTAGAGAACATGAGAGCTGTGGATAAGGCAGTGGTAGAGAACATGATAGCTGTGACCAAGACAGCAGTAGAGAACATGAGAGATGTGGATACGGCAGCTGTAGACAACATGAGAGCTGTGGATAGGGCAGTGGTAGAGAACATGAGAGCTATGGATTAGGCAGTGGTAGAGAACATGATAGCTGTGAGCAGGGCAGCAGTAGAGAACATGAGAGCTGTGGATAGGGCAGCTGTAGACAACATGAGAGCTGTGGATAGGGTAGCAGTAGAGAACATGAGAGCTGTATATAGGGTAGTGGTAGAAAACATGAGAGCTGTGTATAGGGCAGTGGTAGACAACATGAGAGCTGTGGATTGGGCAGCGGTAGAGAACATGAGAGCTGTATACAGGGCAGCGGTAGAGAGCATGAGAGCTGTGGATAGGGCATGGAAAAGAACATGAGAGCTGTGAACAGGGCAGTAGTAGACAACATGAGAGCTGTGTATATGGCATGGGAGAGAACATGAGAGGTGTGTATAGGGCAGTGGTACAGAACATGAGAGCTGTAGATAGGTCATTGGTAGAGAACATGAGAGCTGTGGATAGGGCAGCAGTAGAGAACATGAGAGCTGTGGATGGGGCAGCGATAGAAAACATTAGAGTTGTGTATAGGGTAGTGGTAGAGAACATGAGAGCTGTGTATATGACACCAGTTGAGAACATGAGACCTGTGTATAAGGCAGTGGTAGAGAACATGAGAGCTGTATATAGGGCACCAGTTGAGAACATGAGAGCTGTGTATAGGCCATCAGCTGAGAACATGAGAGCTGTGTATAGGGCAGTGGTAGAGAACATGAGAGCTGTGTATAGGGCAGTGGTAGAGAACATGAGAGCTGTATATAAGGCACCAGTTGAGAACATGAGAGCTGTGTATAGGGCACCAGTTGAGAACGAGAGCTGTGTATAGGGAAGCGGTAGAGAACATGAGAGCTGTGTATAGGGAAGCAGTAGAGAACATGAGAGCTGCTTATAGGGCACCAGTTGAGAACATGAGAGCTGTGTATAGGGCACCAGTTGAGAACATGAGAGCTGTGTATAGAGCAGTAGTAGAGAACATGAGAGCTGTGGATAGGACAGCGGTCGAGAACATGAGAGCTGTGAACAGGGCAGCAGTAGAGAACATGAGAGCTTTGGATAAGGCACGGGAGAGAACATTAGAGCTGTGGATAAGGCAGCAGTAGAGAACATGAGAGCTCTGGATAGGGCACAGGAGAGAACATGAGAGCTGTGTATAGGGCAGTGGTAATGAACATGAGAGCTGTGGATAAGGCATGGGAGAGAACATGAGAGCTGTGGATAGGTCAGCTGTAGAGAACATGAGAGTTGTGGATAGGGCATGGGAGAGAACATGAGAGCTGTGTATAGGGCAGTGGTAGAGACCATGAGAGCTGTATATATGGCAGTGGTAGAGAACATGAAAGCTGCAGATAGGGTAAACAACATGAGAGCTGTGAACAGGGCAGTAGTTGAGAACATGAGAGCTTGGATAGGGCAGTGGTACAGAACATGAGGACTGTGAATAGGGCAGTGGTAGAGAACATGAGAGCTGTGGATAGGACAGCACTGAAAGAGTGGTGTTCCTGGCTACTTTCAGTAATATCGCTTAAAAGATGGAGGGTGAGATGATGTCACAGAACAAGTGATTCTAGTATGAGGAGAAGGTTAGAATGTGAAGATTTATAAATAGAGTTCTCCAATGTACTGATATTTTTGACCCAAATTAAACCTGTCAGCAATTAATAAGGGTAGTTTTTGTTTTTATGGTCCAGCCTGGCCTCTTTCTCAGGGCAAATAAAAACAACATACAAACACAAAAATTTAAACATCCAGCAATTACTAATCCAGTAAGAAATCTGCTAAGATTCAGGATAGCAACATATTTATTATACATTAGTTACTAATGGAGGTATTATATGAATATGTTAGCTAACACCTGTTTAACACACTTTTACATACAATGAGTTTGGTGAATCTGAAGTAAATACATTACTGTTTCTAGTTCAATATTGATGTAGTTCAGAAGTCTCATTTTCCCTCATATTTACTATCATAAGAAAAAAAAAGGATTGGAAAGGAAAGATAACAGGGAAGAGGAAGATAAGAGAAGAAAACTTGGGAATGATGTTATATTTGACCTTAGTTGCTTATATGTACATAGCCCCATATAAAAAACTCTGAACTAACACCACCGAACTACTCATAAATTCGGAACGATAATACACATAAAAAAGGAGGTGGAGTCGCTCTCCTCTACTCATCATCCCACTTAGTTACACCCTATACCAAACCTATTCCCATTTTTTGCAAGGCAGAACTAATTCCAGCCCTACTTCATATAAATAAACATAAACTTATATGCATAGTCTCCCTTTATATCTCTCCTGGAGACAATATCTCAACCCTTGAAAATATTCTCTCCTGGTTCTCTAACAACGTCACTAATGAAACTATAATCCTGGGTGATGTTAATATTAACTGGTCAACAATTCAATCTCCCACAAACTCACTTAATATAAACTTGTACAACTTCACTCAGCTTATTAACTCAACAGCTATGCCTGCCAAGAACTTCCTTACTGGAAACACCCTGGACTGGATTCTAGTTTCTCATCCACATTACATCTCCGATAGTGGCACTCTGCCCGACCCATTAGGCGACCACTTCCCCACTTTTGCCCACCGTCTTCCCTCTACTATACAACTAACTCATATCTACACCTTCACTCGCTGTCTAAAAAACTTTAATTCTAGCACATTTTCAAATGCACTAAAAAAATGACCTGGAACCCACTAAAAACCTTTCCCTTAGAAAATGCTGCTACCAACTTTAACTCAATTTTCCTCAATTTGCTCAACTCTGAAAACAAAACGCATAAGAAGCAATCCTGTACCTTGGCTAAGCAAAAATACCTCACTAGCCATGTGATTCCAGAATAAAGCCTGGAAACGCTACTCCAAAAATGAAACTATCACCACCCTTAAGAAATTTAAAACACTTTGTGACAAAGTAAAAAAACGTCTTATCTCAGACTGCAAAGCCTACTTCTCTACACTCCAAACCAACCATAATACCAACCCCAAAATATTCCGGCATGTAATCTCCTCCCTTCTCAACCCTGGCAAAAAAGAAAACCCCTGCCCTGATCCAGATGCCTCTGACTTGGACTTAGCCACCCAATTTAACACTTTCTTTATCAATTCCATAAGTCAACTTACATCATCCTTCATGTCCCATTCAGCTTCCCCACCCTTATTTCCACCTATCCCTCCCTCTCCTAGCATCTCCTGCCCCCGACCTCCACCTTTCTCCTTCAACCCGATCCCTACAGCCACCATAAAAAAACTATTACTAACATTGAAATCCGGCTCCAATGCCCCTGATGATATACCCTCATATTTCTTAAAAGTTGCAGCAGAAGGCATAGCTCTTCCCATCTGCATTGTTATAAATAGATCTATTGCTGAATGTCAAGTTCCCTAGCTCTGGAAAAAGGCCTTTATTATTCCACTCCATAAAGGTGGTAATAACAATAATATCACAAACTTTCAACCTATCACTATCTTATCCCCCATTTCTAAACTTCTCGAAAAATGCATCCCTCTACAACTTCTACCTTACCTCATAAACAACCAGCTTCTAACCCCTACTCAACATGGTTTCAGACCTGGCCACAGCACTACCACAGCTCTCCTCTCTTTCCTATAAACAGTTAATAAGGCACATTACACTGGCCACATCGTGTCTTCTCTCCTCCTTGGCCTCTCTAAGGCATTCAACACTATCTATCATAACCTAAACTCTCCAAACTAAATGTATATCACTCCTCTATTAACTGGTTTACCAGTTACCTCTCAAACAGAAAACAAGCAGTCAGATGGAAAAAAGCCACCTCCCCATTTCTCAATACTCCCACAGGTGTCCCCCAGGGTTCAATTTTAGGCCACCTCCTATTCAATATATTCATAAACGATTTCTACCAAGCCATCCCAAATGCCAACCTTCTCCAATATGCTGACGATTCAACAATAATCTGCTCTGCCTCTTCTATACCAACCCTAGTTAAATTAACCCAAGATGCCTTCTCCTCCACTGAGCAATGGATGATGGACAACCATCTAGCACTCAATGCTACTAAAACTAAACTCATGATATTTACTGCTTCCAAAACCACCATGCTAGATAAAACCTCATTCTCAGTCACCAGTCAAAATAATACTCCTCCAGAAATAGTCTCTAATGCTAAAGTACTAGGAGTCCTGATTGATGACCAGCTAAAGTTTGATAATCATCTACAAGTAAATACCAAAAAAACACACAAACAAAATAGGCATGCTTTACTGCCACAACCATTACATCTCTCCCTCCACTACCCTCGCCAACACTTACCTTATCCCATCCCTCCTATACAGTGCCTCTATCCTTACTAACCTGCAATCCACCCTCAAGACTAAACTCTCCTCTTGCTATAATACAGTAACAAAATTTGCAACCGGCCATAGATCCACTTTCTATCACTGCAATACCCTACACCAACTGAATTGGCTTTAGCTGTCCGATTACCTCATCTATATTCAACTTGTCCAAGCACACAGACTTATTTTCACCCCCTCTCTCTATCCCTCTCTTGCCACCACCTTTAAAATGCACCAGCAAAACAGACTTTTGAGATCTAATTCCCAAAATCTAATTGAACTGCATAAACCTGCCCATCCACCAGGCAAACATCTAATGTTCTTCTCCCTATCACGCCATTGGAATTCCCTTCCACCTCTCATGCGCACCACCAGCAACCTCTCTTCATTCAAAACCTTACTTCACACACACCTGACTTCACTACGGGCATGCTCTTGCTAACACCCCACATAATCTCCCTAAACTATAGCTACTCTCTAAAAGCTATAATTCATAATAGCCTCCCATTGTTTTGTACCCCTAATAAACTCTAGGAATTAGCATAAATCATAGAATGGTACAATTCTGTAGCCTAAAAATTAACTGCATGAATTAGCATAACTGTTAAAAAATGTAGACTGTTTCTGTTATTGCAGTGTGCTAATAGGTTAAACTGTTAGGACTCTACTAATATGTTTTTTTCTGTTTGTTTAATTTTGCTTCATTTCTCTAATAACTTATGTTAACTCTGGAATTTGTAATTTTATGAAGCTTTTCTCCCCAGGACTCCATTGAAAATAGGTTCCTCATGGCCCTATGGACTATCCTGGCAAACAAACTATAAATAATAAATAATAAAATAATAATAATAACATATATCAAATAAAAAGACTATAATTAATAGAGAACTTGCAAAATGTTCACTGCTGTTGCTGCTTGAATGCTATGAAAAGGAAGAGTACAGCCAGTACAGCATTCCTACATCACCTTTAGCTCATACAAACTGGTTCCTTCATGTAGCATACCCCCCACCACCTCACGGTATTCAAGCTCCCAAGGGAAACAAGAATACATAATAGTAGCGATACACTATGTAATAAAATAAAACTCACTCACATAGCACCTGTTCTTTGGATATAAACTATAGTGACAGATATGTCCATAGTCATTACCTAACACTACTCTGGCTATAATATGATAATACGTTTGCAGCGGAACCACTAATCGCCTCCGAGTATGTAAATATTTGAACGTTTTGGTCATATCCCTGCTGTATTTACTCGTATAGGACCATGCTGCTGATCATCTCTGGTCTTCATAGAAAAGCGTTCATATAGGCTGTATTATTTTAATTTATAATTTCTCAGATTTGTTTATTTATTTATTATTTGTTAGGTGGGTTAGTCCCATTCAGCTAGTGACCTCTTTTTCAGGGCAGAACCAAGGTGGTATTTATACTACTAGGGGAATTTTGGCAGGGCACTGGGGCTCTTCAGTCTCTTCTCCTTTACAAAAATGTTGTAAAGCTACTGTTTTGTACAGATTATTTAATGCTACTTAATGTTTTCGTTTCTTTCTATGATTGTTTATTATTACCATAAATCTAATTTAATATACTACTACTATGAATTTGTCCTCGAAGTTTTGCAGCACATTATATTAGTTCAGTATTTAATAAAGCAAATATTACCTTACTAAATGTTTATTACTGTGAACATGTATATAATACTTTGCATGTTGTTTCTTTTTCTGGAGCTTTTCGTCCCGTGTCTCCATTAAATAGGGGGTACTTTACACATGCAGATTTTTCCAGTCAACACTTCCAGATAAAGAAATAAAATAACTAAGTAAATAAATACAGGATGATGCTAGTTAATGGCTTACAGCCCCAGTCCTCTTTGCTAACTACCAGACTATTAATTAAGCTGACTATTTAAAGCCAAAGCCTCAAAAATGTATTTTTGCGGGGACATGATCAGATATTTAGGTTCTCAGAAGCGATTGATGGTTCTGCTATAAACCATTAAATTATACATTATGCATGAATGATTTTTGGTAAATGCAGTTCATAGATTCATAGACTGTTACTAGGCTAACAACCCGGGGGGGATCAAATTTTCCTAAAAGAATAATGATGTCCTGTTGAGGGCCATTCAGTTATAAGCTACCTCTGTCCATATGGGACATGGGTGCCAGGCCCAGTGTACATTTCCTATTCCCCATCCACTGGTCTAGGTTGCACTTAAACAGGGTAATAGATGAACTCAGCTTCACATGGACAGAAGGCCTGTTCCATAGGAGGGGCAGTCTCTGGGACACATATTTGTCTCTCCAGCATGTTCTGTTTAAGTCACAGAAAAAAAAATCAGGTCCCTAGACCTTGTACTTCTGGTCCTCTTTGACTTACGAAAATGTAGGAGATTCGTAAGTGTAATGTTGGCAGATACCTTGTAAGCTAGGCACTGATCACCCCTCAGCAATCTGGAGGAGACTGAGTAGAAGGAAAGGGCTTTAAGGTGCTCTGCATAAGGCACATTTGTTATGCCTTATATTCTTTTAGTAAGGAACCTGTGAGGTCATTCTAGTTGTTGCACATGCCTGGTCAGGTACATACCAAAGGGATCATTATACTCCATGATTGGTCTGATAAGAGTGGAGTACAGTGGGATAATGACCTCTTTGGACATAGATTCCTTACCCTTACTTAAAATTTGCACAACATAAAAGGATTTCCTCACCATTGTGGTCACGTGGTGGTCTAAGGTAAGGCTACTGTCTATGTGCGTACCCAGATCCCCGACCACAGGGTTAATTCTTAGGGGTGTATTATCAACATGGTAAATAACCGGGATGGTTGCCTTCCCAAAGGGTAAAGTGATGCATTTCTTAGCACTGAGTTTAGGACCATGGCTTTGGCACCATTTGTTAGGCAGGGATAGACCTTCCTGAAGAATGCTAGTGTCTGCAGGGGAGTCGATGAGTGCACCCCAGCTTGCAATCATCTGCAAGTTTAGTTAGCCATAAACCTTCAGCATTTGCTTCCATTTCAGAGAAACAGATGCCAAAAAGGAGCAGGCCCAGTACTGAGCACTGGGGGGCTCCACTAGTGACTGGCCTCTTGGTGGAGGTTGCCTCACTTATTTTGACATCCTGAGTCCTATCATTGAGCCAGATGGTTATCCAGCAGGTGATAAAAGGGTTTATACCTAAATTAGTGAGCTGTCTATAATGCCTGAGTGGGATATTGTATCAAAAGCCTTGGCCAGGTTGAGGTAAGCTGTGTACACAGCTTTACCTTTATCCAATCCTTTGGTGGCCTCTCAGAAAATTTCACCAGATTTAGTAGGCATAACCTTCCTTTAACAGAGCCGAACTGTCATGGACCAGCATTTGCAGGTTACCTATGTCCTCATTTATCATGTCCATGGCCTTATGCAACATTACTGGGCACATTGTGGATGCTTCGATGAGCACCTTTGGCTGACATCAGAGATGGAAACAATACTAATTTCATGAACTTTAATCGTACTTTGACTTAGGAATGGAGTCCATTCCTGTCATGGAATTAGAAACCCAAA
Organism: Protopterus annectens; assembly: GCF_019279795.1. Classification (NCBI taxonomy): domain Eukaryota; kingdom Metazoa; phylum Chordata; order Ceratodontiformes; family Protopteridae; genus Protopterus; species Protopterus annectens. Next base: position 1,330,257,652 of record NC_056747.1, read on the forward strand.
AGATTTGGAGAAATTAAAAAAATGATGAGGCTGGTAAGACTTATGGTGCTGTAGTTATCCGGATCAGTGGTTCGACCTCCGTTGTGCAGAGGAATGACTGTAGCCATCTTCCATTCCTTAGGCACAAAACCTGACTGAAGGCTTCATTTGAAAAGTGATTCAAGTGGACCAGAGCGGTCATGTTTCATGCTATTTATTAAATGTCACGCGACTGTAAATGAACATAATGTTATGAAAACAATGTAGAGACATTGCCCTTGAGAACTCTTCTTTATTTATTTATCTGTTTATTTATTTATTTTTTTTTGACATTTGTTGACCAGGAAGTCCACTGGGTCACAAAACCCATTTTCAGTGGAGGCCCGGGGAGAAAAGCTCCAGTTACAGACATCAAAAATATTAATAAAGAAATAATATCAAAACAGTAAAGACAAAAATTTAAGATTTTGTACACATTACATTAGAAATTAGATGAAATAAGCATGCAATAAATTGTCACCCAAAAAATAAATGTTCAAGATAATAGATTAAGCCAATGTAGGCCCAAGTTTTTAGACTAAAATTAAGCAGTTCTCAAGTTAGAAATAAGAGTACATAGTGAGTTAAAGTAAAAGCAGAGGTTCTACTACACTGATGAGTGGGATTTATAAAGGTTTTGTGAGAGGTTAGAAAGGAAGTAAAGTGAATGATTAACCTTGTTCATGGCGGCTTAGGCCAGTGGAGACAGGAACAAATATGATTACTGAGGTAATGGAATTTTAATGCAGATTTAAATGTATTTATAGAGTCAAGTTGAGTGATAGAGGAGGGGAGAGTGTTCCATAGTTTGGCAATGGCATAGGAATAAATACTTTGTCCAGCTCGTCTGTTAGGTTTGGATATACTTAAAAGCTGTTTATTAGTAGATCAAAGATTTCTGGTAGGGATGTGGGTTTGCAGAATAGTTTGAAGTAAAGGGCAATTGCCAGGGTTATGAATAAGTTTGTTGGCAAGATATAGTTGGGTATAGTTTAGGTAGTAGGGGAATTCAAACCAATACAGTTCAGAAATGACCTGACAATGATGCATGCCGTTTGGCATTCCAGAGGCAAATTTTGCTATTTTATAGTAGCATGATTGTAGTTTATTCATAAGTGATATGTGGAGGTTAGTTAAAAATGGGGCTTCCATAGAGGAGGGAAGGGAGTAGCAGACTGTTAGCCAGTTTTATTTTAGTGGGCATATCCAGGTAACGTTTATGTCTACAAAGTTTGCCGAGCTTAAAAATTATTTTTTATTATGTTATGGATGTGATGCTCAAAGGAAAGTTTATCATCTATCGTGATGCCTTGTAGTTTTGCTGTCTTAACTAGTTTGATTTCAGTATTGTCTTGTGAGTGTATTTTAAGGTCATGAGTTGATGTTTTTGTTGTGAATATTAAGAACTTAGGATTCAGCAGGAGTTGTGCATCATTAAGCCAAGCTTTGATGAATGTAAAGGCCTTTTGTGTAATCAATAGGAGATCTGAGAAAATGGTAGAAGAGGAGATGATAGTTGAATCATCAGCATATTGGAAGAGTGCAGTTTGTCGGGATGCTGTATGGAGATTATTAATGAAAATATTAAATAGAAGAAGACCAAGAACAGCCCCTTGGGGGGGCTCCCATGTTGTTAACCAGGTACTCAGATTGTTTATTTTGCCATTTGACGGCTTGTTTTCTACTGTATAGGTAGCTAGAAAACAAGTTAGCGTATGTTGGGAGCATCCTATTGTTTCTAGTTGCTGCAATAATTTGGGGTGCAATACTGTCAAAAGCCTTTGATAGGTCTAGTAAGATGGCTGAAGTTGGTAGGCCAGCATCAAGAGCATTATTCACAGTTTTAGTAAATGCGAGTAAGGCTGTAGTGGTGCTGTGAGCTGGGTGAAAGTCGTGTTGGGTGGGAGCAAGAACGTTATTGTCAGAGAGATGCTTTAGCAATTGAGTGTGTATACATTTTTCTAAAATTTTTGTTAGAGGTAAGAGTATATAGATGGGATGGTAGTTAGACAGATCATTGGTGTTACCACCTTTATGTAATGGAGTTATAATAGATTTTTTCCAGTGTTGTGGGACGTTGGATTCTGAGATGGATCCATTTGCCTTGGGACACAGGTGGACAGTAGTCGCTCCTTTGATAATCACATCGCCATAGTGGTCAGGAAATCCTTCTACATGGCACACCTCATCACAAAAGGTTTCGCATCCAGAAAAAAGAGGTCATTGTTCCCCTCTACTCATCACTCATTAGACCCATTATAGAGTACAATGCCCCTTTTGGTATGTACCTTACAGGACATCTACAACAACTGGAAAGGCCACAGAAATACCACACAAAGAGGATTACTGGTCTCAAACAGATGCCCTATACAGACCGTCTCAAAAAACTCCAGCTTTACTCCGTCGCATATCACCTACTCAGAGGTGATCTCTGCCTAACATACAAAGCTATGTCAAACCCATAGCTGTTGGACATCCTCCACTTAAAGAAATCCCAATCCCTCAAAGCTACATGCTCTAGGGACCTAAACCTTGTCACCAAAATAAACAGAACATGCCGGAGGGATAGATTCCTGTCCCAGAGACTTCCCATACTCTGGAACAGACTACCTATCTCTTCATTAGCACTCTTCAAGAAAAATCTTCATGATTGGATGGGAAATAGGAAATTCACCCCGGGGATCACGTCTGTGACTCTACTTGACAGGGGCACAGGAAAATTATTTTCTTGGGTGGTGAAAGCCAGGGTACCTTTTTGGCTAGGCTTATATAGGCCCTAGGGCCGATAGCCTAGTACCTACCTATGACCCTATGAACCTATTTATGGAATACTAACAGGATATGCTACACAGCATGAGCTGCAAGTTTTAGATATTCTGATGGAAGACTATCGGCAGAGGGGGAGCATGGTCAGAGTTTGGTCAGGAGTTTAAGCACTAAAGAGGTGGGTACAGGTTGTATAGTAAAAGTTGGTGTAGCTGGGATATTGTTAGCGTTTCCACTGGTGAGGAAGGATTGAGAGTTTGGGGAATGTTGAGTGAGATTAGAATTGGTTACTGGAGTATTAGTGTTTTTAGTAGTGTTTGGAAAGTATTCTTTGATAAGTTTTTGGATGGTGTCAATAAAGTGAGTGTTAAACGTTTGGACAATATCATGTGGGTCTTTGTCAGGAGATGGAATAGGGTTTTGCAGGGTTCCAGGATTAAGGAATGAGGAAACAAACTTCCAGAATTTTTTGGGTTGTTTCTTTGGGTGGATAATTGTGTAGAGAAGTAGTTGTTTTTGTCATTAATGACTAGCTTTTTGCCACTATTGTGAATCTGCTTGTAGTGAAGTTCATTTTGTGGGGTTCTATTTTTTGCCATTCTTTCTAAGCTTGATCTCTGGAGAGACATAATTGTTTAGCCTGTTTTTTAGTCAAGCGGCATGGTTATGCTTTGTTCCTTTGGTGTGAATGGGGGGGGGGGGGCGAGACTATTAAGGGTATCAAGAAAGACATTGTTAAAATAGATTACTGCATGCATCTTCAAGATGTAGTGTTTGTACTGGAATTCAATTGTGGACTTTTAGAATATCTATAAATAAGTTTTGGTTAAAATGTGTAAGGCTTCTAGATGTTCTATTGTTCTATATGAATGTGTTCTGGGTATTTGAGTATACATTCTGTGGGTAAGGGCTCTTACTAAACATATATAATATTATAAATATATTTAATTCCTTGATGTTCATTATACCTCTGATTGCTTTCCATAATGTCATATATTTGTGAACTCAGTGATGCAGAATGGTCAGTCTGTTTTGTTGTATGCACACCACATTCTCTGGTGTGCATCCTTTAAAGTGTTCCAGAGATGAATGTTCAATCGGTTTTGCATGTGGTCATCAATTATTTCTTTATTTGTTTATTTATTGATTGACATTTGATTACCGGGAAAGTCTGACTGGGTAGGAGCCCATTTCCAGCAGAGGCCCGGGAAGAAAAGCTCCAAAATATTACAAAACATTTTAAGAATAATAATTTTATAGTCTTTAGAAATAATAAAAAAAAAATACAGTTTAAATAATTATACCAAATTAGGCATAATATGAAAACATTGGTTAAGAGAAGATACAAGTTATATGATGATGATTTAGTAATTAGAGAAATTTTAGCCACTTTAAAGAGGCATTAAATTGCAATTCAAAGTGAGAGAAAAGCAGGCTTATGGTATATTTAGAGAGAAAACCAGGGGGAGAAATTGATAGAAGTAATGCGGTGAGTGAAGAAGAGAAAGAGCAAGGGGATGTAAGGTATGAATAGGTACGTGTTCATATTTAGGAATATAGTTTATCCTGTTGAGCACGAACAGAGCAATCTTTAATAATACAACAACATATCCCAACAGAAGTCTCCTGTTGCCACCTTAATACTTCCTGATAATTACTTGGTCACTACAGGAGACTTAGTAATGAAGTACAGCCTGGGATTGCATTAGGTTATCCCAAGACAGGTAAACAAACAAAAAGCTATGTACTGCTCTCCCAACCAGACTAGTACCCCACTATATGACTATATGTTATCAAAAGAACCTCCTGTGTTACACTGGACCCCAAAGTAAAAAAAAATATTCATAGACAAATAGTCTAGAATATTGATTATTGGCCAAATATACTTAGCCAAAAAACTATTCCGTGACTGAGTGACATTTCAGAAGGGCTTACTATTAAAAAATCAACCTAGTCCATGAAACGATGTATGAGTGAACAAGAGAAACTAGCCAGAATATACGGTGGTGCACTATAAAATAATAATATGCGGAAGTATTTACCCAAAGAGGTTGGTAGATGCATGGGATAGCCTTTCAGATAAGACTATGAGGTGACAGTATGCAGTGAAAGGATAATATATAGAAGTATTTTTTTATCAAAGAGGGTGACAGATGCATGGATCAGCCTTCTAGATAAGATCCATGAAGTTAAAACACTGAGAGTTCAAGAATGCTTGAAGAGAGTTTCCATTTGTCTACCACCTGACTCTGAGGAATCCACTTAGCCAAAGGGTGGCCCTGGGTCGTCTCTGAAATGATGTGCATGTTAATGGGTTTGTCTCATTAACAAAGAAAAAAAAACAATAAATAAATAAAATGTATCACTTTAGTAAAGTGACAAGAATCATATTATTTCTTCCCAAGAATCTGCATCAGATTAAGATGGAAGAAAACAGACAGCCTAGGTGAGGTCATTGGCAATTGCTGAAGAAATCAAACCAATGATCAGCAACATTGCAAATCACTTAAACATTCAAAAAGTAAAATACAAACTATAAGTTGGGTACTTGCTCCTGGTGCCTCCTTATTTAACGAAACCCACTCAAGAGGTGGTACAGCCTTGGGGAACCTTGTGTATTTTTCACAAAACAGGACATTGCTGAAAAATCAAAAGACTCAGGTTGTATTCCTGCACCAGGTAGTCAGGTTAATTTTCTGATACTGCATTCCTCAGTCTAGTGAACTGTTGAAAAACAAAAAGCACTACACCAGTCACCCAGGTAGCGAGAGGTCAAATGCTAATGGATTATATTATACTCAATACAGGATAATCGTCCAATAACCAATAAAAGCATTCGGTTCCACAAATACTTTAGTAAAAATTAAAGTTTATTTAAAATGATTTATGCTTTATTTTTTTAATGAAACAACAGCTACTTCCAGAGTTTTAAGTTGTAATCCCTGCTGAAAACTGAGTTTTTGCTTTGTCATTGTGCGTACACAAAACTCATGTTGACTGTTGGAATGATGTCCAAATGTTGATGTTTAACCTTATATTTGTAGGATTCTTTTTTTTTTAGAAGAGATTAGCAATATTGAATATGAGCGGTTAACTTCTTAACAATCAATAGATGTCATAGATATATATATTATTCATTTATCAGAGAGGCAGTTGATGATTCTCTTATTTATGTTATGGGAAAAGCAACCAAAAAAGAAATCAATGTAGTCACCCAGTTATTGGACATATAATATCATTCTCTAATTTTTGCATTCAATGGCAAATATTTCTGCAGAAGCAGCAAGTTGCTATGGGGGTCTTGTGGGGCCAGTGTGCTTAACTTGTTTATGGCCCATTGGGAGAAGGAAAACATTTTTTGCTGCCATTTTTTTAAGGTTTACATCAAAGTTCTCGAGCTCTAAAAAGTTCTCCGATTATATTGATTATTTGAGGATCAAGGAAAGTAATAAAGTAACAACTATTTTTAGATTATTTTAAACCTACCTACCTATTGCTTACTTCATTTCCAGGATTTTTCACACACAAACAACAAAAAAAAGCTATCATCAAGGGTCAGTTGATGGATACGGCGTCCAGGATTTAGGCAGAAGAAGTCTTCAGAAGGAGAATGTGACTTAAAAACTTATGTTTTATCAAGATTAGAGATTACATTTATTTGATGATGACTTCTTCTCCAGGAGATCAAAAAGAACTTTGGGGAACTATTCCTTCCATTGTTACCAATGAAACAATGTCGATATGTAGTTTTAAGTTCTGGGACTGAACTTAAGTGGAACTACAACTGCTTGGTGGCAGTCACATAATTGACCATGACAATCATAATATCATATAATTTTGAATAATTTTGTTTTTTTTTTTATTTAGCAACCTGACACTTAAAAGTCATCAATTTATCTCTTGTAAAAATTTGGTACTTTATCTCTAACAAATCACCAATTGTTGGACAAATAGGAAATAAACCTAGGTTCACACATTAATTCCACTAGTAGATCAAAAGATCCTCTCAATGTGGGCAATGTAAACACTGTCATCTTGTGAAAAGCAACAAGTGTTTTTATCTATCCGTGGTAAAATTTAGTATTAACCAAAAAAAAACTTGTGAATCAAGATCTCTATTTTACCTGGCAACGCGTGTAACTGTTGCCCCAGCCTTCTACATAGGTAAATCTGATAGAAGGCTGAGAACACGAAAATGCCTTAGCATAGTTCAACACAATTCACACAATTTGACCAAATTCTTAACACAGGAAGACACCACCAACACCAGACAGAAAAGGAAAACACTGAACTAGAATGGCAATGGAGGCTCTTTGGCTCTGCTTGTTGGAGCATAACAACAATATGTAATATAACACATTGTAATAATAAAAAAGATTATAAAAGATAAAACATCACATTCAACAATCATTCCAAATAATTTGAGTTAAAAATTAGAGTTAAGAAATCAGAAGTATGTGTTTGACCACTACCCTAAGACCCACTAAGATTCACCATATTATATTTACAGGTAATATATTTATACTACTATTTATATTAAGTACTATACTTTACTTTCACCTTAGGGTGTGGCAGATTAGGGGTACCAACTTTGTGATTTAGGCTTATGGTGGTAAACCGGTATTGTTCAATGGATGTTTAAACTAACTTATAAACTACAACAATTTTAATGTTGGTTTATTTTAAGACTGCCAGTGGGTGATTTTGGGATGGTTGTTAACATGGAGGTAACACTGTGGAATGATTTTGAGGTGATTTTGAGGTAGTGCACGCGACAGCTAACATGCAATGTTTATTATTATTTATATGAAAACTCTAGTTTTTTTTTAAAATGTATTTATTTTTATGAATGAGAAAAAGTTCTCTCATGAAAGTTACTGTGTGTATCATGTTTATGTACCCATGATTAATGGAGTACTAATTTGTAGTAAACAGAGATGTTATTATCCTTATTGGAATATATAACATTCTTTTGGCATCAGTCAGTCTGTCATCTTTCAGATGAGATGTTAAACCGAGACCTCATCTGCCTGAGTTGATGGTAGCTCAGGTGGATGTAAAAGATTCCATGGCACCTATTAAAAGAGTAGGGGAAGTTCCCCACTGTCCTGGTCAAATTTCTCCTAATCAGTTAACCCCGTCTTGGGTCTCCCCTGAAAAGATTTCATTGACCTAATGGGAATAACCCAGACAACAAAGTGTAAATAAAATAAATGTATTTTTTGCTAAGAAATACAATAAGGATCATGTACAGCTGTGACATACTGCAGACACAGACAGACAGAGAATTAGGTGTGGACTGGTAATGAAGTTGTTATTGTTGCCACATATTACCTTAAAAGAGAAGAGATACCTCATCACTTCAGGATTCAGTTACCTGAAAACAATGGAGGGCATGAAGGCCATGAAAGGAGGCCACACGATGACAAGGTCAACAATGAAGACAGGCCACATCATGACAAGGTCAGCTATGAATGCAAGCCACATCATAAGGTCAGCCACAAAAGAAGGCCACATCATGACAAGGTCAGCTATGAATGCAAGCCACATCATGACAAGGTCAGCCATGAAAGGAGGTCACACGATGACAAGGTCAACAATGAAGACAGGCCACATCATGACAAGGTCAGCCACGAAAGAAGGCCACATCATGACAAGGTCAGCTAAGAAGGTGGAACATTTATACTCAATAAATGGGAAAGCAAGGAAGGATACCAAGTCTGAGAGAAAAAGAGCTTGAGTGTAGTCGGACTGGGAGTTAAAAATGGGGTTATTCACATAAAGAGTAGAAGTGTGAATTATGCACGAAAGGCAAGGACAGTTTCCAATGCACATAATTTCACTATCATCTGGGGCTTCAGTATGAAGAACACTTTATTGAATCTGCTTGCAGTACATTTGAAAGGAATCAACACTAGATGCAGGTGTGTTGACTATTGTAGTGCTATTTTTGTCAAACTTAAAGACTACAAGATAATCAACATCTATCCTTACACAAAATCTATTTAGAAATAGTACTAAAACACCTTGCTCTTTAAGTGTGTTGCTATAATGGCAGATTACTCTGTTCCACCTTGATGTTCACATACTTCTCTCGCTATATCAGATCACATGCGGGCTCTGTATGACAACATTTTGTTCATCTGATACTTTTTTGGGACAGTTTTCTAAGGATGGCCTTCCATGGTATTCAGATATCGCTGACACCTTTTAACAGAAGGGCACCTCACCTTCTGCTGCAGTCCTCCTCTTTGGGACAACTACTTTGAGAGGAATGTAGAGCAAGGCATATACTAGTGACCCTTGTTCACAGTTTAACTGTTCAAAGCACATACTCAACACTGGCTAGAGAGAGTTTGTTCTGTATGTATCACTTTTTTTAACTTGGGTGAAAGAGACTGCAGAAATCCCAGTTATCTGCAGAATAAACACCCATTTTCTGGCTTATTTGAGAAGCCTGGAGTCTCTGTCCCAATTTTTAAAAGTGATTTGAAAACTCACTTCTTTCATAGGACAGAAAAGGTGGGAGCACAGAAGGTTAAGGCTTTGAGTTGCTGACAATTGTCACCCTATAGTTCAGGATTTGATTCTCTTAGCCTCTGTTTGCACACTGCATGATTCTAAGCAATGCAATTAACTAGGCATGGCTTCTTCCTTGCCCCTGTAAAGAGCCATGCCAAGTGTGTCTATTCACTTAACAAATGAAATAAAAAAGTAATTTTCAGTGCTTAACTTTACATTTCTTAATGGGAGTCTATCCTAAAATGACAAGTGATAATAAATGCGCAACTTATCTCTTTAAATAATATTGGATACTGCATATAAAACTATCTGCTTTTTACTGTCATCCTGCCTTTTTTGTTGTTGGGTCTTTCGGCTTTTCCCGGTTAGGGGTCGACACAGCGGAACTCCGGTCCGCTAATGATTGGCAGTTGATTTTTACGTGCCAAGTTGCCAGCCCTGATGCACAATCTTTAACGAAGGTACGCCCATTCACGCATGTCTCCACGCAGACAACACTCTAGCTGAGATTCAAACCGGTCAGCGTCTTACTGTGAGGCGACAACGCTACCGCAGCACCACCACCGTGGATACTGCCATCTTGCCTTATTATTGAAAAGTGGATAAATGTCTGGGCAATGTGGACATAGCCAGGATTTTTAGAATTGTAAGCCACCTTCCAGAATGCAGCCACCCTCCCCTCCAAGTGTAGCTCCATTCAACCTCAGATAGTGCATGTTTCTGGACGGCATAACCTTATGGTTCTCAAAAAAAATCAGAAATGACAAGCTTAAGCACAGACAAAATAAATAAATAATCAGCTTAGCATTCTGAAAAAGAAAAGCCACTTGATAAAATCAGTAGCTTGGCTGAATGAACTTCAAACTGAAAGCATATCAAGAGATCTACCCTTCTGCATGTCCAGTCATATATCAGTACCAAGAGATCTACCCTTCTGCATGTCCAATCATATATCAAGAGATCTACCCTTCTGCATGTCCAATCATATATCAGTACCAAGAGATATACCCTTCTGCATGTCCAATCATATATCAGTACCAAGAGATATACCCTTCTGCATGTGCAATCATATATCAAGAAATCTACTCTTCTGCATGTCCAATCATATATTAGTACCAATAAATCTACTCTTCTGCATGTCCAATCATATATCAGTACCAAGAGATCTACCCTTCTGCATGTCCAATCATATATCAGTACCAAGAGATCTACTCTTCTGCATGTCCAATCATATATCAGTACCAAGAGATCTACTCTTCTGCATGTCCAATCATATATCAGTCAGTCTACAGCTAAAAAGTCATGTTTTAGTATCAGGTAAGAATGACAATCAAAGAATCAAAAATAAGAGAATACTGCATCATATCTTAGAATGTGGAATTTGTAGGCGCGGAAACGTGGCTACATATTGGTATCCCCTTGCCATGTCTCCTGCTGCAGATGGAGTGTCGGATTTGTGCATATTGTACACCAACAAAACAACAGACTGATGACAGCTTAGTAAGGCTGTGAATTCTATTCCTCAAAAGAAGACCAAGGAAGTGGTGTGTGTGTGTGTGTGTGTGTGTGTGTGTGTGTGTGTGTGTGTGTGTGTGTGTGTGTGTGTCAGTGTGGCTGTGCATGTGTCCGTGTGTGTGTGTGTGTGTGTGTGTGTGTGTGTGTGTGTGTGTGTGTGTGTGTGTGTGTGTGTGTGCGTGTGTGCGTGTGTGCGTGTGTGCGTGTGTGTGTGTCAAAGCATGCATGCATTTAACTCACCCTTCTTTAGCATTTATATGATCCAGTTAAAGTAACAGTATTTTCCTGTGTTGGAGCAATGTGATATTTGATAGCTATTCCACTTGTCCCTCAGTGTCAGTTTGTTTCCTACCAAGCTGCAAACAAATGTCAACAGTGAAATTGCACAAAAATAGTATGAAGGCATTAAGCCAATCCAACGTTCACTTGTTGTTTAAACGCATAGGACATGTAGTATTTTTACAGGATTGCATATGTTGTTGCCTTAATCTGAACATAATAGAATGAATCTTGTTCGCATAACTGAGCTGCAGAACTGCAACCCAAAACAGTTATGATACTCATTTATTTTGCTCCTGTTTAGAGATTTAACTTTCAATGTTTCAAGGATTAAAATAAAACATAGTGCTGTCTAATGTCTTCCAAACAAAATAGATATCGGTGATTTCATTTCAGACTTCATTTGTGTCCAGGAAGGATTTGTTTTCAATTAGCAATAATCACGTCTCGGATAAACCTCATTGGCTATGATACTGGCACTGTGCAAAGCTATCCATGAAGGAGGCAGTAGAGTGAGGTAGTGGAAACGCTTCTGTGATCCCTGAAAAACAGGTAAGGTTAAAGTAAGGTATTTATGCCATCTGCCGGTGTTGATTTTATCCTTCTTTATTTATTTTTCTTCTTGGACTGTGTTCCTAACTCATTTGCCAGGCAAAATTCCATGCCTAAGCATTTACACCACTTCACAAGGTAAGCCCAGTCTCATGACTCACTTCATACAATAGGGGTGATGCTTCACCAAGAGGGTGGCCCTACCAGGGACTCTAGAAATTAAAGATGCATCACCCAGATGAGCCTGATCTTTAAAGCTATGGAACATATTATAACTGACGTCATCAATTATCATATCAAAATTCTTAATAGGCTTGATTTTCTACAATTTTGCTGCATCAAAAGAGATATCCTGCTTATTATATTTAGTTAACTTTTTTAGGAGTGTCACTCAGGCTGTAAGAGTGGTCATGCTCTTCACTCCTGTATCTTGATCAGGCAAAGGCATTTGACACTATACCCCATGTGAGCACAGCAGGGCAGCCAAATGATTATATTGTACCCATGTTTTCTTAACAGCAATGTTTCTGATCTCAGTAAACTGTATGTGTTTTGTGTTTATGTATTTGTACTATTTTATATCAGTTGGAGCTTTTCTCCCTGAGCCTCAGCTGAAAAGGGGATTTATTACCCAGGCAAACTTTTCCCATAATCGAATGCAATACATAAATAAATTAATTAGTGTTCCAAACAACAGACCCCTTCATGGTAAGATGAATGGCAAACTGGCTAAATAATAGAATGCATATAGTTGTGTGGCAGGTGCTTTATTTGAGACCATACATGTAAACAATGAAGTGCTCAGGGCTCTCTGTGTTGGGACCCCTCCTTCTGAGCATTTACAGCTCTGATCTACAGACTAGACTTAAATATGTTTGCAGGTGACTGCAAAAGGGAATTATTGTCAATATTCCCTCTGATGCCTAACCCCTTAAGAAAGGATTTACCCTAATAAATACTTGGTGTACCAAAACTGGCTCAAACTAAACATGAAAAAGTGTAGTATCATCACATTTGGCAAACAACTGCTTCCCTCAACATTCTACTAGACAATATCCCACTACAAAACAAAAACATAGTCAGGGACCATGGATCCCGGGTTGGCGATTTCCTCACCTTCAATCAAAAATGTAGCAACTGTAATCAGAAAGTCCTTCTGCCTAGCACATCTGATAGTCAAGAGTACATCATCCAGCGCTAACACAGTCACTGATCCCTTATATTCAGCATTGATTAGATCAGCCATTCAATACAATTACCTCTTCACAATGTACCACACTAGACACATCACATGACTAGAGAAGTACCAAAGGTTCCTAACCAAAGAAGATTACAGGTTTAAAGGCCTTGAGCTGCCAAGAAAGACTAGAATCTTCTATCCTTTTACTCAGTATCTTATAGACTGTTGAGGGTCGATCTGTGCCTTACCTACTGTGCCATTAGAAACCTTGTTGTGCTTGATCTACTGCATTTCTGCAAGTCCAATAAGTAGACACACACACACACACACACACCAGAACCAGGGACCTGAATCTACACCAGCAGATAAATAGAAATGAATGTAGAGTGAGAGAGAGAGAGAGTGAGACAGAGATTCATTATGCAGCGCCTCCCTGATTACTGGAATAAACCCCCCCCAAGGGTTAAACAATGCAGCACATCATTATCCTTCAAAAAGAACCAGGATGATTGGATGGGCACCCAGGACCGACCAGCCTAGCCTTCCTTGAGAAAGGGGGCACAGCCTGTGGGTAAGCATTGACAAGGCATTAATGGTCATGAGACTAAATTGCTTTGTGTCTCTTTTGAATTTTATGAATCCTGCACCTGAACCACAGTGATGGAGCAGAGCCCCCCCCACCAAACAGAGATGTTGAGTTTATGAAAACTGCCATCAGTGGGAGCAGAGTAATACAATGGTTATGAGGATTACCCATGGGGTGATTATAGAACTGTAGCTGTGATGAGAAATACCCCTAGTGGGATAGCACTGCAGATGTGATGAGTAATTTCCTAGGGTGAAAGTACTGCAGATGTGATGAGAAATGTCCCAAAAGGGAGAATATTGCACATGTAATAAGAAATAGCAATGACTAGAACAGAACGATGGAAATCTGTTCTTCCATTTTCTGTGTCGATATAATTCTGTTCAAGGTCATAGAGGAGCAGACAGCAATGCTGACAAGCAATGACCATAAGCCATGAAACTGATCTTAGCTAGGGTGCCAGACCATCACTGGAGGGTGAACATGCATGTAGGAATGTACACACGTGCGCGCGCACACACACACACACACACACACACACACACACACACACACACACACACACACACACACGCACATGCACACACACACACACACACACACACACACACACACACACACACACACACACACACACACACACACATGTGAATACCACACAATCACAGGTACCTCAGGTTATTGCCAGTTCATCTAACTATTGAGACAAGAAGGAAATTTAAAAGAAATGTTTATGCCAGCAGTATAGTGTTACTGATGTAATGACAACATTTATCACTGGTACTACAGATGTAATAAAAAATGAAAAAATGCCTGTGGTAGGAGAATACTGCTGCTATGATGAGAAATACCTTTCATGGGGACAGCATGTGAAGGTATAATCAGAAAAAACTTGTAGTGAGAGAATAATACACAGAAGAAATGAAAACCTGTCCATGGTGGGAGCAGACGGCTCCACATGTGAGAAATACCCATGCAGCTGTGATCAGAGATAACCATGATGGAAGTTAAGCACTGCATCTGTAATCAGGAATGACTACTGTGGGAGTAGAACATGGTATATGTAATGTGAAATAACTATGGTAGTAGCAGAGCATTGTACATGCAATGTGAAATGACCGTGGTTGGAGTAAAACACTGCATAACTAATGCAAAGTGACCATGGTGGAAATATAACACTAAGTATGCAATGAGAAATGTTCTTGGTGTGAGTGGAATACTGCAGGTCTCGGTGGGTTACAGCAATGATCCACAAGTGATGGATACCTTTTTGACATGAGTTTAAGTATTGCAGTCTCCCTGCACATACTATAACACTAAGTAAGCATTTAACCAGCAACAATTCTGTAAAATGACCATGATGGTGTGAGAAGAACACTGCATATATAATAAGAACTGTCTATGGTGGGAGTCGAACTATACATGCAATGAGAAATGCCTATAGCAGGAATAGAATACCGCAAATATAATGCAAAATAATCATCGTGGGAATCCAATGGTGTCAGTATAGTAAGTACCTGTGGTGGGAGAGCAGTATTACTGTTATGATGAGAAATATCTCCAATAGGTTTATAGATAAGCACTAGGCCAGCTGCCCTTGGGGGCCATTTTCAATCTAACCAATTTCTCCTTCAGAGACGAGGACCAAACCCTGTACTTTGTGTCTGTGAGGTAAACACCTCAACCATTATACCAATCCCCAACATCAATGGAAGTAGGCCACTGCAGAAGCAATGAGAATTGTCCATTGTAGGATTATTACACTTGGCAGTAGACAGTATAGCCCTTATATTACTCTGCTTCCCCCACAGGAGTTGGTGCCTTAGCCTAAGTGCCTCCCACCATGTAGCCAATGAGAGACAGGAGTTGGTGCCTTAGCCTAAGTGCCAACCACCGTGTAGCCAATGAGTGACAGGAGTTGGTGCCTTAGCCTAAGTGCCTCCCACCATGTAGCCAATGAGTGATTCATGTAGCAGCTTGCATACAAATCCGTATCAGAATAACATTTGAACAGATCATATAAATTCATTCATTCATACATTTTTCCAGTATCACTTTCTCCTATTACAGGTCACACAGGAGCCAAAGTCTGCTCTGACACTTGCTATGCATGCATAAGGCAAGGAACTAATTCTGGAGGGGATGCCAGTCCAACAGAGTCATGCAAAGCAACCATTTTTATTTGCCTGTTTTGTTGCAATTTGGTTGATCTTGAAGATCTGTAGATATCAATAGTATTTTCCTTATCGATGACTTGCAATGCAGGCAATTATATTCAAAGTCAAGCAGCATGCATATGAGCACAGATAAGATTCAAACCCTCTCCTCCAGCTTTGAAACTTAATAATTTATTTCATTTTAGTTCTATAAGGCACAGGTGCTCCTTTTCCAACTCATTTCATTTCTATTAATTTGTTTAAACACTAAATACAGTACTGAGTCCAAATGACATAAAAATAAAGAAAGAAAGAATAAAACCATAAATACAACAAACCTGTCAGGTCTATCTGATTTCCAAGGAAATACTGATTTTGCCCTAAAATGTTGCTCTCTTTCTGAATTTTGTGGCTAAACTGGTTTAAATTCATTAAAATATAGGTGACTGCTATAAAAGACAGCTTATTCTTTAGAAAATTGTGTTGATATGTTGTCTTTTGATAGATAAAATATGTCCCTGATATGGGGCCCCCACCCCCCCCCAATTAGTTTGGGCTTTGTCCTTGATATCTGCCAAGAGGGTGAGACTAATTATAATGCAGTGCTGCCTGAAATAGTTAAAAGCAGAAAATACTAAGCAAAATAAATTGGTTGTAGGGAACTCGCATAATATATGGCCAGGCAGAAATGTCTGGTTAACTGTTTTCCCAATGTGAAATAATATGCATATTGAGGCCGTGAAAATTAAATTCATCTGAAACAGGTATCAGTAATTTGTGGATCATTGGTAGCTTACCATGTTATGCAACCAACCATAATTATTTTGCTGGACTGCATAGGGGAAGGTCTAAAACTGATAACAATAAATCTGGTACAGAGGACTGTTCCCCCTACAGCGTAGTGAGTGCCACTTCTGTGGCTTGTTTCAGATGGCATGGAGGGAAATGGGTTTCCACTCCTCACTGACTTGGGGTCAGTGCACCCCAGCTCCACCGTCATGTAGTTTCTCATGGGCTGTTAGTTCACATTTTGCTTTTTTTCCTCATGCCTACCTATGACCACTTCCCCCAACCCCCCACCCCGTCTCCCATTTCCCTCAGGCTGTTTTCATGAAGGATGGGGGGAGTGTTTCCTACTTTTCTCTCAAGCCCCAGATTCACTGCAAACTAGAAATACCAACCAGCCATTAGAACTGGTTACCAAACCCATCATCACATTATTTCAGTACAGGTCCCAGTCCCGCCCCCCCCCCCCTCCTCCAAGATGTTGCCATGACACACATTAGGACTAAAGCCATGATAACTATTGCCCTCCCCCACTCATTAACGATAAGTCAGTGATGTTGGCACAGTGCCATGCTATAATTCCAATCAAACTAATCCACAGGGGAAAAGGTCAATTGTTACATATATTCATTCATTTATTAATTAATTCATTCAGTCTTCTTATTCAATCATATTCTACAGAGAACAGAAATCTGTGTTGGCAAGTATTTCACTGAGAATATACAGTCTTTTTTTGCCACTAGATTTATTTACTATTGCCTGCCTTCTTGCTTTGAATTCACACAAGGCTATTACACACTCACACACACACACACACACACACACACACACACACACACACACACACACACACACACACACACACACACACACGTATATGAGGTGAATATCACTGAATTTGTTTTTAACAATTTTCTCTTACTTTGTGACCATCTTTGTGAGGTGAGCACAGCTGCATTGAGCTCCATTCAGCTTCTAACTTGGAGAGCTTTAATGAAGTTGGCCACTCGGTAGGAACATACTCTACTAATTCACCCTTCTTACTATAGCTGGGTGGAACTTTTAGTTAAAGCATACTCCCCATTCTATATTTCCAACTTCCCACTCCCACCTAGGGAAGCTAACCACAGATTAATTATTATTGAATCGTACCTTACCTTATCTTTAGGCTAAGCTACCTACTTGCTCAGTCAATCTCTTGCTGTTACTGATACGTTTCTGCAGCTTTTGGTTCTCTTGCTCTATACACTTCTAAAACCAGGCAAAACCATCACCCCATCTCCTAACAACAATTCTGATAATGATAGCATAGCTTCAGAATTCAACCATTGCTTCACAGAATCTATCCTCGCACTATCTAGCCAACTATCCAACAAGAACACTAAAACCACCCTAACTGTAGAACAAACTAACATACCCACCTTCACACTCTCACCTATACCAACCTCTTTAGTTAAAAAGCTACTCTCTAAACTAAAACTTACCACACTCGCAGCAGATGGTTTACCCACAAATTTTCTAAAATTAGCTGCAGAATCACTAGCCTACCCTGTCTCAATTCTTATAAACTGCTCTATACAAGAAACCTACGTACTCCATCTATGGAAACTGTCACATATAATTCCCCTTCACAAAGGCGGAAATTCCTATGAACTATCAAACTACGGGCCAATTGCTATCTTATCTCCCATTTCCAAACTTCTGGAGAAATGTATTCACTCCCAGGTAATGCACTTCTTATCCTCACATAACCTCCTCTCCCCCACACAGCATGGATTCCACCCAAACCTTAGCACAACCACTGCTCTACTCTCCTTTACCAATCAGATTAACCAACTAAGAAACAACAGCAAATTCGTCTCAGCCATATTCCTAGCTATATCAAAAGTGTTTGATATGGTCTCCCATAACCTACTCTTAGACACTCTGTCAACCTCATCCTTTGCCCCCTCTACTACTTCATGATTTAGAACCCCTCTCTCACTGACAGAAAACAATCAGTTAAATGGCAAAGTACACTATCTCCTCTATTACCAACTACTATAGGTGTCCCACAAGGATCAATACTGGGTCCTCTACTATTCACCATTTTCACTAACAAACTACGTACTTCCACCCTGCATGCATCACTTACACAGTACGCAGAAGACTCCACCCTAATCTGCTCAGCCCCATCCATAACCACTTTTCAAAAGCTTACCCAGGAATCCTTCTGCTCCGTGGAACAATGGATTACTGATATCCAACTTATTCTAAACCCCAACAAGACCAAATCACTCCTTTTTACCCCCAATAAATCAAAATCCACACCTCCTACCTTCACTATCACCTCCAAAAATGGGACCACAATCTCCCCCTCCCCTCACACTAAGCTGCTCGGGGTTGAAATAGATAACAATCTAAACGTTAATGTCCATATCTCACAAGCCATCACAAAGGTACATAAGAAACTAGGAACCCTATACAAACACAAACAGTTCCTATCGGACCAAGCTAGAATCTCCTTAGCCCAAACCCTCCTCTTGTCTACCCCAGTGTATGCATCACCAGTCCTAATTCATATTAGGGAAAACAGACCTAAACAAACTAGAGTCATGTTACAATAAAAGTGCAAAATTCACTAACTCCACTTTTAGAAGTCATCACTGTCTTGCCCTGAAGCAACTACAGTGGTTAGAACTCCCTCAGCTAATTAGCTATCACCGATTAGTCCTCACCTTCAGCATAATAAGGAACCCTCAGAAAACCCCAGCCCTAAACCAACTTCCAAACCAATATTCTGCAAATTGCCCTCTACGCTCATCCAACAAAACCCTGCTCTGCATAACCAAAGCCAATAACACTGCAGGGAAAAGTCTGTTCTCCCACACCATTGCTAGGGAATGAAATAACCTCCCCCAAAGTATCTCCTCTGCACCATCCATCTCACTTTTCAAGACATCACTAAAGTCAGACCTCTTGCAATCATGGCTCTGTCCCTGTGTCACATAAAATCTTTTTTGCGCTCCTCCGAACTTGCCACACCTCATCTCCTCACTGCTTACCTCAGCTATTCTGTACTACTCAAATACTCCCCATCAGGAACTACTATCCTACAAACTACTTCTCAAGCTATGACATATCTCCCGAATAGCATTATTTTCCAGATTCCATTCCTTCATTTTTATGCTTTGTACTACCAATAGGGAATTCAAAGTTCTGCTATCTATATACCAAGCTTGCTCAAATCAAACTTGGGTAAAAAAAAATCTCCTTGATTGTATATATGCTACTGTATAGAAATTTTCTGTCATTCGTAGATTATGTGTTGTCATATAAAGACATGGAGCTCTGATTGTGTATATGCCTCTGTACAGAAACGTTTTTGTCATTTGTTGTATTTATACTGTTATGTTATAGAGAGTTTCTCTCCGGTTCTCCGCTGTAAATGGACCTTGTTCCAGTCGGACTTTCCTGGTAAACAAATGTAAAATAAAATAAAATAAATAAAAAATATAAAGGGAGCAATGCCTCCCATTGGAATTCAGTCACTCGATTTTAACATCGTACTGCATTTCATTAAACTTATTAGGTCGACGTATGTAGAACAATGTTAAAATAGATCATTTGTAGGTGCGATTGAAAGTGTTTTATATGTATGTGACTGTATGTAAATGTGTACATTTGTGTGAATGTGGGGATGGATGTGTGCATGTTTGTGTGTTAATGTATGTTCTGTATACCAAGTGTGTTGCTGGCTGTTAATGCAAAATCACTAAAAGTGGGTTAAGGATGTTTCTCCATTTTTGTGCAATCTCGGAGTTAGTATATTTAATTAGTGGGGGGTGGGGAGTACAGGAATGCTTGCCCCCTGCGAAAAATGGTTTTTTTTGTAGTTCAATGATTTTCTGTGTAATTAGATTGAGTTAAATATATTGAAACTTTAAATTAGTGAAACTTGACCTCTCTCTCTCTCTCTGTGTATATATATATATATATATATATATATATATATATATATATATATATATATATATATATATATATATATATATATATATATGTGTGTGTGTGTGTGTGTGTGTGTGCTTTATATACATATTATATATATATATATATATATATATATATATATATATATATATATATATATATATATATAAAATATACATATGCTATAGAGAGACAGAGGGAGAATGAAAGAGAAAGAGAGAAGGAGAGACAGTATTTAGAATAGCCAATTCAAACAGTGTGTTTGTTTTCCGGATAGTTTGGAGGTGAGAATATGGAAACTCTAGGGAGACAGAAATAATAGGAGAGGCTTGAACCCTGGATCTGTAAGAAAGATGCTTTAACTAATATGCCACCATACTTTTCCTTGTTTTAAGAAGAGGAAGATGATCATGAGAAGGAGTAAAACAAAAACACAACAAGCTTCCATTGATTGCTTAGCTCACATGGTCTGCCCATTAATTACTTTCTGGTTAAGCTGCAAATACTGGTTTACAAAGAGCTTTTTTTTTTCCTAACCCTTTAGAAGAAGTGCTTTGTGTTTGTACCATTCATTCATTAATTCCATTACTATTTTGTTAGTTTTGACTATACAATCCCTTAAGGAAGGCTGTTCCAATCATCTACTACCCTTTTTGTGAAAAAATACTTCCTTACGTCTCAGCTGAGTCATCTTGCATTGTGAAATTAAATCCCCTTGTTCTCTTAACATGTCTCTTTTTTTAATATGGTACCCACTTGCAGTGACCAGATTCCGTTTAGCTAGCTAAATATTTCTGTCATATTTGTATTCTGTGCCTTTGTTTCTAGATTGCACTTATCAAGCTCTTCCTGTCTTTGTCTGGATGGTTTGAAGGCAGTATTGCGCACCTTTTTTTGCTGCCAACTTTTTAGCTACCTTCATCATGCCTGGGACCTTGTATGGATGCCGATACTTTAGCTAGAGCTCTTACCAGCTTGCTGTAAAGAATGGTAGTTTAATTTCCTGTTTAGGGTGCCTCTTCCTTTACATACCATTACCTCACTAGCTTCTCCTGGTGCATTAACACACTGCCTGCTTACCTTCTGGTCATCTGATACAAGTAACCCACAGGCCCACTTCTTCTTTTATTGGTACTACTGGCTCACACTTGTTGTACACTTCTTTGGTGGGGTACTGACTGCCAAATGCATTATCCTGTACATTTGTGCATTAAATGTAAGTTGCATGTATTAGACCATTCCTAAAATCCAACCAAATCTTTATCTTCTTTCTTCATCCTTTTGTACTCCTTTTTGTATAACAACTATACTGCCTACCTTTGCCTCATCAGTCAAAAAGGAAACTTCTTCTAGATCTTTTGCAATATCACTTATATAGAGACTGGGAAGGAACACCCAGTATCAGCCGGTCTCTAAGCCCTAAAGATATACAGACATGTCAGCTCTGCAGTAGTTACACCACTGAGAGGGCTGCATCTGAGACACGTCACTTAGATACAGACAGAAACACACCCATGGCACACTACACTGCCATAGATACAAGTGTGGATATCTCACCAAGAAACCTGTACTTTGGAGACAGCAAGATACTGCTATATGATAGCAAAATACATTCACATCCAGTTATTCACTGGCCCAAGACTGCAAAAAAGTACCAGATTTCCACTAATTGTAGAAGATTTCATTCTTCTTCACTGAGTAAAAGTAATATCAGGGCAACAGCAGAAACAATATGAGTAAAAGCCATATATTTTGTAAAACCGTTCCAGACTGCATCTTCCTTACTTTTGGCAACAAGATGGGGTCTTCCTGTGTATCACTAATAAGCACTACATTACGTAATAACAGCATAGACAGCAACCTTACAAAAATTAAAATATCAGGCAAAGTATGTAGCATGTATACACTTTAAAGGCAAATGAAAAAAAAACACTGAGTCAGAGGTTTAGTGAAAAACAATTTTCCGGAAAGTGCATTTAGTGAGACTCAAACATGATTGCATGTATCCATGCAATAGACGTATCCAGTTTCTTTAACTTACATCAGTTGCCATGGCAGTAGGGGTTATAGGTCACAAAGTACCCTTAAAGCCAAATATTCTTTACAGAAAGACAAGGCCAAATTAAAAAAAAAAATAAAGAAATACGCAACACTGTTTAAGCTTTCGTATAACAACAGCCCTTACTGCAGGATTACACAAACAATGTCAACAAAGCAACAGTTGTTCAGAAAATCAGACAAAGCTTTTGATTGTTTAAGTTAACTGAGTTGTTCTGTAGTGAGAGCTGATTGAAAACATGATGCATATACTGTACCAGTGTAATACATACGTATGTCAAAATTCATGCATTCATTTCTAGGATTTTTTAAAGTATTTATAAAGTGTGTTGTCGTCCCCTGACCAGTACCATATCTGTTACTATTCTTGCATGGAATTAACTCCCCTTTTTCATTTATATTCATGGTTTATGCCTCCCTCCCATATGCATCCATCATCTGTGGACCCATTCGTTCATTAGTGAAATCAATAAAAGATGTGTAGCAATAAACAGTGCAGTGCCTACAGTGCTGGCATTTTTTTTTTTTTTACGAGAGCTTTACCCAGCCCTGGAGGCTTTAATCCTGAATGCAATACCACCCAAGCATTTAGTGTATGCCAACAGGTTGATAACCCAGCTTCCAGCCTTGGAAACATCTGTGCTCACCCAGGCAGCAGTAAAACACAGTGTACGTTGATACCACCCCACCCCAGAAAAGGGCTGAAACCTCTCAGGCAAGGCAGCGCTATGTTTCAGCAAACATTTATTTACATACCACTGTAAACGATAATTTGCTACTTATCAGCTATATCACTTTTCTTTTGAAGCAACACCTCTTAAAAAGATTTTTATAAAACCTTTTGCATTCTATAGTATTTAAAAATATTATTCCAAGTCAGGCAACGTTTCTTCATAAATCAAGAGCAGTCTGTCAGTAGCTGCATATATGTTAAGTGACACTGTTTTACAATAGCATGCATATCTAGTTCTCTATGTCATTCAAATCCTTTGTTACCAGCTGCCTTATGCGTTACTTATGTAATTATTGATATACATTTGTTGTGCCTTTTCCCCCTTCATATTTATATTTCTTCTGCCAGTAAAAAAATGTTCTTTGCTTCCTTTCTACAAGGAACTCATTTCAGGTTACTGCAGAAATGCACTGTATTTTGATCATGCCTGCCAGCATTCATATTAGAAAGGCTTACTTGAATCATGACATTTCAGATCTACATCTTAGGCTACTAAACGCAATTAAAAATAATAGATAAATTGGTAATTTTGAAAGGGCTGGAAAGTTGTCCGGGGGGGTCAAACAATCCTGAGTACAGCAGAGGAAAGACTTTCTAGCAATCCACTAGTCTAAAGGCAATGAATAGGTAAAGAATGATGTTTGGGTTTAAAAGTCCAGTCACAGTAATGACTCACATTTTTCATAAGAATATTTCCTTTTTTGTATTTGCTGGTATTGAATTATCCATGTCATACAATTACATTGATTCCACATTCCATACATTAAATTGCAGACAAATTATTAATTTCCAGAACATTAACAACCCATATGGCAGCCAATCTGGAGCATCTTTAGATTCATAAATATTTAAGCAGAGTTGTAGTGCTGCACGTCAATCTAAAATGTCAGAAAATACACATACAACTCCATATTGAGATGACATTTTTAAATCAAATCTCAAGTGATTCTGTTTTACAGTCACCACCTAAACTGTTTAAACCTTACCCCCTATACACACACATGTGCTACTGGTATGACAGGATCAGATAACTCTCACATTTGTCTTTGCTTTATTTATATAGAACTGATCAAACAATGCTGTCCTGACATACTAGTAATTAATGGGAAACACTGTTAGACATAAATACAGAAACCAATGCCCACCTGTAAAACAGTAGGTACTGTGTCTCTAGTATTACCTATCAGTCACTTAGTGCTTCACTAAAAATAGCCATGAATTAAACAGCTAAGTGCAACAGAGGAGATTTCTGAACTTACTTAAATTCAGGGCTGAGGTCAGGTTTGAGTCCATAGAAGGGAGAAGACAAGGTCACCATCCATCTTGGGACAAACTTGCTATTTTCACATTCCAAGAAAGGAGGAGACCACTTTATCTGTTTTTTATCCATTATATAACTGTCCCCTCGGTTCCATTTAGGGGTATCTAGAGTGGTAAGATCATTGTTCAGGATCCTCTTGTGAAGATGGAGAGATCCTTGGAATTTAAAAGAATTGAACCACTCTGTCTCAAAAGTCAGGTTCTGCAGGTGTTCGGAGATAGCAGAGATGTCTCGGAGAAGGATCTCATTTTCCTCCCGGGTTGCCTGGAGCATCAGCTGAGGCTTTGACGACACAGGATGGGTGTCAAAAGCTAAGACTGCTTTGCAGATTTGGGGATCCCCTTCTATAAGGCTTCTAACCAAAGCATGATACCAATCAATGTCCTCTTTAATACTAGATTCCCTTATGTCATTGGTCTGGAAGATCAGGTTAAGGAAGTTGGTTGCATGTGTCAAGGTATCAATTGCACTATGGGTGAAGGCAAAGAGAGAAGCTGGGATGGTGCTACCTCCTAGACCCCGCAGCTGGAATTTACCAGAACAGTTTCCCTGAGACAGCCTCATTGAGTCTCCTGACTGCAGGAAGATAAGTGCCAAGTTGTGACTTTCCTGCTCTGCCCTTTCTGACCCCGACATCAGCACTGAATCACTAGTCAAGGCAGTCTCTTCTTTGGCTTTCAGTGGCTCCTTTTTGGTAGCCAGCTTTTGGTGCTGGAAGATAGCAAAGCCACACATCATTTGTAGGTGCATACAGCAAGTAAAAAGTAGCATCCAAACCTCCATCTTCCTCTGCAATCACCTGTAACAGAAACTCACTCCGAATCAGAGTTTCAGCAGTGGTCCCAAATCTGTGTCAGCATGCTTACTCACCCATATGGAGTTGGAGGTTTCTAAACATCCCCACCCCCGTCTTGACTTTCATAAAATCGTGAACAGTCAGCAGAGGCTCCCCTCCCACCCACATTTATCTGTCATGGTTGATCACTGATTTTATTAAAAGCAGTGGAAGTGCCGAGATTACTGAGTTTCACAAAACACCTAGTCTCTCTCTCTCTCTCTCTCTCTCCAGGTAATTGCACAATATACTCTTTCCTCCTTTATTCTTCTGTTATTGGTAACACAAACGTCACTGGGTCCACTAGCTGCTCATCTGCTGGTATTGCTCTTGCATCGCTTTGGTCATTGTGCTGCTATCCATCTCATGCCAAGGCTCCTTAATCCCAACACCCTCATTAATGTTCTAAATGTGAAAATCCACTTAGGGAGGGATGCAGGAATAGATGGCTGGGAGAGACCACAGAGGAGGGGAGGAGGAGAAATAAGACAAGCTAAAGGTTTCTTCTCTCTCTTGTGAGAGATGGGACTGGCAGTGATGCAAGTGTATCCTGGATGAAACGCCATAGCAACCAGAGGCTAGAATTCACTTCAGACTCCTGCTCATTCATCAGTGTGTGTGTGTGTGTGTGTGTGTGTGTGTGTGTGTGTGTGTGTGTGTGTGTGTGTGTGTGTGTGTGTGTGTGTGTGCAGAGCAGATCAGGATGAGATTTTACCAGGTTAGTACTGTTGCACTTGTAAACGCAAACCCTATCTCTTTTCTCAGACTCCGGTAACCGTGGCATTCATGCAGCCCTACAGCGTGTCTGCTATTTGCACATTAACTCTTCGGTGCCTGCAGCATGTACCTGAGTGGTACGGGCGTTCTCTGGCAGTTCTAAGATGAAACAGTGCTTTTCATAAATACTACAACCCTTTTTTCTTCATGCCTTCCTGCCAGCTTTTGTTCTTTTCAAAGCAGGTATAAGGAAAACACATGAGCGTAATGTTATGAAGGATTTACATTCCTCCGGAGGAAAACATGTGAGCAGAGTTCTAAATGGACAGTGTTCTCCTCAGCTGCATAACTCAACAAAAGCTGAGGAAGTGTAGCACAGACTGTTTTGCTCTGCTTGCCAGAACAGCCTAATCTGCAGTCAACAAGCTTCTTTAACCCTTTCATATCCATAGGAAACAACACAGCTACTGGGAAGGATTAGCAGGGGATAGAACTCTGATCTTTTAAACTTTATAGATGTGATGAATACAAAAGCTGAGGTCAGTTTAGAAAGCTTTCCACTCTATAAGAAATAAACAATGTGTTTATCTGCTTTTAAATGGATCTGAAATGACCAGTTTTTGTGAGACCTTATGTAACCTAAATCTTCCCCACTTATAAAATGTTAGTTATTTGGTGAATATAATATTCGTTTGGTTTATTGCAAGTAGTATATTCATCTAATGTCTGAAGTTGAGACGTCTAGTCTTATATGCACTTCACAAATGTTTGTTGATCTGAACATTTCCAACTTGTCAGTATAATCTAGATGTGGAAATCTGGTATGTACACACTTTTTTTACAATAAAGAATTATTTTTAATACAAAACTCATTATAATTGTGTGTGTGTGTGTGTATAACCATATATAGATATAGATGTATGGATATAAATATATATATGTTTTTTCAGTTATTATTTTTTTATTTTCTTTTGTTTTAATGTAATTAGGCCATGATTCATTTCTGGTCAAATCTACCTGGCCACTCTCCCTATATCAATAAAATAAAACAAGCAAAAAACAAATATACATATATACATATATAGTATGCACATATACACATACATACCTCCAAACATAGACAATCAGTGGTCCAAAAATAACAAAACATAACAAACTGTGGAAAAAAGCAAGGCTCATTTCTCTTTCCTGCACCACTGACTGCTGGGTATGTTCCAGGCCCTGAAATGAATTAAGCAGGTTAATAAGAAAATGGACGAATCAGCTTTTATATCCAACTCTGACTTTTAGGTGAGGCAGACAGATCACAACCAGCAGGGAAAAATGACAGCTGCTTGTAGTCGTAAATAAAAATGCATAACAAAATGACATTACAAATAAGAAAAAAAAATAGTCTTCACAAAAATGAAAAAGTGCTATATTAGACCAGTCAGTTAGCATTCCAGAACAGCATATTGTATTCATAATAATATGACAAACCAGCATTCTGTGAAACAGAATTAAAGAAAAAAAGAAAGAAAACAGAAACTACTAAACTTGGTCCTGCTCAGCTGCATAAATACCCAGCAACACATTACACTATAAATACTAATACAGCCAGACAGCAATGCAATGTTTCTAAACTAAACCCCTACCCTATACCCCACTGAGGAATAAATACCCAGCAACACATTACACTATAAATACTAACACAGCCAGACAGAAATGCAATGTTTATAAACTAAACCCCTACCCTATACCCCACTGAGAAAAAAATACCCAGCAACACATTACACTATAAATACTAACACAGCCAGACAGCAATGCAATGTTTCTAAACTAAACCCCTACCCTATCCCCCACTGAGAAATAAATACCCAGCAACACATTACACTATAAATACTAACACAGCCAGACAGCAATGCAATGTATCTAAACTAAAGCCCTACCCTATACCCCACTGAGAAATAAATACCCAGCAACACATTACACTATAAATACTAACACAGCCAGACAGCAATGCAATGTTTCTAAACTAAACCCCTACCCTATCCCCCACTGAGAAATAAATACCCAGCAACACATTACACTATAAATACTAACACAGCCAGACAGCAATGCAATGGTTCTAAACTAAACCCCTACCCTATACCCCACTGAGAAATAAATACCCAGCAACACATTACACTATAAATACTAACACAGCCAGACAGCAATGCAATGTTTCTAAACTAAACCCCTACCCTATACCCCACTGAGAAATAAATATCCAGCAACACATTACACTATAAATACTAACACAGCCAGACAGCAATGCAATGTTTCTAAACTAAACCCCTACCCTATACCCCACTGAGAAATAAATACCCAGTAACACATTACACTATAAATACTAACACAGCCAGACAGCAATGCAATGTTTCTAAACTAAACCCCTACCCTATACCCCACTGAGAAATAAATACCCAGCAACACATTACACTATAAATACTAACACAAACAGTTTGACAGCAATGCAGTGTATCTAGATGTACCCCCTACCCTACACCCCACTGAGAAATAAATATCCAGCAACACATTACACTATAAATACTAACACAAACAGCCAGACAGTAATACAGTGTATTTAAACTAATCCCCTGCTTTATACCCCAATGAGGAATAAATACCCAGCAACACATTACACTATAAATACTAACACGAACAGCCAGACAGCAATGAAATGTATCTAACCAACCCCCTACCCCATACCCCACTAATAAACAAATACCCAGCAACACATTACATAAATACTAACACAAACAGCCTGACAGTAATGCAATGTATCTAAACTAACCCCCTACCCAATACACTGAGAAATAAATGCCAAGAAACACATTATACTATAAATACTAACAGAAACGGCCAGACAGCAATGCAATGTATCTAAACTAAACCCCTACCATGTACACCACTGAGAAATAAATACATAGCAAAAAATTCACTATAAATACTAACACAGACAGCCTGACAGCAATGCAATGTATCTAAACTAAACCCCTACCCTATACCCCGCTGAGAAATAAATACCCAGAAACACATTACACTATAAATACTAACACAAACCGCCAGACAGCAATGCAATGTATCTAAAGTAAACCCATACCCTATATCCCACAGAGAAATAAATACCCGGCAACATATTACACTATAAATACTACCACAAAAAGCCAGACAGCAATGCAATGTATCTAAACTAAACCCCTACTCTATACCCCACTGAGAAGTAAATACCCAGCAACACATTCCACTATAAATACTAACACAAACAGCCTGACAAAAATGCAATGTATCTAAACTAAAGGCTTACCCTCTACCCCACTGAGAAATAAATACCCAGCAACACATTACATTATAAATACTAACACAAACACCCTGACAACAATGCACTGTATCTAAACTAGCCCCCTACCCTATACCCCGTTGAGAAATAAATACCCAGCAACACATTACACTATAAATACTAACAAAAGCAGCCAGACAGCAATGCAATGTATCTAAACTAAACCTCTACCCTATTCCCCACTGAGAAATAAATACCCAGCAACACATCAGACTATAAATACTGAAACAAACAGCCTGACAGCAATGCAATGTATCTAAACTAAACCCCTACACTATACGCCACTGAGAAATAAATACCCAGCAACACATTACATAACTACTAACACAAACAGCCAGACAGCAATGCAGTGTAGCTAATCAAACCCCCTAACCTATACCCCACTGAGAAATAAATAGAAAGCAACACATTACGCTATAAATACTAAAACAAACAGCCTGACAAAAATACAGTGTATCTATACTAACCCCTACCCCATACCCCAATGAGAAATAAATACCCAGCAACACATTACACTATAAATACTAACACAAACAGCCTGACAGCAATGCAGTGTATCTAAACTTAACCCCTACCCTATACCCCATTGAGAAATAAATACCCAGCAACAGATTACACTATAAATACTAACATAAACAGCCTGGCAACAATGCAATGTATTTAAACTAAACCTCTACCCTGTACCCCACTGAGAAATAAATACCCAGCAACACATTACACTATAAATACTAACACAAGCAGCCTGAAAACAATGCAATGTATCTAAACTAAACCCCTAACCTGTACCCCACTGAGAAATAAATACCCAGCAACAAATTACACTATAAATACTAACACAAATGGCCTGACATAATGCACTGTATCTAAACTAACCCCCTACCCTATATCCCACTGAGAAATAAATATCCAGCAACGCATTACACTATAAATACTAACATGAACAGCCAGACAGTAATGCAATGTATCTAAACTAAACGCCTACCCTATACCCCACTGAGAAATAAATACTCAGCAACACATTACACTATAAATACTAACACAAACAGCCAGACAGCAATGCAATGTATCTAAACTAAACCTCTAACATATTCCCCACTGAGAAATAAATACCCAGCAACACATTAGACTATAAACACTAAAACAAATAGCCTAACAGCAATGCAATGTATCTAAACTAAACCACTACCCTATACCCCACTGAGAAAGAAATACACAGCAACAGCAAGTAAATAAAAACACAAAAAGCCTGACAACAATGCAATGTATCTAAACTAACCCCCTACCATGTACCCCACTGAGAAATAAATACCCAGCATCACATTACACAAATACTAACACAAATAGACAGACAGCAATGCAAAGTAACTAATCAAACCCCTAACCTATACCCCACTGAGAAATAAATACAAAGCAACAAATTACACTATAAATACTAACACAAACAGCCTGACAGCAATGCAATGTATCTAAACTTAACCTCTACCATATACCCCACTGAGAAATAAATACCCAGCAACACATTACACTACAAATACTAACACAAACAACCAGACAGCAAAGCCATGTATCTAAACTAAACCCCTACCCTATACGCAAATGAGAAATAAATACCCAGCAACACATTACACTATAAATATTAACACAAACAGCCTGACAACAATGCAATGTATCAAAACTAACCCCCTAACCTCTACACCACTGAGAAATAAATACCCACCAAAACATTACACTATAAATACTAACACAAACAGCCTGACAACAAATAAAAATATCTAAACTAAAGCCCTACCCTGTACCCCACTGAGAAATAAATACCCAGCAACACATTACACTATAAATACTAACACAAACAGCCTGAAACAATGCACTGTATCTAAACTAGCCCCCTACCCTGTAACCTTCTGAGAAATAAAAACACAGCAACAGATTAGACTATAAATACTAAAATAAACAGCGTGACAGCAATGCAATGTATCTAAACTAAACCCCTACCCTATACCCCACTGAGAAATAAATACACAGCAACACATTACACTATAAATAAAAACACAAACAGCCTGACAACAATGCAATATATCTAAATTAACCCCCTACCATGTACCCCTGTACCCCACTTGGAAATAAGTACCCAGCAACACATTACACTATAAATAATAACACAAGCAGACAGACAGCAATGCAATCTATTGAAACTAAACCTCTACCCTATACCCCACTGAGAAATAAATATGCAGCAACACATTACACTATAAATACTAAAATAAACAGCCTGACAGCAATGCAATGTATCTAAACTGACCCCCTAACCTGTACCCCCACTGAGAAATAAATACCCAGCAGCACATTACACTATAAATACTAACACAGCCTGACAACAAGGCAATGTAACTGAACTAAACCCCTACCCTGAACCCCTCTGAACAATAAATACCCAGCAACACATTACAATATAAATACTAACAAAAACAGCCTAACAGCAATGCAATGTATCTAAATTAAACCCCTACCCTATTCGCCACTGAGAAATAAATATCCAGCTAAACATTACGCTATAAATACTAACACAAACAGCCAGACAGCAATGCAATGTATCTAAACTAAACCCCTACCCTATACCCCACAGAGAAATGAATACTCAGCAACACATTACACTATAAATGCTAACACAAACAGCCAGACAGCAATGATATGTATCTAAATAAAAAACCCTACCTATACCCCACTGAAAAATAAATACCCAGCAACACATTACACTATAAATACTAACACAAAAGCCTAACAGCAATGCAATCTATCTAAACTAAACCACTACACTATACCCCACTGAGAAATAAATACCCAGCAACACATTACACTATGAATACTAACACAAACAGCCAGACAGCAATGCAATGTATCTAAACTAAACTCCTACCCTATACCTCACTGAGAAATAAATACACAGCAACACATTACACTATAAACACTAACACAAACCGCCTGACAACAATGCAGTGCATCTAAACTAACCCCCTCACCTGTACCCCACTGAGAAATAAAAACCCAGCCACACATTACACTATAAATTCTAACACAAACAGCCTGGCAACAATGCAATGTATTAAAAATCAAAAGAAAAACGAGTTGAATGGTAGGAGAAAGCTGAAATAAGCAAATACGAATAACGTAATGCTAAAGCAACTAAAAACTTTAATATGGTAAGCGTTTTCAGTGGTAAAAATATTCCACCTTCTTCAGACCCAGAACAACATAAAACTGATGCTTATATAGCTTGTAGTTAATTATCAATTAGTCATTCAATCAACCAATAAAAATAAAACCAGATAAAAGTACAATATTTAAACAGTATGAAACCTGCTCTAAAATGTTACAATGTTAAGTACATAATACTCGATTTATAAATAACATTAAATATATATGTATAACATGTGTAAATGTTATACTAAAAAATCACATTTTAAAAAGCTACTAGGGCAAAACTGAAAATGTATAATATGTGATAATGACATAAATTTACTGTAAGAACTAAGATATTTAGCTAAATATAGACACATAAAAATATATAGTAATATGTAAAAATAAATAATTAATTGCATGCTGGTTAAAGACCAAAATCTGATCATAATAATACTGAATATATGACCAAAAACAAAGTCCATATTTTTATATATATAAAACTGTGTAAATGTTACTATGTTTCAAACTTAATCAACAAAAAGGTACAGTATCAAATTCAAAATCTTTTATGCAAAATTAATATGTTATCTATTTAAAGCTTTTAATTTTAACACGCTTTTAATAGACACAAATTCATTTAAACCAGGGAAAATGTATGCAGCCGTTTTGATTTGCCAATACAACTCATTTTGTTCTAATAAAAGTTGCCAAGGCCCCCCTCTCGGGTCTAAAAGTGTTTGGTGTACAACCAAAAATAAAAACTCATGTGTTGGAAATTGTAAAATATGCCGAGCAAGAGCATTGTTAACATCACCTTTACTAACAGCATAACAATGCTCGTATATTCTTTGTTTTAGTTTCCGCTCGGTCTTACCTATATAAAATGAGGGACAAGAATGACAGCAAGCTGCATATACTACAGCTTTGGACTCACAATTAAAGGAGCCATTTATTGTGTAGTGTTTGTTATTAATATTGATGTCAGTAGTCACTTGAATGTGTTTACACTGTGTACAATGCCCACATTTACGCATACCTTTATGTACCTGCTTGTTCGTACCTAGATGCTCATTCTTATGCCTTTCCAACAGATTTTTAAGGTTAAAACCCCTTCTAAAAGTGAAGCGGGGTCTGATACCTAGCTTAGTACAAGTGGACGGTTCTTCCAAAATTAATGCCCAATTTTTTATAAAAATCTCTTTGACTCTTGCCGTGTCAGCTGAAAAAGTAGATAGGAAACTGAGATGTAATAACGTGACACTGTCATCGTTTTTGTCATGCTGTCGTGTAATTAGATTAGTATTGGTAGTAATACCATCCTTATATGCTCTACTAGTAAAAATAGGTTTAAACCAACCTGTGGATCTCTTATCTTTAACTTCTGTAAGTGTTTCTAAAAATAATTTGATAGGATACCCCCTACTTGTGAACATGGACTTCATCTTGTTACATTCTAAGTCAAAGTCAACATCTTCAGTAACCATCCGTGCAGCTCTCACCAACTGGCCTTTAACAACTGCCCTTTTCTGGTGATATGGATGTTCACTAGTATAGTGCAGGAAGGCATTGGAGTAGGTAGGTTTCCTATAAATGGTAGCTTTATACTGCTTGTTATACCTGTCATTAATCAGTTGTACATCAAGATATGTTATGCTATCTACCCCTACTTGATAAGTGAATTCAAGAAAATTGGTTTTGTTGGTAATATGTTGTATGAATCCTTTGATCAGTTTGATGTCACCTTGCCATACCAGACACATGTCGTCTTGGTATCTGGTGTACCATAGTACATTTTCCTGAAAAACACTATCAGGGAACAAAAAATTATGTTCCCAATATGCCATGACACTGTTGACGAAACTGGCACCACATGGGGACCCCATGGCTACCCCTTTGTTTTGTAAAAATATATTCTTGTCAAACATAATATAGTTATTAGAAAGAATCAGATCCAAAAGTGTTTCAACCAGACATATTTTATCATGCTCTACATTCTTGGACAACATAAATTCTCTCACCTATTCTATGCCCAATTGGTGGGGGATGACTGTGTATAGATCTTTTACATCGATCGTAACAAAAATGTTGTTGTCCTTATACTCCAAGTTGTTAACATTATCCAGGAAACTCCATGAATCACGACATATTTGTAACTCCTGGTTAATAAGTGGTTTAAGAATACTATCTACCAATTTAGCACAAGCAAAAGTAATCGAACCCCTACCATCAACAATAGGTCTAAAAGGGGGGTTCCTAATATCCTTGTGTAGTTTTGGAGTCCCAAAAATACTAGGAATTCTAGGTGCTGCCATAGAAAGATACTGAAAGGTGTCTATATCAATAGACCCTTCCAGAAATAAATCGTCAAGAGCAGTTCTAATGTGCCTGTATGCAGTATTAACCTGATGTAAACTAGCAGGGGTATATACCTCAGAATCCATGTGTTCACGCATCTTACTAATGTAGTTAGACTGATTCATAAACACCATGCCCCCTCCCTTGTCCAGCTTCATAACTCTAATACCACAATTATGTATCAAGTCGATGTATTGTTTGTCCTCAGAAATAATGTTAGTGTGCGTTAATCTAACATGCGTATCATTATCTGATAGTCTCCTTAAATCTATCTCACACATTTTTTCAAAGGACATTAATGTGGGTACAAGTGGGGGGTTAAACAA
This sequence comes from Protopterus annectens, assembly GCF_019279795.1. NCBI lineage: Eukaryota > Metazoa > Chordata > Ceratodontiformes > Protopteridae > Protopterus > Protopterus annectens. Next base: position 1,330,292,867 of record NC_056747.1, read on the forward strand.
ACTAGAAACTCGCAGAGAGTTCACAAGTGTAGAATTGGTCCCCATCAGAACCGCTAAATTCAATTTGCACACATACATTTTAAGATCAACTATCATTTTTACAAAATTAGTTTTCTGATGGGGGACAAAGGAAAGACCTTTAGCAAAGAAATTAACCATATTTTGATCTACAGTTAAAGCAGTATAGTTGAAAATTTTAAAGTCACTGTGTGTGCTCAATAAAATTTCTGGTTCATTAGGTGCAATTGGTGTTATCTCCTCCTCTTGTTCCTCCGATTGTTCTTCCAATTCCCTTGCCGTCTCAGGTTCGATTGATTGTTCTGGTTGTTGTGGTTTGAATCCCTGTCCACTTGAAAAAACTGGTTGTTAGCAGTTGAACTAGAGCCATTAACATCATTCAACTGCTGCTGGTTAAGTTGTGTTTGGTTATTTCTTATTCTTTCACTTCTACGTAAAGGTTCTTCCAGATGAGCATTATGGTGAAAGGAGTTATTGGGACCATTGTTGTTAGGTACAAAATCAGGTCTAGAACCCATATAATCTTGAATACCATTCATGTGGGTGACTGGGGGGGGGGGGGCAGGGTATGCCTTATGGACATAAGCCTGTACATCTCTGTCAATTCTCTTCTTTTTGGTGGCTAACAATTTGTTAATGGTAGCATCAATACTTGAATAAATTCTGCAATAGTCATATTTATACTGTTCAAAGTTGTGATCCCCACAAATAGAATGTTCCATTATTTCAAGTTCAGTTTTAAAAGTAGCAATTTCAGTATTATAAAAATTAACCAATGTTTTAATGAATTCAGCTGCTTGCCTGTCGAATAATGCTAAAAGTTCCTTATGAAAAACAGATTCAGCAATTAAACCTGCAGGGAAGCGCCACTGTCTAAGCCCTTTGGGAATGATTTTCTTGTCTAAACATTCAGTTAGATAGGCAACTTCAAGCTGCAGTTTGCAACATTTAAAAAGTTTTTGGTCAAATGCATTAAGCAAATCAGTTATATTACTCACATCACGACGTTGGTTGGCTCCATTTTGGTCGTTCACTGTGTGAATAAAGAAGTTATTATGATCCAGAAAACCAGCCATGCTTGGGATGCTATTGACAGCATTAGAAACATTGTTACCAGCAGAACGCTCCCCTACTACATTCACTTCTTGTCTGGGAGCAATGATAACTTCCTGTGTCCCTTCCCTAATACTTCCTGAAGGTAAACAAGGCTGCACATTGTTGGTACTCGGACTTGCACTTCTATTATGAGAACAGGGTAAATTAAGTCCTTGATTTGGTGTTTCTGCCATACTGGAGGTATTGACCATTCTTGCACCTTGCTCAAACTTCTCGTAAAGTGCCTCAACTTTCCCAAGAAGCATGTTTACCAATATGGTTAAATTCCCAACAGCATTCACTTCGTTGGAGTTGCTGTTATGACTGTGACCCATAGTAGCATTAACTTCGTCAGATGTTGATGGAAACAGTAGTTGCGAACCGCTTTCCCCATCTCCACTCCCACTCGCCATGATATCCGACAAAAAAACAAGAAAACCGAAAAACTACTGAAAATCAAGAGAAAAACGAGTTGAATGGTAGGAGAAAGCTGAAATAAGCAAATACGAATAACGTAATGCTAAAGCAACTAAAAACTTTAATATGGTAAGCGCTTTTCAGTGGTAAAAATATTCCACCTTCTTCAGACCCAGAACAACATAAAACTGATGCTTATATAGCTTGTAGTTAATTATCAATTAGTCATTCAATCAACCAATAAAAATAAAACCAGATAAAAGTACAATATTTAAACAGTATGAAACCTGCTCTAAAATGTTACAATGTTAAGTACATAATACTCAATTTATAAATAACATTAAATATATATGTATAACATGTGTAAATGTTATACTAAAAAATCACATTTTAAAAAGCTACTAGGGCAAAACTGAAAATGTATAATATGTGATAATGACATAAATTTACTGTAAGAACTAAGATATTTAGCTAAATATAGACACATAAAAAATATATAGTAATATGTAAAAAATAAATAATTAATTGCATGCTGGTTAAAGACCAAAATCTGATCAAATGTGATACCCAGCAACACATTACACTATAAATACTAACACAAAGAGCATGACAACAATGCAGTGTATCTAAACTAAACCCCTAACCTGTACCCCACTGTGAAAAAAATATCCAACAACACATTACACTATAAATACTAACACAAACAGCCTGACAATAATGCAATGTATCTAAACTAACCCTCTGTCCTATACCCCTCTGAGAAATAAATACCTAGCAAACCATTACATTATAAATACTAACACAAACAGCCAGAAAGCAATGCAATGTATCTAAACTAAACTCCTACCCTATACCCCACTGATAAATAAATACCCAGCAACACATTACACTATAAATACTAACACAAACAGTTTGACTGCAATGCAGTGTATCTAAACTTACCCCCGACCCTACACCCCACTGAGAAATAAATATCCAGCAACACATTACACTATAAATACTAACAAAAACAGCCAGACAGTAATACAGTGTATCTAAACTAATCCCCTGCTTTATACCCCACTGAGGAATAAATACCCAGCAACACATTACACTATAAATACTAACACGAACAGCCAGACAGCAATGCAATGTATCTAAACTAACCCCCTACCCCATACACCACTGATAAATAAATACCCAGCAAAACATTATATAAATGCTAACACAAACAGCCTGACAGCAATGCAATGTATCTAAACTAACCCCCTACCCAATACCCCACTGAGAAATAAATGCCAAGCAACACATTACACTATAAATACTAACAGAAACGGCCAGACAGCAATGCAATGTATCTAAACTAAACCCCTACCATGTACACCAATGAGAAATAAATAAATAGCAACAAATTCACTATAAATACTAACACAAACAGCCTGACAACAATACAATGTATCTAAACTAAACCCCTACCCTATACCCCACTGAGAAATAAATACCCAGAAACACATTACACTATAAATACTAACACAAACAGCCTGACAGCAATGCAATGTATCTAAAGTAAACCCATACCTTATATCCCACAGAGAAATAAATACCCAGCAACACATTACACTATAAATACTACCACAAACAGATAGACAGCAATGCAATGATTCTAAACTAAACCCTACTCTATGCCCCACTGAGAAATAAATACCCAGCAACACATTACACTATAAGTACTAACACAAACAGCCTGACAACAATGCAATGCATCTAAACATAACTCCTACCCTATACCCCACAGAGAAAAAAATACCCAGCAACACATTATACTATAAATACTAACACAAACAGCCAGACAGCAATGCAATGAATCTAAGCTAAACCCCTACTCTATACCCCACTGAGAAATAAATACCCAGCAACACATTACACTATAAATACTAACACAACCAGCCTGACAACAATGCAATGTATCTAAACTAAAGCCCTACCCTCTACCCCACTGAGAAGTAAATACCCAGCAACACATTACACTATAAATGCTAACACAAACAGCCTGACAACAACGCACTGTATCTAAACTAGCCTGCTACCCTATACCCCATTGAGAAATAAATACCCAGCAACACATTACACTGTAAATACTAACACAAACAGCCAGACAATGATGCAATGTATCTAAACTAAACCTCTAACATATTCCCCACTGAGAAATAAATACCCAGCAACACATTAGACTATAAACACTAAAACAAACAGCCTAACAGCAATGCAATGTATCTAAACTAAACCCCTACCCTATACCCCACTGAGAAAGAAATACACAGCAACACATTACACTATAAATAAAAACACACAAAGCCTGACAACAATGCAATGTATCTAAACAAACCCCCTACCATGTACCCCACTGAGAAATAAATACCCAGCAACAGATTACACAAATACTAACACAAATAGACAGACAGCAATGCAAAGTAACTAATCAAACCCCTAACCTATACCCCACTGAGAAATAAATACAAAGCAACACATTACACTATAAATACTAAAACAAACAGCCTGACAAGAATACAATTTATCTATACTAACCCTCTCCCCTATACCCCACTGAGAAATAAATACCCAGCAACATATTACACTATAAATACTAACACAAACAGCCTGACAGCAATGCAATGTATCTATACTAACCCTCTCCCCTATACCCCACTGAGAAATAAATACCCAGCAACATATTACACTATAAATACTAACACAAACAGCCAGACAGCAAAGCCATGTATCTAAACTAAACCCCTACCCTATACGCAAATTAGAAATAAATACCCAGCAACACATTACACTATAAATACGAACACAAACAGCCTGACAACAATGCAATGTATCGAAACTAACCCCCTAACCTCTACACAACTGAGAAATAAATACCCACCAAAACATTACACTATAAATACTAACACAAACAGCATGACAACAAATAAAAGTATCTAAACTAAAGCCCTACCCTGTACCCCACTGAGAAATAAATACACATCAACACATTACACTATAAATACTAATACAAACAGCCTGAAACAATGCACTGTATCTAAACTAGCCCCCTACCCTCTAACCTTCTGACTAATAAAAACACAGCAACAGATTAGACTATAAATACTAAAATAAACAGCCTGACAGCAATGCAATGTACCTAAACTAAACCCCTACCCTATACCCCACTGAGAAATAAATACACAGCAACACATTACACTATAAATAAAAACACAAACAGCCTGACAACAATGCAATATATCTAAATTAACCCCTACCATGTACCCCTGTACCCCACTGAGAAATAAGTACCCAACAACACATTACACTATAAATAATAACACAAGCAGTCAGACAGCAATGCAATTTATTGAAACTAAACCTCTACCCTATACCCCACTGAGAAATAAATATGCAGCAACACATTACACTATAAATACTAAAATAAACAGCCTGACAACAATTCAATGTATCTAAACTGACCCCCTAACCTGTACCCCACTGAGAAATAAATACCCAGCAACACATTACATTATAAATACTAACACAGCCTGACAACAAGGCAATGTATCTGAACTAAACCCCTATCCTGTACCCCTCTGAACAATAAATACCCAGCAACACATTACAATATAAATACTAACAAAAACAGCCTGGCAGCAATACAATGTATCTATATTAAACCCCTACCCTATTCACCACTGAGAAATAAATATCCAGCTAAACATTACACTATAAATACTAACACAAACAGCCAGACAGTAATGTAATGTATCTAAACTAAACCCCTACCCTATACCCCACAGAGAAATGAGTACTCAGCAACACATTACACTATAAATGCTAACACAAACAGCCAGACAGCAATGACATGTATCTAAATAAAAACCCCTACCTATACCCCACTGAAAAATAAATACCCAGCAACACATTACACTATAAATACTAACACAAAAGCCTAACAGCAATGCAATGTATCTAAACTAAACCACTGCACTATACCCCACTGAGAAATAAATACCCAGCAACACATTACACTATGAATACTAACACACAAGCCAGACAGCAATGCAATGTATCTAAACTAAACTCCTACCCTATACCTCACTGAGAAATAAATACACAGCAACACATTTACACTATAAACACTAACACAAACCGCCTGACAACAATGCAATGCATCTAAACTAACCCCCTCACCTGTACCCCACTGAGAAATAAATGCCCAGCCACACATTACACTATAAATTCTAACACAAACAGCCTGGCAACAATGCAATGTATATAAACAAAATCCCTACCCTTTACCGCACTGAGAAATAAATACCCAGCAACACATTACACTATAAATACTAACACAAACAGCATGACAACAATGCAATGTATCTAAACTAACCCCCTACCCTATACCCCACTGAGAAATAAATACCTAGCAACACATTACATTATAAATACTAACACACACAGCCAGAAAGCAATGCAATGTATCTAAACTAAACTCCTACCCTATACCCCACTGAGAAATAAATACCCAGCAACACATTACACTATAAATACTAACACAAACAGTTTGACAGCAATGCAGTGTATCTAAACTTACCCCCGACCCTACACCCCACTGAGAAATAAATATCCAGCAACACATTACACTATAAATACTAACACAAACAGTGAGACAGTAATACAGTGTATCTAAACTAATCCCCTGCTTTATACCCCACTGAGGAATAAATACCCAGCAACACATTACACTATAAATACTAACACAAACAGTTTGACAGCAATGCAGTGTATCTAAACTTACCCCCGACCCTACACCCCACTGAGAAATAAATATCCAGCAACATATTACACTATAAATACTAACAGAATCGGCCAGACAGCAATGCAATGTATCTAAACTAAACCCCTACCATGTACACCACTGAGAAATAAATACATAGCAACAAATTCACTATAAATACTAACACAAACAGCCTGACAACTATACAATGTATCTAAACTAAACCCCTACCCTATACCCCACTGAGAAATAAATACCCAGAAACACATTACACTATAAATACTAACACAAACAGCCTGACAGCAATGCAATGTATCTAAAGTAAACCCATACCTTATATCCCACAGAGAAATAAATACCCAGCAACACATTACACTATAAATACTACCACAAACAGCCAGACAGTAATGCAATGTATCTAAACTACATTCCCCTTCATTGCTAATGCATCTCCCTACTCTAATCTGTGCACAAACTGGTTACTAATCAGCAAGTCAATGTGAAGACACACTCCCAACCTTAATAAACTTTGCTGTCTCTTCTCTCCTTCACTTTACAAGTAGTTTGAATTATTACATACCCCCTCTGAGGCCTTCACTGATTTCCACTGATTGCCTCTCTGGTTTCTTTGCATTCCACCTGGTTTACACCCCTTGTGCTATCTCCCTCTCCAATACAAAGTCTATATTGGACTCCTGCTGAGAATGGAGCCATCTTTAAATTTCTAGTCTCCCACCAGGACACAAGTGCTCCACAGCAATTATGTTCTGCTTGCCGGTAAGCCATTAGACCTCAGGAATTTGTTTTAAAAGTGCTCAGATTTATAAAGTAATACTTACATTTTCTTTTGTCTTGGTTGGCTCTGCCCCGCTCCGTTCGCCCTCGCTAACACTCGGGCTCTCTCCGCTCCCCTGCCCTGCCCCCTATTCCCTCCCGCCCCCACTACCTCTACATTTATAGTAATCACAGCCACACCCATAGCTCACCCTCACATCACCTCCACCAATCACAGCTCCTCAAGTCATATCACATTATACCACAACAACTTGCTCCACACAAAATACTCCCAATCACTCATTCCCACTTGGCATTTTTTACATCACCCACACTACTTCCCCATCCACATATAGTACAACCCTATAATTCCTATTCAGACCCCCCACCTAGAAACAACTTAAACTTTATAACCATGACTATCACGCAACTAAGTCTAGTCTGTCTTCTCATAATTCTTTACAGCACCACAAGTTATCACTCTAGCAATATCCCTAAACTAAGTAGCACAACAATGCATTATGCACTCTCGTATACAGACACCACATATTATAATAATATCTGCCCACAGTTATTCAAGAACTACATAACGGACCAATTCAGGACTAAACACATATGCTCTCATTCCTACTCCAAAAAAACACAATACTTTCTCACACTCCTCACCAAACTCCAACATCTGTATAACCATTTTAACTCCAAGCTCACCATAAGTGGGGATATCCACCCCAACCCAGGCCCAAATCCATCCTGTCCAACTCAAACTGCTCCAACACAAATGTCAGAACATAACATCCCCACTTTCTTCATCCCTGGGCAAATCAGCAACAGCAGCAAAACCAACCATATTTTAATGCTAAATATTAATATTAGAAGTATCAAAAATAAAATACCTGAACTCCAGGCCACATTAGCACACTACTCCCCAGACATAGTTGCTTGCTTTAACAGAAACCTGGCTAAATAAAAACATAGCTAACTCAGAAGTTCTCCCTACCGGCTACAATATCATTAGACAAGACAGATCACTTCGTAAAGGGGGTGGAACTGCCTTACTGTACAAGTCAAACTTAACTGTCCGTCAATTACCAAACTCCTACCCCTTATCTCACAACTTCAACTTCACCCTAAAAAGGTCATCAGCATAATTGTGATCCATATTCCACCTGGTAATACACCTGCTAGCCTTGAAGACTTCTTATCCTAGTGTTCTTCCACATACTCACAAGAAACCCTTATTCTGGGGGACTTCAACCTAGATTGGATCACCTGTATATCAGAACCACCAAGTAATCTAATAAATCTCCATGGCTACCAGCAGCTAGTCTAAATTCCAACTAGATGTGATAAAAAATCTAAAAGGGAATCCATCCTTGACTGGGTCCTAACTAACAACCCCACATTGTACCCTTACACAGGCAGTCTCCCAGACACCTTAAGTGACCACAACATAATATACTTTATACGTAGTAGAACATGCATATGCAAAACCACTAACTATATATCCACTAGAAACACAAAAAAAATTCTCTCCTGAGGTCCTCAACACTTTACTCTGTAACTGTGACTGGACCCCCCTAAAAACCCTCCCACTTGACCAGGCTGTAGCATATTTCAGCAAAACATTTCTACAACACCTAGACACTGTCGCTCCATTGTGCAAAATCAAGGTTAGAACCTCTACAAACCCCTGGCTCAGTAAAGAAACCAAACAAATCCTCAAGTCCAGAGACACTGCCTGGCTTTACTATAAAAAAAACAAAGAAACACAAAGCCCAACTAAGTACCAAGAACTGCGCAACCGTGCAAAAAAATGCATTAAGCTGGACAAAAAATTCTACTACTACACAACATTACAAACTAAATACCAACACAACCCACAAAAATTTGGGAAAAATGTAAACCAGCTACTAAAATCCACCCAAAAGGCTACCCCTAAACCAACCACCCCTGACACTAAAGTTCCCATCGAAACACAATTCAACTCCCACTTTGTGAACTCAATTCTATCCTTAGTATCACAGGACAGTTCCTTCCTCACTATCCCCCCCCCAACACAAATAACACTAATACAAGCTTTACCCTCAAAACAGTTTCCACCACTTCAATCAAAAGCATGCTCTCCAAACTAAAAACCTCATCAACAGCAGCCGACCTACTCCCCAGCTATTTCTTGAAACTCACAGCAGATGCTATTGCTATGCCAGTCTCCACTCTCATAAACAGATCAATTGTTGAAAACTATGTGCCAAACTCTGGAAAATATCCTATGTTACACCCATACATAAAGGCGGGACATCCACTGAACTTAATAACTACAGACCCATTGCTTTACTCTCCCCCCTGACCAAAATCCTAGAAAAATGCATCCATACCCAGATGCTAAACTATCTCCTAGACTGCAACATCCTGTCACCTACTCAGCATGGTTTTAGACCTGCCCATAGTACCACTACAGCCCTCCTCTGCTTCACAGACACAGTAAACTGTCTCAAGAATGAAGGCCTACAAGTGTCAGCTCTTTTTTTGGATATGTCCAAAGCATTTCACACAGTCTCACACCAAATCCTGCTAAACAAACTAAACCAATATCATCTATCAAATTCCACTCTTACCTGGTTCCAAAGCTACTTAAGTGACAGGTACTAAGCTGTGAAATGGGAAAATTCTCTCTCTCCTCAGCAGCCCATAACTATAGGAGTCCCACAGGTGTCTATCTTAGGACCACTACTATTCACAGTCTTCACAAATGACCTCCATACCTCCACACAGCATGCATCTATAATTCAGTATGCAGATGACACTACCTTAATCTGTGCTGCACAAAACATTCCCACCCTCCTGCAAACAACTCAGCTAGCATTCTCTGACATTGAAAACTACCTTACCCAGCAACACTTATCCTCAATCCAAAGAAAACTCAGCTTATGATTATAACCAGTTCTAACAAAAACACTAACAGTCAATTCATTATCTACTCCACTAATGCTACTCCAATTGCTCCAGTGGCACAGGCTAAGCTATTGGGAATAACCATAGACTCCCACCTAAAATTTGATAGTCATCTCAACTTAACTATTAAAAAAGTACATGCCAAACTGGGGTCGCTCTACCATATCAAACCATTTCTTACCAACAACACAAGATCAGCCATTGCTCGCTCCCAACTTCTATCCACCCTACTCTATGCATCTCCCATTCTGATTAATCTCAATAAAACTGAACTAAGCAAAATGGAAGCCTGCTATAACAGAATTGCCCGCTTTGCTGCAAATTGCTCATATAGAACTCATCACTGTACTGCTTTGAGACAGCTCCACTGGCTTGAACTGCCCAACCTCCTAACCTACAATCAGCTCTGCCTCTGTCATTCTATATATTACCTCCCCAATAAGTGTCCTGCCCTCAAAAACCTAGTACAACATCACTCAGCCAAAAGGCCACTTAGATCATCAAGCAAACTACTACTAGAAGTCACCAACAGCTTGAATAGCTTTGGAGATGCACTATATAGTAGTTCAGTGGCTAAAAAATGGAACTCTGTCCATACAAGCATTCAAAACACATCATCCAAAGCCTCCTTTAAAGCCCTCATCAGGCAACATCTCAAGGAAAGTTGGCAGTGCCATGACTGATCCCCAGGCTAGTGAAAGCGGATAACACATACATACAAAATCTAGAGCACTTGATAATAGTTTTCAATCTTACTCACAAACACTGGCTAATCTACAATGTATGTACTGTACCTGTGTACTATGTATGTCTTCTACCTATGTTCCAAATTTCAGCTGTACACCGCAAATCTATTAATTACCTTTATTTTTAAAATTAATATTTTTTTGTTTGTTCTCTCCACTGTAACTGTTTATGTGCCGCATACCACTGTAAAAACATGTCTCCTGTAATTTGTGTCTATACTGATCATGTCTAAAAACTAAATGTGTTTGTAATTCTTCTTTGTGGAGCTTTTCTCCCCGGGCCTCTGCTGAAAAAGGGCCTTTTCGGCTCAGTCAGACACCCCCGGTTATCAAATGTAAAATAAAATAAAATAAAATAAAATAAAGACCCCACAGAGAAAAAATACCCAGCAACACATTATACTATAAATACTAACACAACCAGCCTGACAACAATGCTATGTATCTAAACTAAAGCCCTACCCTCTACCCCACTGAGAAATAAATCCCCAGCAACACATTGCACTATAAATACTAACACAAACAGCCTGACAACAATACAATGTATCTAAACTAACCCCCTACCATGTACCCCAGTGAGAAATAAATACCCAGCAACACATTAAACAAATACTAACACAAATAGCCAGAGAGCAATGCAAAGTAACTAATCAAACCCCTAACCTATACCTCACTGAGAAATAAATACAAAGCAACACATTACACTATAAATACTAAAACAAGCAGCCTGACAAGAATACAATGTATCTATACTAACCCCCTCCCCTATCCCCACTGAGAAATAAATACCCAGCAACATATTACACTATAAATACTAACACAAACAGCCTGACAACAATACAATGTATCTCAAGTAAACCCTTACCCTGTTCCCCATTGAGAAATAAATACCCAGCAACACATTACACTATAAATACTAACACAAACAGCCTGACAGCATTGCAATGTATCTAAACAAAACCGCTACCCTATAATCCACTGAGAAATAAATACCCAGCAACACATTAAACTGTAAATACAAACACAAACAGCCTGACAACAATACAATGTATCTAAACAAACCCCCTATCCTATACCCACTGAGAAATAAATACCTAGAACACATTCCACTATAAATACTAACACAAACAGCCAGACAGGAATGCAATGTATGTAAACTAAACCCCTACCCTATACCCCAGTGAGAAATAAATACCCAGCAACACATTACACTATAAGTACTAACACAAACAGCCTGACAGCAATGCAATGCATCTAAACATAACTCCTACCCTATACCCCACAGAGAAAAAAATACCCAGCAACACATTATACTATAAATACTAACACAAACAGCCAGACAGCAATGCAATGAATCTAAACTAAACCCCTACTCTATACCCCACTGAGAAATAAATACCCAGCAACACATTACACTATAAATACTAACACAACCAGCCTGACAACAATGCAATGTATCTAAACTAAAGCCCTACCCTCTACCCCACTGAGAAATAAATACCCAGCAACACATTACACTATAAATACTAACACAACAGCCTGACAACAATGCACTGTATCTAAACTAGCCCGCTACCCTATACCCCATTGAGAAATAAATACCCAGCAACACATTACACTATAAATACTAACACAAACAGCCAGACAGCAATGCAATGTACCTAAACTAAACCTCTAACATATTCCCCACTGAGAAATAAATACCCAGCAACACATTACACTATAAAAACTAAAACAAACAGCCTAACAGCAATGCAATGTATCTAAACTAAATCCCTACCCTATACCCCACTGAGAAAGAAATACACAGCAACACATTACACTATAAATAAAAACACAAAAAGCCTGACAACAATGCAATGTATCTAAACTAACCCCCTACCATGTACCCCACTGAGAAATAAATACCCAGCAACACATTACACAAATACTAACACAAATAGACAGACAGCAATGCAAAGTAACTAATCAAACCCCTAACCTATACCCTACTGAGAAATAAATACCCAGCAACATATTACACTATAAATACTAACACAAACAGCCTGACAGCAATGCAATGTATCTAAACTTAACCTCTACCATATACCCCACTGAGAAATAAATACCCAGCAACACATTACACTACAAATACTAACACAAACAGCCAGACAGCAAAGCCATGTATCTAAACTAAACCCCTACCCTATACACAAATGAGAAATAAATACCCAGCAACACATTACACTATAAATACTAACACAAGCAGCCTGACAACAATGCAATATATCTAAATTAACCCCTTACCATGTACCCCTGTACCCCACTGAGAAATAAGTACCCAGCAATACATTACACTATAAATAATAACACAAGCAGTCAGACAGCAATGCAATGTATCGAAACTAAACCTCTACCCTATACCCCACTGAGAAATAAATATGCAGCAACACATTACACTATAAATACTAAAATAAACAGCCTGACAACAATGCAATATATCTAAACTGACCCGCTAACCTGTACCCCACTGAGAAATAAATACCCAGCAACATATTACACTATAAATACTAACACAGCCTGACAACAAGGCAATGTATCTGAGCTAAACCCCTACCCTGTACCCCTCTGAACAATAAATACCCAGCAACACATTACAATATAAATACTAACACAAACAGCCTGACAGCAATGCAATGCATCTAAATTAAACCTCTACCCTAATCCCCACTGAGAAATAAATATCCAGCTAAACATTACACTATAAATACTAACACAAACAGCCAGAGAGCAATGCAATGCATCTAAACTAAACCCCTACCCTATACCCCACAGAGAAATGAATACCCAGCAATACATTACACTATAAATACTTACACAAACAGCCTGACAACAATACAAAGCATCTAAACTAACCCCCTACCATATACAACACTAAGAAATAAACATTCAGCAACACATTACACTATAAATGCTAACACAAACAGCCAGACAGCAATGATATGTATCTAAATAAAACCCCCTACCTCTACCCCACTGAAAAATAAATACCCAGCAACACATTACACTATAAATACTAACACACAAGCCTAACAGCAATGCAATGTATCTAAACTAAACCACTACACTATACCCCACTGAAAAATAAATACCGAGCAACACATTATACTATAAACACTAACACAAACCGCCTGACAACAATGCAATGCATCTAAACTAACCCCCTCACCTGTACCCCACTGAGAAATAAATACCAAGCCACACATTACACTATAAATTCTAACACAAACAGCCTGGTAACAATGCAATGTATATAAACAAAATCCCTACCCTTTACCCCACTGAGAAATAAATACCCAGCAACACATTACACTATAAATACTAACACAAACAGCATGACAACAATGCAATGTATCTAAACTAAACCCCTAACCTGTACCCCACTGTGAAAAAAATACCCAGCAAAACATTACACTATAAATACTAACACAAACAGCCTGACAATAATGCAATGTATCGAAACTAACCCCCTACCCTATACCCCACTGAGAAATAAATACCTAGCAACACATTACATTATAAATACTAACACAAACAGCCAGAAAGCAATGCAATGTATCTAAACTAAATTCCTACCCTATACCCCACTGAGAAATAAATACCCAGCAACACATTACACTATAAATACTAACACAAACAGTTTGACAGCAATGCAGTGTATCTAAACTTACCCCCGACCCTACACCCCACCGAGAAATAAATATCCAGCAACACATTACACTATAAATACTAACACAAACAGCCAGACAGTAATACAGTACATCTAAACTAATCCCCTGCTTTATACCCCACTGAGTAATAAATACCCATTAACACATTACACTATAAATACTAACACGAACAGCCAGACAGCAATGCAATGTATCTAAACTAACCCCCTAACCAATACCCCACTGATAAATAAATACCCAGCAGCACATTATACAAATGCTAACACAAACAGCCTGACAGCAATGCAATGTATCTAAACTAACCCCCTACCCAATACCCCACTAAGAAATAAATGCCAAGCAACACATTACACTATAAATACTAACAGAAATGGCCAGACAGCAATGCAATGTATCTAAACTAAACCCCTACCATGTACACCACTGAGAAATTAATACATAGCAACAAATTCACTATAAATACTAACACAAACAGCCTGACAACAATACAATGTATCTAAACTAACCCCCTACCCTATACCCCACTGAGAAACAAATACCCAGAAACACATTACACTATAAATACTAACACAAACAGCCTGACAGCAATGCAATGTATCTAAAGTAAACCCATACCTTATATCCCACAGAGAAATAAATACCCAGCAACACATTACACTATAAATACTACCACAAACAGCCAGACAGCAATGCAATGTATCTAAACTAAACCCCTACTCTATACCCCACTGAGAAGTAAATACCCAGCAACACATTACACTATAAATACTAAAACAAACAGCCTGACAAAAATGCAATGTATCTAAACTAAATGCTTACCCTCTACTCCACTGAGAAATAAATACCTAGCAACACATTACACTATAAATACTAACACAAACACCCTGACAACAATGCACTGTATCTAAACTAGCCCCTACCCTATACCCCGTTGAGAAATAAATACCCAGCAACACATTACACTATAAATACTAACACAAACAGCCAGACAACAATGCAATGTATTTAAACTAAACCTCTACCCTATTCCCCACTGAGAAATAAATACCCAGCAACACATTAGACTATAAATACTAAAACAAACAGCCTGACAGCAATGCAATGTATCTAAACTAAACCCCTAAACTATACACCACTGCACAATAAATACCCAGCAACACATTACATAACTACTAACACAAACAGCCAGACAGCAATGCAGTGTAACTAATCAAACCCCCTAACCTATACCCCACTGAGAAATAAATAGAAAGCAACACATTACACTATAAATACTAAAACAAACAGCCTGACAAAAATACAATGTATCTATACTAACCCCCTACCCTATACCCAATGAGAAATAAATTCCCAGCAACACATTATACTATAAATACTAACACAAACAGTCTGACAGCAATGCAATGTATGTAAACTTAACCCCTACCCTATACCCCACTGAGAAATAATTACCCAGCAACAGATTACACTATAAATACTAACACAACAAGCCAGACAGCAAAGCAATGTATCTAAACTAAACCCCTACCCTATACTCCACTGAGAAATAAATACACAGCAACACATTACACTATAAATACTAACACAAACATCCTGACAATAATGCAATGTATCTAAACTAAACCCCTAACCTCTACCTCACTGAAAAATAAATACCCAGTAACACATTACACTATAAATACTAACATAAACAGCCTGGCAACAATGCAATGTATCTAAACTAAACCTCTACCCTGTACCTCACTGAGAAATAAATACCCAGCAGCACATTACACTATAAATACTAACACAAACAGCCTGAAAACAATGCAATGTATCTACACTAAACCCCTAACCTGTACCCCACTGAGAAATAAATACCCAGCAACAAATTTCACTATAAATACTAACACAAATGGCCTGACATAATGCACTGTATTGAAACTAACCCCCTACCCTATACCCCACTGAGAAATAAATATCCAACAACCATTACACTATAAATACTAACATGAACAGCCAGACAGCAATGTGATGTATCTAAACTAAACGCCTACCCTATACCCCACTGAGAAATAAATACCCAGCAACAAATTACACTATAAATACTAACACAAACAGTTTGACAGCAATGCAATGTATCTAAACTTACCCCCTACCCTATACCCCACTGAGAAATAAATACCCAGCAACACATTACACTATAAATACTAACACAAGCAGCCAGACAGAAATGCAATGTATCTAAACTAAACCCTTACCCTGTACAACACTAAGAAATAAATACATAGCAACACATTCACTATAAATACTAACACAAACAGCCTGACAATACAATGTATCTCAACTAAACCCCTACCCTGTTCCCTATTGAGAAATAAATACGCAGCAACACATTACACTATAAATAAAAACACAAAAAGCCTGACAACAATGCAATGTATCTAAACTAACCCCCTACCATGTACCCCACTGAGAAATAAATACCCAGCAACACATTACACAAATACTAACACAAATAGCCACACAGCAATGCAAAGTAACTAATCAAACCCCTAACCTATACCCCAGTGAGAAATAAATACAAAGCAACACATTACACTATAAATACTAACACAAACAGCCTGACAGCATTGCAATGTATCAAAACTAAACCTCTACCCTATACCCCACTGAGAAATAAATACCCAGAAACACATTAAACTATAAATACAAACACAAACAGCCTGACAACAATACAATGTATCTAAACAAACCCCCTACCCTACACCCCACTGAGAAATAAATACCTAGAACACATTCCACTAAAAATACTAACACAAACAGCCAGACAGGAATGCAATGTATGTAAACTAAACCCCTACCCTATACCCCACTGAGAAATAAATACCCAGCAACAAATTACACTATAAATACTAACACAAACAGTTTGACAGCAATGCAATGTATCTAAACTTACCCCCTACCCTATACCCCACTGAGAAATAAATACCCAGCAACACATTACACTATAAATACTAACACAAGCAGCCAGACAGAAATGCAATGTATCTAAACTAAACCCTTACCCTGTACAACACTAAGAAATAAATACATAGCAACACATTCACTATAAATACTAACACAAACAGCCTGACAGCAATGCAATGCATCTAAACATAACTCCTACCCTATACCCCACAGAGACAAAAATACCCAGCAACACATTATACTATAAATACTAACACAAACAGGCAGACAGCAATGCAATGAATCTAAACTAAACCCCTACCCTATATCCCACTGAGAAATAAATACCCAGCAACACATTACACTATAAATACTAACACAAACAGCCTGACAGCATTGCAATGTATCTAAACTAAACCTCTACCATATTCCCCACAGAGAAATAAATACCCAGAAACACATTAGACTATAAACACTAAAACAAACAGCCTGACAGCAATGCAATGTATCTAAACTAAACCCCTACCCTAAACCCCACTGAGAAATAAATACCTAGCAACACATTACACAAATACTAACACAAACAGCCAGACAGAAATGCAATGCATCTAAACTAAACCCTTACCCTGTACAACACTAAGAAATAAATACATAGCAACACATTCACTATAAATACTAACACAAACAGCCTGACAATACAATGTATCTCAACTAAACCCCTACCCTGTTCCCCATTGAGAAATAAATACGCAGCAACACATTACACTATAAATACTAACACAAACAGCCTGACAGCAATGCAATGTATCTAAACTAACCCCCTACCCTATACCATACAGAGAAATAAATACTCAGCAATGCATTAAACTATAAATACAAACACAAACAGCCTGACAACAATACAATGTATCTAAACAAACCCCCTAACCTATATCTCACTGAGAAATAAATACCTAAAACACATTCCAGTATAAATACTAACACAAACAGCCAGACAGGAATGCAATGTATGTAAACAAACCCCCCACCCTATACCCCACTGAGAAATAAATACCCAACAACACATTACACTATAAGTACTAACACAAACAGACAGACAGCAATGCAATGAATCTGAACTAAACCCCTACCCTATACCCCACGAAATAAACAGCCAGCAACACATTACACTATAAATACTAACACAAACAGCCTGACAACAATGCACTGTATCTAAACTAGCCCGCTACCCTATACCCCATTGAGAAATAAATAGCCTGCAACACATTACCCTATAAATACTAACACAAACAGCCAGACAGCAATGCAATGTATCTAAACTAAACCCCTACCCTATACCCCACTGAGAAATAAATACACAGCAACACATTACACTATAAATAAAAACACAAAAAGCCTGACAACAATGCAATGTATCTAAACTAACCCCCTACCATGTACCCCACTAAGAAATAAATACCCAGCAACACATTACACAGATGCTAACACAAATAGCCAGACAGCAATGCAAAGTAACTAATCAAACCCCTAACCTATACCCCACTGAGAAATAAATACAAAGCAACACATTACACTATAAATACTAACACAAACAGCCTGACAACAATACAATGTATCTCAACTAAACCCCTACCCTGTTTCTCATTGAGAAATAAATACCCAGCAACACATTACACTATAAATACTAACACAAACAGCCTGACAGCATTGCAATGTATCTAAACTAAACTCCTACCCTATACTCCACTGAAAAATAAATACCCAGCAACACATTAAACTATAAATACAAACACAAACAGCCTGACAACAATACAATGTATCTAAACAAACCCCCTACCCTATACCCAACTGAGAAATAAATACCTAGAACACATTCCACTAAAAATACTAACACAAACAGCCAGACAGGAATGCAATGTATGTAAACTAAACCCTACCCTATACCCCACTGAGAAATAAATACCCAGCAACGTATTACACTATAAGTACTAACACAAACAGCCTGACAGCAATGCAATGCATCTAAACATAACTCCTACCCTATACCCGACAGAGAAAAAAATACCCAGCAACACATTATACTATGAATACTAACACAAACAGGCAGACAGCAATGCAATGAATCTAAACTGAACCTCTACCATATTCCCCACTGAGAAATAAATACCCAGAAACACATTAAACTATAAACACTAAAACAAGCAGCCTGACAGCAATGCAATGTATTTAAACTAAACCCCTGCCCTAAACCCCACTGAGAAATAAATACCCAGCAACACATTACACAAATACTAACACAAATAGCCAGACAGCAATGCAAAGAAACTAATCAAACCCCTAACCTATACCCCACTTTAAAATAAATACAAAACAAAACATTACACTATAAATACTAAAAAAACAGCCTGACAAGAATACAATGTATCTATACTAACCACCTCCCATATACCCCACTGAGAAATAAATACCTGCAACATATTACACTATATTTACTAACACAAACATCCTGACAGCAATGCAATGTATCTAAACTTAACCTCTACCCTATACCCCACTGAGAAATAAATACCCAGCAACACATTACACAATAAATACTAACACAAACAGCCAGACAGCAAAGCCATGTATCTAAACTGGACCCCTACCCTATACGCAAATGAGAAATAAATACCCAGCAACACATTACACTATAAATACTAACACAAACAGCCTGACAACAATGCAATGTATCGAAACTAACCCCCTAACCTTTACCCCACTGAGACACCAAAACATTACACTCTAAATACTAACACAAACAGCCTGACAACAAATCAATGTATCTAAACTAAAGCCCTACCCTGTACCCCACTGAGAAATAAATACACAGCAACATATTACACTATGAATAAAAACAGAAACAGCCTGACAACAATGCAATATATCTAAATTAACCCCTACCATGTACCCCTATATCCCACTGAGAAATAAATACCCAGCAAAACATTACACCATAAATAATAACACAAGCAGTCAGACAGCAATGCAATGTATCGAAACTGACCCCCTAATCTGTACCCCACTGAGAAATAAATACCCAGCAGCACATTACACTATAAATACTAACACAGCCTGACAACAAGGGAGTGTATCTGAACTAAACCTCCACCCTGTACCCCACTGAAAAATAAATACCCAGCAACACATTACAATATAAATACTAACACAAACAGCCTGACAGCAATGGAATGTATCTAAATTAAACCCCTACCCTATTCCACACTGAGAAATACAATATCCAGCAAAGCATTACACTATATATACTAACACAAACAGCCAAACAGCAATGCAATGTATCTAAACTAAACCCCCACCCTATACCCCACAGAGAAATAAATACCCAGCAACACATTACACTATAAATACTTACACAAACAGCCTGACAACAATACAAAGTATCTAAACTAACCCCCTACCATTTACCCCACTAAGAAATAAACACCCAGCAGCACATTACACTATAAATGCTAACACAAACAGCCAGACAGCAATGATATGTATCAAAACAAAACCCCTACCTAAACCCCACTGAGAAATAAATAAGCAACAAAACATTACACTATAAATACTAACACAAACAGCCAGACAGCAATGCAATGTATCTAAACTAAACTCCTGCCCTATACCTCACTGAGAAATAAATACACAGCAACACATTACACTATAAACACTAACACAAACCACCTGACAACAATGCAATGTATCTAAACTAAACCACTACACTATACCCCACTGAGGAATAAATACTCAGCAACTCATTACACTATGAATACTAACACAAACAGCCAGACAGCAATACAATGTATCTAAACTAAACTCCTGCCCTATACCTCACTGAGAAATAAATACACAGCAGCACATTACACTATAAACACTAACACAAACCGCCTGACAACAATGCAATGTATCTAAACTAACCCTCTAACCTGTACCCCACTGAGAAATAAATACCCAGCAACACATTACACTATAAATTCTAACACAAACAGCTTAGCAACAATGCAATGTACCTAAACAAATCCCTACCCTTTACCCCACTGAGAAATAAATACCCAGCAACACATTACACTATAAATACTAACACAAACCGCCTGACAACAATGCAATGTATCTAAACTAAACCCCTAACCTGTACCCCACTGTAAAAAAAATACCCAGCAACACATTACACTATAAATACTAACTCAAACAGCCTGACAATAATGCTCTGTATCTAAACTAACCCCCTACCATATACCCCACTGAGAAATAAATACATAGCAACACATTACATTATAAATACTAACACAAACAGCCAGACAGCAATGCAATGTATCTAAACTAAAGTCCTACCCTATACCCCACTGAGAAATAAATACCCAGCAACACATTACACTATAAATACTAACACAAACAGTTTGACAGCAATGCAGTGTATCCAAACTTACCCCCTACCCTACACCCCACTGATAAATAAATACCCAGCAACACATTACATAAATACTAACACAAACAGCCTGACAGCAATGCAATGTTTCTAAACTAACCACCTACCCAATATCCCACTCAGAAATAAATACCAAGCAACACATTACACTATAAATAATAACGGAAACGGCCAGACAGCAATGCAATATATCTAAATTAAACCCCTACCATGTACACCACTGAGAAATAAATACATAAAAACAAATTTACTATAAATACTAACACAAACAGCCTGACAACAATACAATGTATCTAAACATGCTGGAGGGATAGGTTCCTGACCCAGAGACTCCCCAAACTCTGGAATAGATTGCCCATACATGTCAAGAAGAGTGCCTCTTTGGACCTCTTCAAGAGGAACCTTGACGTTTGGATGGGAGAAAGGAAATTCACCCCAGGGATCACGTCAGTCGCCCTGCTAGACAGGGGTCCAGGAAAGTAAATAATGTGGGAAGAAATAGCCAGGGAATTGTTATGGCTAGGCTTGTATAGGCCCTAGGGCTGATAGCCTAGTACCAACCTATGAACCTATGAACCTAAACTAAAGTCCTACCCTATACCCCACTGAGAAATAAATACCCAGCAACACATTACACTATAAATACTAACACAAACAGCCAGACAGCAATGCAATGTATCTAAAGTAAACCCATACCCTATATTCCACAGAGAAATAAATACCCATCAACACATTACACTATAAATACTAACACAAACACCCTGACAATGCACTGTATCTAAACTAGCCCCCTACCCTATTCCCCGTTGAGAAATAAATACCCAGCAACACATTACACTATAAATACTAACACAAACAGCCTGACAGCAATGCAATGTATCTAAACTAAACCCCTACACTTTATGCCACTGAGAAATAAATACCCAGTAACACATTACATAACTACTAACACAAACCGCCAGACAGCAATGCAGTGTAACTAATCAAACCCCCTAACCTATACCCCACTGAGAAATAAATAGAAAGCAACACATTACACTATAAATACTAAAACAAACAGCCTGACAAAAATACAATGTATCTATACTAACCCCTTACCGTATACCCCAATGAGAAATAAACACCCAGCAACACATTACACAATAAATACTAACACAAACAGCCAGACAGCAATGAAATGTATCTAAACTAAACCTCTACCCTATACCCCACTGAGAAATAAATACCCAGCAACACATTACACTATAAATACTAACACAAGCAGCCAGACAGCAAAGCAATGTATCTAAACTAAACCCCTACCCTATACCCCACTGAGAAATAAATACACAGCAACACATTATACTATAAATACTAACACAAACAGCCTGACAACATTGCAATGTATCGAAACTAACCCCCTAACCTCTACCCCACTGAGAAAGAAATACACACCGAAACATTACACTATGAATACTAACACAAACAGCCTGACAAAAATGCAATGTATCTAAACTAAACCCCTACCCTTTACCCCACAGAGAAGTAAATACACAGCAACACATTAGACTACAAATACTAAAACAAACAGCCTGACAGCAATGCAATGTATCTAAACTAAACCCGTACACTATACCACTGAGAAATAAATACCCAGCAACACATTACATAACTACTAACACAAACAGCCAGACAGCAATGCAATGTAACTAATCAAACCCCCTAACCTATACCCCACTGAGAAATAAATAGAAAGAAACACATTACACTATAAATACTAAAACAAACAGCCTGACAACAATACAATGTATCTATACTAACCCCCTACCCTATACCCCAATGAGAAATAAATACCCAGCAACACGTTACATAAATACTAACACAAACAGCCTGACAGCAATGCAATGTTTCTAAACTAACCACCTACCCAATACCCCACTCAGAAATAAATACCAAGCAACACATTACACTATAAATAATAACAGAAAAGGCCAGACAGCAATGCAATGTATCTAAATGAAACCCCTACCATGTACACCACTGAGAAATAAATACATAAAAACAAATTCACTATAAATACTAACACAAACAGCCTGACAACAATACAATGTATCTAAACTAAACCCCTACCCTGTACCCCACTGAGAAATAAATACCCAGCAACACATTATACTATAAATACTAACACAAACAGCCTGAGAACAATGCAATGTATCTAAACTAACCCCTACCCTATTCCCCACTGACAAATAAATACCCAGCAACACATTAGACTATAAACACTAAAACAAACCACCTGACAGCAATGCAATGTATCTAAACTAAACCCCTACCCTATATCCCACTAAAAAATACATACCCAGCAACACATTACACTACAAATACTAACGCAAACAGCCTGACAACAAAGCAATGTACCTAAACTAACCCCCTACCCTTTACCCTACTGAGAAATAAATACCCAGCAACACATTACACTATAAATGCTAACACAAACAGCCTGACAACAATGCAATGTATCTAAGCTAAACCCCTTCCCTGTACCTCACTGAGAAATAAATACCCAGCAACACATTACACAATAAATACTAACACAAACAGCCTGAGAACAATGAACTGTATCTAAACTAACCCCTAACCTATACCCCACTCAGAAATAAATACCCAGAAACACTTTACACTGTCAATACTAACACAAACAGCCTGAGAACAATGTCCTGTATTTAAACTAACCCACTAACCCATACCCCACTGAGAAATATATACCCAGCAAAACATTACACTATAAATACTATCACAAACAGCCAGACAGCAATGAAATGTGTCTAAACTAAACCTCTACCCTATACCCCACTGAGAAATAAATACCCAGCAACACAGTACACTATAAATACTAACAAAAACAGCCTGACAGCAATACAATGTATCTAAACTAAACCCCTACACTATACACCACTGAGAAATAAATACCCAGCAACACATTACATATCTGCTAACACAAACAGCCAGACAGCAATGCAATGTAACTAATCAAACCCCCTGACCTATACATCACTGAGAAATAAATAGAAAGCAACACATTACACTATAAATACTAAAACAAACAGCCTGACAAAAATACAATGTATCTATACTAACCCCCTACCCTATACCCCAATGAGAAATAAATACCCGGCAACACATTACACTATAAATAATAACACAAACAGCCTGACAGCAATGCAATGTATCTAAACTTAATCCCTACCCTATACCCCACTGAGAAATAAATACCCAGCAACGCATTATACTATAAATACTAACACAAACAGCCTGACAACATTGCGATGTATCGAAACAAACCCGCTAACCTCTACCCCACTGAGAAAGAAATACCCACCGAAGCATTACACTATAAATACTAACACAAACAGCTTGACAAAAATGCAATGTATCTAAACTAACCCCCTACCCTGTACCCTACCGAGAAATAAATACCCAGCAACACATTACACTATAAATGCTAACACAAACAGCCTGACAACAATGCAATGTATCTAAGCTAAACCCCTTCCCTGTACCTCACTGAGAAATAAATACCCAGCAACACATTACACAATAAATACTAACACAAACAGCCTGAAAACAATGCACTGTATCTAAACTAACCCCCTAACCTATACCCCACTCAGAAATAAATACCCAGCAACACTTTACACTGTAAATACTAAAACAAACAGCCTGAGAACAATGCACTGTATTTAAACTAACCCACTAACCCATACCCCACTGAGAAATATATACCCAGCAACACATTACACTATAAATACTATCACAAACAGTCAGACAGCAATGAAATGTATCTAAACTAAACCTCTACCCTATACCCCACTGAGAAATAAATACCCAGCAACACAGTACACTATAAATACTAACAAAAACAGCCTGACAGCAATGCAATGTATCTAAACTAAACCCCTACCCTATACCCCACTGAGAAATAAATACCCAGCAACACATTACAGTATAAATACTAACACAAGCAGCCTGACAGCAATGCAATGCATCTAAACATAACTCCTACCCTATACCCCACAGAGACAAAAATACCCAGCAACACATTATACTATAAATACTAACACAAACAGGCAGACAGCAATGCAATGAATCTAAACTAAACCCCTACCCTATATCCCACTGAGAAATAAATACCCAGCAACACATTACACTATAAATACTAACACAAACAGCCTGACAGCATTGCAATGTATCTAAACTAAACCTCTACCATATTCCCCACAGAGAAATAAATACCCAGAAACACATTAGACTATAAACACTAAAACAAACAGCCTGACAGCAATGCAATGTATCTAAACTAAACCCCTACCCTAAACCCCACTGAGAAATAAATACCTAGCAACACATTACACAAATACTAACACAAACAGCCAGACAGAAATGCAATGCATCTAAACTAAACCCTTACCCTGTACAACACTAAGAAATAAATACATAGCAACACATTCACTATAAATACTAACACAAACAGCCTGACAATACAATGTATCTCAACTAAACCCCTACCCTGTTCCCCATTGAGAAATAAATACGCAGCAACACATTACACTATAAATACTAACACAAACAGCCTGACAGCAATGCAATGTATCTAAACTAACCCCCTACCCTATACCATACAGAGAAATAAATACTCAGCAATGCATTAAACTATAAATACAAACACAAACAGCCTGACAACAATACAATGTATCTAAACAAACCCCCTAACCTATATCTCACTGAGAAATAAATACCTAAAACACATTCCAGTATAAATACTAACACAAACAGCCAGACAGGAATGCAATATATGTAAACAAACCCCCCACCCTATACCCCACTGAGAAATAAATACCCAACAACACATTACACTATAAGTACTAACACAAACAGACAGACAGCAATGCAATGAATCTGAACTAAACCCCTACCCTATACCCCACCGAGAAATAAACAGCCAGCAACACATTACACTATAAATACTAACACAAACAGCCTGACAACAATGCACTGTATCTAAACTAGCCCGCTACCCTATACCCCATTGAGAAATAAATAGCCTGCAACACATTACCCTATAAATACTAACACAAACAGCCAGACAGCAATGCAATGTATCTAAACTAAACCCCTACCCTATACCCCACTGAGAAATAAATACACAGCAACACATTACACTATAAATAAAAACACAAAAAGCCTGACAACAATGCAATGTATCTAAACTAACCCCCTACCATGTACCCCACTAAGAAATAAATACCCAGCAACACATTACACAGATGCTAACACAAATAGCCAGACAGCAATGCAAAGTAACTAATCAAACCCCTAACCTATACCCCACTGAGAAATAAATACAAAGCAACACATTACACTATAAATACTAACACAAACAGCCTGACAACAATACAATGTATCTCAACTAAACCCCTACCCTGTTTCTCATTGAGAAATAAATACCCAGCAACACATTACACTATAAATACTAACACAAACAGCCTGACAGCATTGCAATGTATCTAAACTAAACTCCTACCCTATACTCCACTGAAAAATAAATACCCAGCAACACATTAAACTATAAATACAAACACAAACAGCCTGACAACAATACAATGTATCTAAACAAACCCCTACCCTATACCCAACTGAGAAATAAATACCTAGAACACATTCCACTAAAAATACTAACACAAACAGCCAGACAGGAATGCAATGTATGTAAACTAAACCCTACCCTATACCCCACTGAGAAATAAATACCCAGCAACGTATTACACTATAAGTACTAACACAAACAGCCTGACAGCAATGCAATGCATCTAAACATAACTCCTACCCTATACCCGACAGAGAAAAAAATACCCAGCAACACATTATACTATGAATACTAACACAAACAGGCAGACAGCAATGCAATGAATCTAAACTGAACCTCTACCATATTCCCCACTGAGAAATAAATACCCAGAAACACATTAAACTATAAACACTAAAACAAGCAGCCTGACAGCAATGCAATGTATTTAAACTAAACCCCTGCCCTAAACCCCACTGAGAAATAAATACCCAGCAACACATTACACAAATACTAACACAAATAGCCAGACAGCAATGCAAAGAAACTAATCAAACCCCTAACCTATACCCCACTTTAAAATAAATACAAAACAAAACATTACACTATAAATACTAAAAAAACAGCCTGACAAGAATACAATGTATCTATACTAACCACCTCCCATATACCCCACTGAGAAATAAATACCTGCAACATATTACACTATATTTACTAACACAAACATCCTGACAGCAATGCAATGTATCTAAACTTAACCTCTACCCTATACCCCACTGAGAAATAAATACCCAGCAACACATTACACAATAAATACTAACACAAACAGCCAGACAGCAAAGCCATGTATCTAAACTGGACCCCTACCCTATACGCAAATGAGAAATAAATACCCAGCAACACATTACACTATAAATACTAACACAAACAGCCTGACAACAATGCAATGTATCGAAACTAACCCCCTAACCTTTACCCCACTGAGACACCAAAACATTACACTCTAAATACTAACACAAACAGCCTGACAACAAATCAATGTATCTAAACTAAAGCCCTACCCTGTACCCCACTGAGAAATAAATACACAGCAACATATTACACTATGAATAAAAACAGAAACAGCCTGACAACAATGCAATATATCTAAATTAACCCCTACCATGTACCCCTATATCCCACTGAGAAATAAATACCCAGCAAAACATTACACCATAAATAATAACACAAGCAGTCAGACAGCAATGCAATGTATCGAAACTGACCCCCTAATCTGTACCCCACTGAGAAATAAATACCCAGCAGCACATTACACTATAAATACTAACACAGCCTGACAACAAGGGAGTGTATCTGAACTAAACCTCCACCCTGTACCCCACTGAAAAATAAATACCCAGCAACACATTACAATATAAATACTAACACAAACAGCCTGACAGCAATGGAATGTATCTAAATTAAACCCCTACCCTATTCCACACTGAGAAATACAATATCCAGCAAAGCATTACACTATATATACTAACACAAACAGCCAAACAGCAATGCAATGTATCTAAACTAAACCCCCACCCTATACCCCACAGAGAAATAAATACCCAGCAACACATTACACTATAAATACTTACACAAACAGCCTGACAACAATACAAAGTATCTAAACTAACCCCCTACCATTTACCCCACTAAGAAATAAACACCCAGCAGCACATTACACTATAAATGCTAACACAAACAGCCAGACAGCAATGATATGTATCAAAACAAAACCCCTACCTAAACCCCACTGAGAAATAAATAAGCAACAAAACATTACACTATAAATACTAACACAAACAGCCAGACAGCAATGCAATGTATCTAAACTAAACTCCTGCCCTATACCTCACTGAGAAATAAATACACAGCAACACATTACACTATAAACACTAACACAAACCACCTGACAACAATGCAATGTATCTAAACTAAACCACTACACTATACCCCACTGAGGAATAAATACTCAGCAACTCATTACACTATGAATACTAACACAAACAGCCAGACAGCAATACAATGTATCTAAACTAAACTCCTGCCCTATACCTCACTGAGAAATAAATACACAGCAGCACATTACACTATAAACACTAACACAAACCGCCTGACAACAATGCAATGTATCGAAACTAACCCTCTAACCTGTACCCCACTGAGAAATAAATACCCAGCAACACATTACACTATAAATTCTAACACAAACAGCTTAGCAACAATGCAATGTACCTAAACAAATCCCTACCCTTTACCCCACTGAGAAATAAATACCCAGCAACACATTACACTATAAATACTAACACAAACCGCCTGACAACAATGCAATGTATCTAAACTAAACCCCTAACCTGTACCCCACTGTAAAAAAAATACCCAGCAACACATTACACTATAAATACTAACTCAAACAGCCTGACAATAATGCTCTGTATCTAAACTAACCCCCTACCATATACCCCACTGAGAAATAAATACATAGCAACACATTACATTATAAATACTAACACAAACAGCCAGACAGCAATGCAATGTATCTAAACTAAAGTCCTACCCTATACCCCACTGAGAAATAAATACCCAGCAACACATTACACTATAAATACTAACACAAACAGTTTGACAGCAATGCAGTGTATCCAAACTTACCCCTACCCTACACCCCACTGATAAATAAATACCCAGCAACACATTACATAAATACTAACACAAACAGCCTGACAGCAATGCAATGTTTCTAAACTAACCACCTACCCAATACCCCACTCAGAAATAAATACCAAGCAACACATTACACTATAAATAATAACGGAAACGGCCAGACAGCAATGCAATATATCTAAATTAAACCCCTACCATGTACACCACTGAGAAATAAATACATAAAACAAATTTACTATAAATACTAACACAAACAGCCTGACAACAATACAATGTATCTAAACATGCTGGAGGGATAGGTTCCTGACCCAGAGACTCCCCAAACTCTGGAATAGATTGCCCATACATGTCAAGAAGAGTGCCTCTTTGGACCTCTTCAAGAGGAACCTTGACGTTTGGATGGGAGAAAGGAAATTCACCCAGGGATCACGTCAGTCGCCCTGCTAGACAGGGGTCCAGGAAAGTAAATAATGTGGGAAGAAATAGCCAGGGAATTGTTATGGCTAGGCTTGTATAGGCCCTAGGGCTGATAGCCTAGTACCAACCTATGAACCTATGAACCTAAACTAAAGTCCTACCCTATACCCCACTGAGAAATAAATACCCAGCAACACATTACACTATAAATACTAACACAAACAGCCAGACAGCAATGCAATGTATCTAAAGTAAACCCATACCCTATATTCCACAGAGAAATAAATACCCATCAACACATTACACTATAAATACTAACACAAACACCCTGACAATGCACTGTATCTAAACTAGCCCCTACCCTATTCCCGTGAGAAATAAATACCCAGCAACACATTACACTATAAATACTAACACAAACAGCCTGACAGCAATGCAATGTATCTAAACTAAACCCCTACACTTTATGCCACTGAGAAATAAATACCCAGTAACACATTACATAACTACTAACACAAACCGCCAGACAGCAATGCAGTGTAACTAATCAAACCCCCTAACCTATACCCCACTGAGAAATAAATAGAAAGCAACACATTACACTATAAATACTAAAACAAACAGCCTGACAAAATACAATGTATCTATACTAACCCCTTACCGTATACCCCAATGAGAAATAAACACCCAGCAACACATTACACAATAAATACTAACACAAACAGCCAGACAGCAATGAAATGTATCTAAACTAAACCTCTACCCTATACCCCACTGAGAAATAAATACCCAGCAACACATTACACTATAAATACTAACACAAGCAGCCAGACAGCAAAGCAATGTATCTAAACTAAACCCCTACCCTATACCCCACTGAGAAATAAATACACAGCAACACATTATACTATAAATACTAACACAAACAGCCTGACAACATTGCAATGTATCGAAACTAACCCCCTAACCTCTACCCCACTGAGAAAGAAATACACACCGAAACATTACACTATGAATACTAACACAAACAGCCTGACAAAAATGCAATGTATCTAAACTAAACCCCTACCCTTTACCCCACAGAGAAGTAAATACACAGCAACACATTAGACTACAAATACTAAAACAAACAGCCTGACAGCAATGCAATGTATCTAAACTAAACCCGTACACTATACGCCACTGAGAAATAAATACCCAGCAACACATTACATAACTACTAACACAAACAGCCAGACAGCAATGCAATGTAACTAATCAAACCCCCTAACCTATACCCCACTGAGAAATAAATAGAAAGAAACACATTACACTATAAATACTAAAACAAACAGCCTGACAACAATACAATGTATCTATACTAACCCCCTACCCTATACCCCAATGAGAAATAAATACCCAGCAACACGTTACATAAATACTAACACAAACAGCCTGACAGCAATGCAATGTTTCTAAACTAACCACCTACCCAATACCCCACTCAGAAATAAATACCAAGCAACACATTACACTATAAATAATAACAGAAAAGGCCAGACAGCAATGCAATGTATCTAAATGAAACCCCTACCATGTACACCACTGAGAAATAAATACATAAAAACAAATTCACTATAAATACTAACACAAACAGCCTGACAACAATACAATGTATCTAAACTAAACCCCTACCCTGTACCCCACTGAGAAATAAATACCCAGCAGCACATTATACTATAAATACTAACACAAACAGCCTGAGAACAATGCAATGTATCTAAACTAACCCCTACCCTATTCCCCACTGACAAATAAATACCCAGCAACACATTAGACTATAAACACTAAAACAAACCACCTGACAGCAATGCAATGTATCTAAACTAAACCCCTACCCTATATCCCACTAAAAAATACATACCCAGCAACACATTACACTACAAATACTAACGCAAACAGCCTGACAACAAAGCAATGTACCTAAACTAACCCCCTACCCTTTACCCTACTGAGAAATAAATACCCAGCAACACATTACACTATAAATGCTAACACAAACAGCCTGACAACAATGCAATGTATCTAAGCTAAACCCCTTCCCTGTACCTCACTGAGAAATAAATACCCAGCAACACATTACACAATAAATACTAACACAAACAGCCTGAGAACAATGAACTGTATCTAAACTAACCCCCTAACCTATACCCCACTCAGAAATAAATACCCAGAAACACTTTACACTGTCAATACTAACACAAACAGCCTGAGAACAATGTCCTGTATTTAAACTAACCCACTAACCCATACCCCACTGAGAAATATATACCCAGCAAAACATTACACTATAAATACTATCACAAACAGCCAGACAGCAATGAAATGTGTCTAAACTAAACCTCTACCCTATACCCCACTGAGAAATAAATACCCAGCAACACAGTACACTATAAATACTAACAAAACAGCCTGACAGCAATACAATGTATCTAAACTAAACCCCTACACTATACACCACTGAGAAATAAATACCCAGCAACACATTACATATCTGCTAACACAAACAGCCAGACAGCAATGCAATGTAACTAATCAAACCCCCTGACCTATACATCACTGAGAAATAAATAGAAAGCAACACATTACACTATAAATACTAAAACAAACAGCCTGACAAAAATACAATGTATCTATACTAACCCCCTACCCTATACCCCAATGAGAAATAAATACCCGGCAACACATTACACTATAAATAATAACACAAACAGCCTGACAGCAATGCAATGTATCTAAACTTAATCCCTACCCTATACCCCACTGAGAAATAAATACCCAGCAACGCATTATACTATAAATACTAACACAAACAGCCTGACAACATTGCGATGTATCGAAACAAACCCGCTAACCTCTACCCCACTGAGAAAGAAATACCCACCGAAGCATTACACTATAAATACTAACACAAACAGCTTGACAAAAATGCAATGTATCTAAACTAACCCCCTACCCTGTACCCTACCGAGAAATAAATACCCAGCAACACATTACACTATAAATGCTAACACAAACAGCCTGACAACAATGCAATGTATCTAAGCTAAACCCCTTCCCTGTACCTCACTGAGAAATAAATACCCAGCAACACATTACACAATAAATACTAACACAAACAGCCTGAAAACAATGCACTGTATCTAAACTAACCCCCTAACCTATACCCCACTCAGAAATAAATACCCAGCAACACTTTACACTGTAAATACTAAAACAAACAGCCTGAGAACAATGCACTGTATTTAAACTAACCCACTAACCCATACCCCACTGAGAAATATATACCCAGCAACACATTACACTATAAATACTATCACAAACAGTCAGACAGCAATGAAATGTATCTAAACTAAACCTCTACCCTATACCCCACTGAGAAATAAATACCCAGCAACACAGTACACTATAAATACTAACAAAAACAGCCTGACAGCAATGCAATGTATCTAAACTAAACCCCTACCCTATACCCCACTGAGAAATAAATACCCAGCAACACATTACAGTATAAATACTAACACAAGCAGCCTGACAACAATATAGTGTATCTAAACTAAACCCCTACTCTATACCCCACTGAGAAATAAATACCCAGCAACACATTACACTATAAATACTAACACAAGCAGCCTGACAGCAATGCAATGTATCTAAACTAACCCCCGACCCTGTACCCCACTGAGAAATGAATACCCAGCAACACATTACACAGTAAATACTAACACAAACAGCCAGACAGCAATGCAATGTTTCTATACTAACCCCCGACCCTTTACCCCACTGAGAAATAAATACCCAGCAACATGTTACACTATAAATACTAACACAAATATCCAGATAACAATGTAATGTATCTAAACTAAACCCCTACCCTATACCCCACTGAGAAATAAATACCCAGCAACACATTACACTATAAATACTAACACAAACATCCTGACAACAATGCAATGTATCTAAACTAACCCCCTACCCTATTCCCCACTGAGAAATAAATACCCAGCAACACATTACACAATAAATACTAACACAAACAGCCTGAGAACAATGCACTGTATCTAAACTAACCCCCTAACCTATACCCCACTCAGACATAAATACCCAGCAACACTTTACACTGTAAATACTAACACAAACAGCCTGAGAACAATGCACTGTATTTAAACTAATCCACTAACCCATACCCCACTGAGAAATATATACCCAGCAACACATTACACTATAAATACTATCACAAACAGCCAGACAGCAATGAAATGCGTCTAAACTAAACCTCTACCCTATACCCCACTGAGAAATAAATACCCAGCAACACAGTACACTATAAATACTAACAAAAACAGCCTGACAGCAATGCAATGTATCTAAACTAAACCCCTACACTATACACCACTGAGAAATAAATACCCAGCAACACATTACATAACTGCTAAAACAAACAGCCAGACAGCAATGCAATGTAACTAATCAAACCCCCTGACCTATACCCCACTGAGAAATAAATAGAAAGCAACACATTACACTATAAATACTTAAACAAACAGCCTGACAAAAATACAATGTATCTATACTAACCCCCTACCCTATACCCCAATGAGAAGTAAATACCCAGCAACACATTACACTATAAATACTAACACAATCAGCCTGACAGCAATGCAATGTATCTAAACTTAACCCCTACCCTATACCCCACTGAGAAATAAATACCCAGCAACACATTACACTATAAATACTAACACAAACAGCCAGACAGCAAAGCGATGTATCTAAACTAAACCCCTACCTTAGACCCCACTGAGAAATAAATACACAGCAACGCATTACACTATAAATACTAACACAAATAGCCTGACAACATTGCAATGTATCGAAACTAACCCGCTAACCTCTACCCCACTGAGAAAGAAATACCCACCGAAACATTACACTATAAATACTAACACAAACAGCTTGACAAAAATGCAATTTATCTAAACTAAACCCCTACCCTTTACCCCACTTTGAAGTAAATACCCAGCAACACATTACACTATAAATACTAACACAAACAGCCTGACAACAATGCAATGTATCTAAGCTAAACCCCTTCCCTGTACGTCACTGAGAAATAAATACCCAGCAACACATTACACAATAAATACTAACACAAACAGCCTGAGAACAATGCACTGTATCTAAACTAACCCCCTAACCTATACCCCACTCAGAAATAAATACCCAGCAACACTTTACACTGTAAATACTAACACAAACAGCCTGAGAACAATGCACTGTATTTAAACTAACCCACTAACCCATACCCCACTGAGAAATATATACCCAGCAAAACATTACACTATAAATACTATCACAAACAGCCAGACAGCAATGAAATGTGGCTAAACTAAACCTCTACCCTATACCCCACTGAGAAATAAATACCCAGCAACACAGTACACTATAAATACTAACAAAAACAGCCTGACAGCAATACAATGTATCTAAACTAAACCCCTACACTATATACCACTGAGAAATAAATACCCAGCAACACATTACATAACTGCTAACACAAACAGCCAGACAGCAATGCAATGTAACTAATCAAACCCCCTGAACTATACCCCACTGAGAAATAAATAGAAAGCAACACATTACACTATAAATACTAAAACAAACAGCCTGACAAAAATACAATGTATCTATACTAACCCCCTACCCTATACCCCAATGAGAAATAAATACCCAGCAACACATTACACTATAAATACTAACACAAACAGCCTGACAGCAATGCAATGTATCTAAACTTAACCCCTACCCTATACCCCACTCAGAAATGAATACCCAGCAATGCATTATACTATAAATACTAACACAAGCAGCCTGACAACATTGCGATTTATCGAAACAAACCCGCTAACCTCTACCCCACTGAGAAAGAAATACCCACCGAAACATTACACTATAAATACTAACACAAACAGCCTGACAACAATATAGTGTATCTAAACTAAACCCCTACTCTATACCCCACTGAGAAATAAATACCCAGCAACACATTACACTATAAATACTAACACAAGCAGCCTGACAGCAATGCAATGTATCTAAACTAACCCCCGACCCTGTACCCCACTGAGAAATGAATACCCAGCAACACATTACACAGTAAATACTAACACAAACAGCCAGACAGCAATGCAATGTTTCTATACTAACCCCCGACCCTATACCCCACTGAGAAATAAATACCCAGCAACACGTTACACTATAAATACTAACACAAATATCCAGATAATAATGTAATGTATCTAAACTAAACCCCTACCCTATACCCCACTGAGAAATAAATACCCAGCAACACATTACACTATAAATACTAACACAAACATCCTGACAACAATGCAATGTATCTAAACTAACCCCCTACCCTATTCCCCACTGAGAAATAAATACCCAGCAACACTTTACACTGTAAATACTAACACAAACAGCCTGAGAACAATGCACTGTATTTAAACTAACCCACTAACCCATACCCCACTGAGAAATATATACCCAGCAACACATTACACTATAAATACTATCACAAACAGCCAGACAGCAATGAAATGCATCTAAACTAAACCTCTACCCTATACCCCACTGAGAAATAAATACCCAGCAACACAGTACACTATAAATACTAACAAAAACAGCCTGACAGCAATGCAATGTATCTAAACTAAACCCCTACACTATACACCACTGAGAAATAAATACCCAGCAACACATTACATAGCTGCTAACACAAACAGCCAGACAGCAATGCAATGTAACTAATCAAACCCCCTGACCTATACCCCACTGAGAAATAAATAGAAAGCAACACATTACACTATAAATACTAAAACAAACAGCCTGACAAAAATACAATGTATCTATACTAACCCCCTACCCTATACCCCAATGAGAAATAAATACCCAGCAACACATTACACTATAAATACTAACACAAACAGCCTGACATCAATGCAATGTATCTAAGCTTAACCCCTACCCTATACCCCACTGAGAAATAAA
This sequence comes from Protopterus annectens, assembly GCF_019279795.1. Lineage (NCBI taxonomy): Eukaryota > Metazoa > Chordata > Ceratodontiformes > Protopteridae > Protopterus > Protopterus annectens. The sequence goes on from NC_056747.1 coordinate 1,330,330,569, forward strand.
TACCCAGCAACACATTACACTATAAATACTAACACAAACAGCCAGAAAGCAAAGCAATGTATCTAAACTAAACCCCTACCCTAGACCCCACTGAGAAATAAATACACAGCAACGCATTATACTATAAATATTAACACAAACAGCCTGACAACATTGCAATGTATCGAAACTAACCTGCTAACCTCTACCCCACTGAGAAAGAAATACCCACCGAAACATTACACTATAAATACTAACACAAACAGCTTGACAAAAATGCAATGTATCTAAACTAAACCCCTACCCTTTACCCCACTGAGAAGTAAATACCCAGCAACACATTACACTATAAATACTAACACAAACAGCCTGACAACAATGCAATGTATCTAAACTAAACCCCTAGCCTATACCCCACTGAGAATCAAATACTCAGCAACAGATTACACTATAAATACTAACACAAACATCCTGACAACAGTGCAATGTATCTAAACTAACCCACTACCCTATACCCCACTGAGAAATAAATACCCAGCAACACATTTTTTTTTTTATTTATTTTATTTTATTTTATATTTGTTAACTAGGCTAGTCCAGCTGGATTGTATGTCCATGTTCAATGGAGGCCCAGGGAGATAAGCTCCATTTGTGAACACAGAGATACAGTAAAGATATCACAATATCATACAAAATTTTTTTTTTTTCCAGATCATATCACACATATATATCCTGCAACAATAATAGAAGGAAAGGATGTTATAGTGCTAAGTATCAGCTAATTCTTGAGGAAAGAAAAGATTTCTTTCCAGTGATTATACAGAAATAGGAAATGTCATTTTACAGAATGTTATTTGAGAAAAAATATATAGAAGGATTGAGACAGAACATTCATGACAAGACTTATGAAAATTACTTGAGATATTCACTACTTAAAAGGGCAAGAGCAGATGATGCAGTATAGTGGTAGAGTAGAGGAAATCAGAGGATTAGTCAGAGTTGGAACAGGGACATTACACTATAAATACTAACACAAACAGCCTGACAACAATGCAATGTTTTTAAACTTCCCCCCTAACCTATACCCCACTGAGAAATAAATACCCAGCAACACAGTACACTATAAATACTAACACAAACAGCCAGACAACAATGCAATGTATCTAAACTAAACCCCTACCCTATACCCCACTGAGAAAGAAAACATTGTGTACATACAGACACTCAAAATTATATGTACTGTCTCAAGGTCACACCAGCACCTCTGAAAGGAATGCTACCCTAGTGTACATACAATTGATCTCACCCATAATCAACCATTTACATTATGGCTATTCATGTTGTGGTCAGACATGAATTGTTACTGTACCAGGCTCTCCAGCGACTGACAGAAAAATGCGTTATATACCTTCTCTACTATTCTCAAATGGCTAGACTGGTACCTGTGCATTTCTTGATGACAATGCCTTTAGTTTTCTGTGACAATAAAGTCATCATAGAGAAGAAGAAACATTTTAAGTGTCCTGGTCAAGTTACTTTCCCCATACAGCTGGCTCAGGCACCTATCCACGTATTTTCTACTGAAAGTTATTGATCAACAGTTCAATTAAAATCAAAGTGTAAGTGGCCAGTACACCAGGTTTGACTGTATTACATCCCTTTAATTAGAGAGCACATTGCCAAATCTCATCCCTATCTTCACCTTCTGCTTTATTTCATTGTTTTATCCCACGTACCTCAATAAAATAGTTATTATATGTTATTATAATATTTATTATAATAAATATTTATTTATTATTTATCAATTCTTAACCAGGTTAGTCTTACTAGGCTAGTGGCATCTTTTTAGTGGAGACCTGAAGTGGTATTTGTACTGTTAGGAGAATTTGGTCAGGATACACTTTTTGATAAACGAAAACAAAATAAAACATTGTTTTACAGGAAATGACAACCATTTTATTAGCCCAATATGTGGAGAAAGACATGCACACTGACTGGACAGACCAATCACCATGCCAAATGCAAATCTAGCATTACTTCTAGAAAAAAAAGTTTGGTAGCCATGCGGAAAATAAGTGTCACTGCAGCTGGTGGTTAATGAACTGGCACTAGGCAGCTCTGTAAAGTAAAACATATATTTAAATCACCAAATATAATTAATATTTAATTTCAACCAATTCAACATGGTACTCTACTTTGATAGTCCCATTTCAGTATGAAAGTGCACTTTTTACATGGACAAGATTTAGCATACTGTCCCCAGAGTTATTCATCCATGAAACTAAGAGTAATGCTACTCAACGCCAGAAGTCTAAACCTCAAGATGCATGCACTCGAAACTCTCCTTAGCATGGAGAACATCGATATCTGTGCAGTAACAGAAACCTGGTTCAAGGCTCCTGAGAGCACCCCAGCACTACCAGGTTATACCTCATACCATGTTTTTCGGCCCCAAAATTTGGACCGAACCACAAAGGAAGGGGGAGTATCAATATTCGTCAAAGATACCCACACCTCCAGGTTGGTGGCACAGCACGAAGCATCAGAGACTATCCATGTGCAACTAACAGTGGGTAAAACTGCCTTCCAGTTTATAGCCCGCTACAGACCACCCTCCCAAACCCAGGAACCCCACTCGGCCTTCCTGAGAACACTGGAAAATAGGAAGGTCTCTCCAAACACCATTATATTGGGCGACTTCAACTACCCTAACATAGACTGGGAGCATTACTCTAGCTCCAACACCCTAACCCAAAGGTTCCTAGAATTTATAAACTCAAATGCTACGGAACAACTTGTTGCCACTCCCACAAGAGGGGAAAACATACTGGACCTGATCATCACCAACATGGGGACTCTATGCTCCAGACCAGAAGTGTATCCCTCACTGGTAAGATCAGACCATAAACTAGTCTCACTAGATATTCACATCCTGACCCCAGCCCCTGCCCAGAAAACCACAGTGAAAAACTTCTCTAAAGCAAATATCACACTCCTCAAAACCGAGGTGAAATCCTTCAAAGCCCCCAGGCCTGTGGAAAATACGGCCCAGACCGCAGAATCCTTTATAAACGCATTCTATGTACACCTTCAGGAATGCATGGATCATGCAATCCCAAATAAAACCAAGACCCAATCCTCCATGGTTAGGTGTCCTGTCTGGTGGACCCCAGCCATAAACAAACTATACAATAGAAGGAGGAAGCTACTACATGACAGAGCAAAATCCCAAAAAGGGAAGGCATCTCTGATCAGTATTAGCAAAAAACTACGGGCACTCATAAAATCGTCTAAGGCCAGCTTCAAGAGAAAAATTGCACAGGACACTAAGGATAATCACAAGGCTTTCTTTAGTTATGTTAGGAACCTGGGTGGGAATTCCCAGATATGCTCAGAATTAGTCCAAAATGACAAAAATACAACGAACCCACAGACATTGCCAACATCCTAGCTGACAGGTTCAGCGCAAACTTCTCCCCCCCTTCCCCACCAAAAGGGCAAATATCTATCCCAGCAGAGTGCTGTCCCCCTGACATCTCAGATGCTCAGGTAAGAGCCGCCCTCTCCAAAGCAAAAAACACAGCATCAATGGGACCAGACGATGTCCCGGGCTGCGTCCTACATGAACTCCAAGAAGAACTAAACCCAAACATAAAACTACTGTTCAATCTCAGCCTTACTACAGGATATGTACCCAAAGAGTGGCGTACAGCAACAGTGGTCCCTCTCCACAAAGGTGGTGCCTCAATGGATCCTGGAAATTATCGCCCCATAAGCCTGACTAGCTTGGTCTGCAAAGCTATGGAAAGGATCATCATGGACCTCATAAATAAAGATATTTTGGACCTACAGACACTGGATCCCACCCAGTTCGGCTTTGTTAAGGGCAGATCCTGCCTCTTAAACCTGGTTGATTTCTTTGAAACAGTCACCAAGGCCATTGACGAGGGGAAGGTGGTCCACACAGCCTACCTGGACCTTGCAAAAGCCTTTGATACAATACCCCACTCGAGCATTATAGATAATCTCACCAGCTTAAATATAAACCCCTATGTCACTAGATGGGCTGCAAACTGGCTCAAGGACAGAACCCACATGGTTAGAATTGCTGGAGCCATGTCAGACTCCAAACCAGTTACAAGTGGCATCCCACAAGGCTCAGTCCTGGGACCTCTCTTGTTCGATATATATTTCTCGGAGGTACAGGCTAACACGGAAGGACTGTGGCTGACCAAGTTCGCAGATGACTGCAAACTGGGCGCCATAATCGACTCTCCAGCCGACACAAGCATCCTACAAAAGGGCCTCATAGAAACAGACAACTGGTGCCAGAGACATGGCCTCAAGCTAAACGCCAAAATGTGTACAGTCATCCCCTTTGGCAAAAACAAAGTGCCCACAAATTACCACATAGGTGGTAATCCATTAAGTACAGAAGAAGTAATTAGGGACCTGGGTACCCAAGTTTATAGCAATCTCTCATTTGACAACCACGTGGCCAAAGTGGTTAGAAAAACATTTTATATAGCCCACCTAATCATGAAGGGATTCACATCTAGATCAGGGGAGGTCATCGTGCCTCTTTACTCATCCCTCATCAGGCCCATAATTGAGTACAATGCCCCTTTTGGGATGTACCTTACCAGACACCTGCAGCAACTGGAAAGACCCCAAAAGTACCTCACCAAGAGGATCAAAGGGCTCAAACAGATGCCATATGCTGCCCGGTTAAAGAAACTCCAGCTCTACTCAGTGGCATACCGCCTGCTCAGAGGCGATCTGTGCCTGACGTATAAAGCCATGTCCAACCCGGAATTAATGGACATGCTGCACCTCAGAAAATCAAAATCCCATCGAGCTACGCGCTCGAGAGACTTGAACCTCAGCACTGAAATAAATAGGACATGCTGGAGGGACAGATTCATAACCCAGAGGCTCCCTTCACTCTGGAATAAAATCCCAGTCCAGGTTAGGCAGAGTCCCTCACTGACTCTCTTCAAGAGGAATCTTGATGAGTGGATGGGAGATTGTAGGTTTACCCCGGGTATCACTTCTTTGTCACTGTTAGACAGAGGCAGAGTATATTAACCTCGAAAAAGGGCATAGCAAAATTCATTTAAAATGGGTGGCGAAAGTCAAACACATTCTGGCTAGGCTTATAAATGCCCTAGGGCAGATAGCCTAGTATGAACCTATGAACCTATGAACCTATGTTTATTACATTCAGTGTAATATGGAGAACCAGAACAAGAGAAGAGGACTTCCAATACCCATACTCATTGGAAATGATAATTAAAGCTGATTTGACTGAATGTGCTATGCATGCACCCAAACATGAGTTATTTCTAAATTCAATTAGGAAGTACTACATCGTCCCAGATATCAACAAACATTAGAAAATGCAATGTGCAGTGGAATGGAGTAATTTGAATACAGAAGGGAAATGACTGCAGGGTAATGTGAGATTTTTTTTTATTTGATAAGGCAGTTTTTCAGGGAGAAAGTTCTAGACATGGAGAATAACCCTTATAAAGCAGCAGTGGGTTCAGAAATGGAGAATTCAATGTCCTATTGTGTCATATGATAATATTAGTCATGTCATCGAGTAGGACTGGGGAGGAAATGTTTTTGGCAGCTGGAGGAACTCACCGTTGTGTAATATGGATGGATTTGTAATTGGATGGCTTGCTGTGTGCAGCTTCCATTTATTATTTGTGAAGTACGAAACTCACCTTCTTTATTAAGTGCTGTACGTTCTGACATAAGAGTCTGAAGTGGTTGAAGAGAGATTCAGGACTACAGTGTCAAATAAAGACGAACGGTATAGAAAATGAAGACATTCAACCCCACTTGCGAATTTCCAGTCTGATAAGCTAAAAAAATATTCAGACTGAAAGCATTGTTTTGCAAGCTTCAGAACAACAATGATACAGGTGACAGGTAGGTGTAAATCTCCCACCTCATTTATGCAAAAGAGAGCAAAGCAGAGGACATTTTCCAATCATTCACATTTGAAAACTATTATGACAAAGTGAACTTTGCTGGAGTGTTACAGATATTTAAACACAATTTATGATGTAAATCAAATATAATACATGAACATACCCACTCTCTTCAGTGAGTAAAGGCCAGGCAAAAAGGAAGAAACCTCCATCAGACCAGTATACAAGCTTTCTATTCACAATGATTCTACCGTGAGATGAAAACATGCATTACTGAGCTGAGATGGGCATATTAGATGGAGAGTTCTCTCACAAACAGCAGAGAATGGTTGGTCTCACTCTACCAAAAGCCATAGAGTTTGGCAAACGAAAGAGGAAGTTATCACTTTGAAATACCTTCCAGGGGAAAAGTCATAAACAATGTGCAGGAAATTTGATGGGCATACTCAAAACCAGCAAGTTGCTAGCAGAAAATAAAAGACAAAAGGACACAGACGGAAATGAAAGGAAATATGAAAGAAAAGGAAAAGTGTCAAAAGATAGAATTTTCCTCGCCTCTAAAGTCTACAAGTAAATTAATATACTAGCCAAAACTGTGCTGCAGGAAGTCAGTGAGTCCAGTCACAGACTTGTGAACAGTTCAGCTACTTATAGTATCTGAGCCTGTGACATTTAAAACCAATAAAATCAATGCATGGGCCGATTCTTGTATAATGAATGAAAAGAATTTCAGCGTGATTATTCCTGAGAGAATAGCGCAGCCCAGTTATATATTAATGAACAGTTCTGGTGGTCAGTCAATTAAATTATCTAGGACAGTTTCAAGTCAGTACAGAGTACAAAGGGATCTGTAACTATCTATCTATCTATCTATCTATCTATCTATCTATCTATCTATCTATCTATTTATCAATCTATCTATTTCAATTTATTATTTATTTGAATTTGTTTACTTGGGTAGTGCATTGATCCATTCTGAGCAATTTCAGTGTCAGCCTGCAGTCAATAAAATGAAATAAAATACAGTGTTTGGAAGAAGAAAACAATGCAGTGACAGTGGATAAAATACAGAGATTGTGCTATGCTTAGAATACAAAAATACACTAACAAGAAAGGTGAGAGGGGTAAGAATACACAGATAACAATATATTACATGTACATAAGGAAGTTAAAACAATCTACATACAAATGGTAATATTAGCCTGAGGAGAGGGCATTAAATCAATAACATAAAGTGCAGATGTTAAAGAGGGGGAAAGATAACAGTTAAGTGGTGTGGCTTTTTGGGTTGCATGTAAAACATGTTTGAATACGTAAAGGAGATTTTAACAGACCATGCAACCAGGTGTAGGATGAGGTAGCTTTAGTTTCATGAGGGAGGGACTTCCACAGTCTGGCACTGAGAAGTTGTCTTAATTTTGTGGTCAAACAAGGGAGAAAATATTCATTTAGGAGCTTGAACAACTGTAACCAGAGGGGCATGTCAGCCCTTGCTTAACTGGAAACCAGTATCTATCTATCTGTCTGTCTGTCTGTCTGCCTGTCTGTCCATCTGGCTATCTGTCTGTCTATCTTTCTGTCTGTCCAGCTATCTGACTGTTTATCTATCTATCTATCTATCTATCTATCTATCTATCTATCTGTCTATTTATCTATCTATGTATCTATCAAAAACAAACAATAATCACAATAAAATCAGATCTCAGTAAAGTTATACAGAGTACAAATATGGCTATATATACTAAAAGTGAGGCAATCATAATAATGTATCTGAGAGCTATATACAGACTATACACGCTTTAGAGTGTCAGTATATAGCAAAAACAAGAAAGTTTATGGTTTGCATTGCAAGAGTTGCCAGTTTACTCAGCAGGCCCATAGTAGGGGGCAGATAAACTTGTGAGACTGAAGACTTCTGTCAAACGTGGAGAGAGCCCTTTAGGTAGGAATGCACCCATGGTGCTTGTTCCAAACAGGAATGGGCAGGCAAGCATTTGTGTTCACTTAAAAAAGACTAAATGAAGCAAATAATATGAAAAGTTTCATTCTTCCCATTCTGAAGAACATAATGGCAAGCCTGGGTGGAGCTAGCATAGTGTATACTGGAAATGGATGATGTAAGTGGAGTGTGGCAGATGTTCCCACATCATGAAACCAGAAAGATGATCATATTATAAAAAAAATATATATATATATATATATATATATATATGTGTGTGTGTGTGTGTGTGTGTGTGTGTGTGTGTGTGTGTGTGTGTGTTTAATAAGTAAGCCCACTGGGCACACAGGCCCTTTGCTCAATGTGTAGTAAAGTGATTTGCTATGAGTCAGACAGTATCCAAAATGGAGGCTGTATGAATCAAGCCTAGCAGCACAAAGTCTTAACCTTCCTGCTCCAGACTCTTTGCCAAGAGTTGCTAATAGTCTGTTATTTAGAAAAACTAGGATTCCTATGACCTTTCAGAGGAAAATGCCAGAGACAAAATAGGGTCTGACAACAGCTGCAGTGTTTATATATGATATTCTTGTGTATTGTTGTTTCAATCAAGAACACAATGTAGGCATCAGAAGCTCAGAATCATCTGCCAAAAAGTTGCATTAGCAGGGCTAAAATATTTATTTATTTATTTATTTTATTTTACATTTGTTGATCGGGCTAGTCTAACTGGATACATGTCCATTTTCAGTAGAGGCCCAGGGAGAAAAGCTCCAGGCATAGGCAACAACATAACATACAATATATACAATAGTAAAATAATAGTAGAACATTGCTGAGATTCTAAATATGGAAAAACTTATACAGAGTCCGTTTTTTTTTTTTTTAGGAAAGCTAATATAAAGATTCTTATAAAGTAGTAAGAAGGGAAACTTGTTAGATACTAGTGAAATGTTAAATAATAAAATGAGGAAAGCTGTGATCTCAAACAAAAGTAGATCCTTGTAACTTCTGATAGACTGAAGATTGTCAGGCCAGACTCAGACATAGTGGAAGCTATTAAGCAGCTCACACCATCAAAAAACCTTCCAAGAGCTGAACAGAGCTTTTGACATAAAAAATGCATAGGTAAAATGCATTACAAACATTTATACGGTAAAAACATGTCTGTACTTAGAATCTTACCCAGATCTGTTCACTTGAAAGTCATATTGCCAACAGCAACAGTCCTTTTATTTATTTATTTACTATTTCATAACCAGGTAGGTAGGCTGTCCAAAAACCCTTTACAGCCAGTACCCCAAAACAGAGATTACAAACAGAGAATAGTGCACACTCATAGAATCATAGGCAAAGATGACAAACAATGCAAAAGTACAGACTATACTGTACTACCAAGGTTACAGCAGATGTTAGTAGCTATGAGATCGGTGATTTGCTTTGTTGTTTTTCACCTTGACTGTGGAAAATAGAAACCAGAGGTAGTTTGCTGTAAGAATCAGGGGCTAATGCAGGCAGCAGCCCACTATGCTTGTCGCTGATTGAGAAGGGGTGCTTGGCATCTGTGGGCCTTGAGAAATTTCTAAAATATCTGTATAGGCTGGAGGGCTTCAAGTCGGTATCACAATAAACCTTTCATTCCTTTAATTAATAGCACAGACTTGGAAAATTTTCCATTGCACTGTCACTGAATTCTGATGTGGTTTATTAAGGTCAAGCCAACAGTAGAAGATGTAGGAGGCAAATTCTTTGTTCTGGTAGAATAATTTTCTCTGAATTCCTTGAGGAATAGTCACATGAATCTCATATACTACAGGTATCAGTAATAGGGGAACACCAGCAACACCACAGAGGATGAACTGCATTCCAGCCATCACACAAGTGGACAATCGGTTACAAATACTAACTACATTTATTTGAGCTGGTTTCCTAGTGCTTCTGACTAAGAATTTTTTTATTTCCTTTGAATGGTGAACTGTCAGAATGTGATTGTCTGGTCATAGGAGAGAACCCGAAATTCTGCTACAACAGACATTTGAGATCTGATATCCTTGAAATGATACAGGAAGTACACCAAGGTTTAACTAAATACAGGAAGAGGGCCATAGCTTCAGTGCATTGGCCAGGAATATCATCAAATATAAAGAATAAAGATCTTCATAATGAAACTGCAAATGTTTTGTGATCCACCTTCATAAGGGTTGGGAGGGTGGCCTAATGGTTAAAGTGTTTGCCTTACAAACACAAGGTGCAGGGTTTGAGTCTCACAAGGGATAAGTGGCTAGGCTTAAAATGGCTCGCAAGGGCAGTTAGCTTAGTACTAACCTATGAACCTATAAGAGTGTGCAGACACAAAACATCTTGAAAACTCTACTACACATAACTGTCACGGTAAGAAATATCAGAGATGCATTTTTACAGGGCAATCAAGACCCCCTACATCCACCAACAAGGAGGACTGCAACCCCCCACTATCTCTATATACAAATTTGGAGATCACTTTATCTGGAGTAAAAGGACAAAATGCTGTGATACTGCAATTTCAATCTTTAAATGCACATTCTGATATTCAACATTAGTGATTGCAATCTGGTATTCGACATCAGTGACTGGAATCTGGTATTCAACATTAGTGATTGAAATCTGGTATATAACATTAGTGATTGCAATCTGGTATTCAACATTAGTGATTGCAATCTGGTATTCGACATTAATGATTGAAATCTGGTATTCAACATTAGTGATTGCAATCTGGTATTCGACATCAGTGACTGGAATCTGGTATTCGACATCAGTGATTCTACCTTGGTATTTGACATTAGGACTGCACCTAAAAGTAATGATCACTAGTGTATCAAGTACAAAGTTTACCTATAAGTTGTCAAAGCACACTATTTATGACTCATCCTTTTTGAAAGCCATCAAAACAAAAAAAAAACATTTTTTCCAGGGGCAAGCCCTCTTGCATCCCTATGTGGGGGACTGCACCCCCACACCCCCCTAAATCATACATAACTCCATGGTTGCATCGCAGTGAAGAAAAGGGCAAAAACTCTTCAAAAATCACACCACTGGTTTACACCATTGAACACATTGTGGTAAAACTTGTAGCAACAGTAAATTTTCACACTATGGTGCAGCTAATAACTGGCCAACAAAGGAGTGTAAGTAAGCAAAAGAACAAGCCTGGCAATGAAATGAAGTTATGTCACATCGATCCTATCATTAAATAAGAAAGACACAGATAAAAAAATATTATTCCTGTACAACTACCAGGAAAAAACACCTCTGAACATCTGTAAACACGTTCATTGATCTTACGTAGCCATTTCAGAATATTATTCAAAACTCAGTGAACAACCTCATTTACAATGAAATGGAGTGCAGAAATGTTATGTTAAACACTAATTCTTGTCACTTTGGAAACCTTGACAAGATTTGTAATGATAATGGACCTGTGTTATGTGGTACCAACTTCAGAAACTAGCAAGCCGATTTGACTTTAGAACTATCACATTAAACCCACAAAGCCCTCAAAGTAAAGGTCATGCTGAAAGGACAATGCACACCAAAAAGACAGTCATTAAACATAACTTATTGTTTGCTATTATGTTACAAGCTATCTTCGCCCATTATAATTTGGGCTAGCATCGCAAAATTCCTTATGGGAATAAAATTACCCAGGTGGCCTTGCAGAAGACATATCAGGCTGAAGGGATGTACCTGAAAGAAAAAAATCAAAGCTATTTCTTTGTTTCATTAACTTGTCTTTGGACCCTTTTCAACATGTCCTGGGCCACAAGGGCAAGGCTAAACATAATATATGTGTGGGCAATTTCAAATGGTCTCAAGGGCAAAGGATATGGATACCTAATGTAGTCAATCAGACAACAGGTGTTTGCAATTTTGAAGTAAAGAGAACCCAGAGAAATCCTGTGCAGATACAGGAAAAAACATGCAGAACTCCACACAGTAAATGAATGCAAGTCATAGCAGAACCTCATACCCTGGGGTCAGGGATCTTACAGCAAAATCACTATGGTGATACTGCATTAGATGCCATGGGGACAGTGTCCTTATTGAGCTAGGCCAGGAGAAGAGATTGATTAAGCTCATGGTCACAGATGAAAGTAACACACTGAGGTCTGACCTACCGAGTCTGAGCAGGGAACACAACCAAGATGCAATTAATATTATCTTCATGCAATGCCTACCTTTGAACCAACAGAAGGGTCAGGTACCTGCAAGAATATGATCAACAGTTCTTTGCCAATGACATTTCTCAACAGGAAAGAGTTCAACCTGTCCTGGCTGTTGCAGTCAATCCAAGCCTGAAAATGGAATTATATTTGTATAGTTTAACAGAATTAGTAAGCCAGCTGTCAAATTGAATTTGCAAATTACTTTGTCTAATCATTAGTTAAAGTAACAGTCACATATGTACTAACTGTTTAATGATATGAAACGGGAAACAAAAAAGAAGATTTCATATACTAATGTTAGCAATTGGTATCAGTAGCTGAGAGTGGGAAGGAATGCTTTTTGGTGGCTGGAAAAAAAAAGTGTATTGCAGTACCTGTACAAGCTGGGTATGTTTTGTGGTGGCATGGCAGTCAGTAAGCATGTATGGCTGATTTCTTTCTTGTTGTTATTAAAGATGAATGGAGCTTTTGTTTTCTGCCTCAAGCAGTATGAGTTCTGCCATGCGGGAGAGAAAGAAAAAAGTGCACAGAGGAAGTAAACTTATGGCTTCCGAGAGCTGGCAGCCTATCCAGTCAATAGCGAAAGGTCTTTGGGCATACTACTATCTTCACAGGTCTTAGCTGGTGACAAATCATGTTTTTATGTACACTGTGTCACAACTTGTTTCTTACTTCACCACTAGTCCTTTGTTACTTGTAAAGTGCTTTGAAATGCTGTACCTATGAATAAAATATGAAGCCGCTACAAATGCATCTTACTACCTGTCTGTCACATGAAACAAAGGCAACTGCTTTCACAGAAGCAAACATTTGCTAACAGTTAATTTATTTTCATTTCTAGAGCAAGATTTCTCTTTACAGTTTTTACAAGCCTATTACTATTACTACAAAAACAGGAAAATATGGGAACATATTTAATCAATGTTCAAGTTAATATAACCTTATATTAGAATTGCAATTTCAAGGTTCGTCTGGGCTGGAAAGCAATAGGGAAGGCCCTGAATATTGTGTTCATCGTATCACCTTAAATGGCTCTAAGAAAGGAAAACAGAGGCCATCATGGCAGAATGTTAAAATCAATATTAAAACAAGACTATTTATTTTCCAGTCCAGGACAGAGTTAATTAGCAGAGTGAGTTCTTAAAGAAATGGCAGTAGTGTAGTATGTCATAGCAACTTAATTAAAAATCGGTTTAAAAATAAAGATACATCCCATCACTGTGGGAAAAAATCCTACATCATACCACTGCACAAAGGTGGCACATCTACAGAGTTTAATAACTACAGACTAACAGTAATTCTCTTCCCCCTCTCCAAAATAATAGAGAAATGCATCCATATGCAGCTGCTGAACTACCTAACCTCAACCTGCTTTCAGAAAACACAACATGGCTTTAGACCCCATCACAGCACCACTACTGCTCTAATACATTTCACCAATATAATAAACTGACACAGAAATGATGGTCTGTGTCCACCATGATGGCTAGACTTATTAAAGGCATTTGATACTGTCTTGCACCAGCAACTGCTTGTTTGACTCTCTTCAATAGGACTTTCACAATACTCCTTGCTGTGGTTTCTTAGTTACCTATCTGGAAGGCAACAAGCTGTTAACTAGCAACAACCTACTCAGCCTTTCAAACAGTTACTACAGGTGTCCCTTAGGGGTCTATCCAGGGTCCTCTCCTATTTAATATATTTATTAATGACCTCCACGCTTCCACTCACCATGCTAGTTTAGTTCAGTATGCAGACAACTCAAATTAATATGTGCAGCCTCAACTATAAATAAGCTCCAACACATTACCCAAAAATCATTTTCCTCTATAGAAACTTGGTTCAAAGAATCAAACCTCCTTTTTACCTCAAAAAGTTGCCAAAATTAAAAGCAATCTTTTACCATAAAGTCAGCAAATAATACTGTCATTGAAACTGTAACTCACAGTAAACTTCTAGGTATTGTAATAGATTACAGTCTCAGATATGTCCAGCATATACTGCACACCATCAAATCTACACACCAGAAACTAGGCTCCCTTTATAGGATTAACGGATTCCATACAGATACCACAAGAAAAACTCTAGCCACCGCCTTCTTTTTGCCAGCTGTATTATATACCGCTCCTATCCTAACAAACTTAAACAATACACAAAGAAAGAAACTTGCCTCCTGCTACAATAAAATAGCTAAATTTGACACCAGTCTCCCACATTGGACCCACCATTGTCATAGCATAAAGCAACTCAACTGGCTTGAACTTCACAACTATCTAACATTCGCAATTAACTACAGCACACAAACTCATTCGTCAACTAGAAAAATGTCCTGAACTACAAAACGTATTACTGTCCTGCTGTCTAGCAAGGGACCTGTGCTCTAGTAACAAATTCTTACACTCACAAATAAGTCAAATAATGTTGGAGGAGACTTGTTCTACTGCCACCCCTCTCTCTGTGAAGTAATATTTCCTGTAAGTCACACTTGAGCAATGCTTTTTTGATCCATCATCCATGTCTTCTCCCTATCCCATGTTAGTCTGTGACCCCCATTAATAATGCCCTCTGTCTGGGTCATACTCTTCACTGCATGGCACGCCATATTATCATATAAACCTGCACAATCTTGAGTGCATTTTATTTTCTGACTTTAATACTCTAACATTGTTAAACTGAATTCCATTTTATTAAAAAAGCACAGCACTCCAACTACCTGTGTGACATAAGCAGTTCAGAACTTTGTCATGTAACAATTCAATTGATACATTATGTGACATTGTTCTAAATCTCAGGACAAAATGGTGAACTCTTTTACAGTAGTGCATGTTATACATATTTTTCTAAAACAAATCATTATGTCTAACAGCATTTATGTGGCACATTTTACAGCTTTTTGCTACAATGCATGATGCTATATGTCTGTCTTCATTTTAAGTTTATAACTACCAGAAGATAGTTGCTATATAGCTAGTGTTTCCATAACCGAATTACAAATTATGATTACATTTCTAATTTATATTGGTTGCAATGCATTCTTCCATTGCATTAAATAGTATTGTATCATTCAGCATCCAAATTTACTTCTTCAGAGATTAAAACCCTTTAATTTGTAGGTGACAAAATCCCCACAAAATGTTTCCGATGCCTGTATTAACTAGTGAGATATTTTAACCCAGCCATTCTAACACTTCATTTATATTTCATTAGCGTTCTTTCAATTCTGTTATATTCTGCTCTACTGGCAAGAAAACAAATCACAGATGTGGTTTTGCTGCTGCAGCTAATAGGATTATTTACAGTCTGTAGCACAGAGACAGCAGTACTTTACATGTGAAAGTAAGAAAATTGAAGAACAGCCTGAGTCAAACAAAGAGCTGTTTTGTGGGTACCTGTAACAAAATAGTGCTCTGGGTGAAACAAGTTGAATGTATGACACTTGTCACAGCAATTACAGATAACAATATTAAATACTCCCTCCTGAGTATTCACCTGACAAATATTTTGAGTCCAACTGCTAACAGTCTCATTGAATATAAACTACAATAAAGAAACAGAAACATTAATAACCATCTTCAGTCACTCTCCATTCTCTCTTCTCTGCTGCTATGGTCTGGCATTGTTTCCCTGGGTTTATGGGTAGTTGCAGTTCTGAATTGCTGATCTGTGCTCCAGTAATTTTGTGAACACACTTCCTGCAATCCCCACCCAGGGGCTACAAAGTTTTATGCAATAAGCTGAAAGCAGTGGTCAGAGAGGGCTCTAAGGTTAACAGAGACCAGGCTGAAGAGCAGGAGTTTGACTGGAGACAAATTACAAGAGTTGAAGGAATTACTCAGGGCACTAGCACTTCAAGAAGAAGAGGAAATTGTTAAACAAGAATGGCAGCACCTCAAAAGCAGCGTGTGTGAAGACATACCAGTTTCTGGAAAGTGATTCAGCAGATGGTACATAGAAACTCTATCAGGTTACAAGGCGAAGAGATGAAGACAGTCATAAATGAGACCAGAGCAGGCAGCAGGTTCAGATAAAGTCATGGTAGATATGGTGAAGATGTGGAGGAAATTAGGGGAGAAGTAGCCCCTGAGGCTACTCATCATGGTACAAAGAGAAAGATGTATTCTGGATGACTGCAGAATAAGCATCCTAGTGCCAGTGTACAAGAACATAGGGGACTTTCACAACTGTGGACAGTACAGAGGCATGAGAGTGACAGAGAGGGTGAATGATAAATGAATAACCAGAGCAGTAGAAAGTAAGATGGCAGACGTGCAGTTATGATTCAAATTCAGACCAGAATGAAGATCAGCTGTCTCAAAGTTTGCAGTTTCACAGACCGTGAAGAAGATGGAGATAAGGAAAGTGTCCAACTCGGTATTCTCAGATTTGGACAGAGCATATGACAAGGTCCCAAGAAAGCTGATTTGGTCAGTCCTGCAATGGTTCAAAGTCCCAAAGCACACTGGTAGAATTTGAACAGGCTACGTACAAGGACCCAGTGACAAGGTTACAGTTTTTTGGCTCACAGAGGGATTCCCAGCAGGAGTGGGTATGCATCAGGGTTCAATTCTGAGTTATTCATACTGGTAATGGACTGTGTTAGTAAACAGGTTGGAGGAGATAGATCAACAAAGCTGTTGTCTGCAAACAATGTGTCATTACAGGCAAATTCTGAACATGAATTTCAGCAACCGAAAGGGTAATGGAATACAGAACTAAAGGCACATGGGATTAAAATGAGTATAGACAACACAGTTGTCATGGCAACACATGAGAGAGAGAAGACAAATTTTGTGACAGAAGGGAACACAGTGGGACAGATTATTTATTAGCATTTGTTTACTGGAAAAGTTCACTGGGCAAAACAGAGGGCATTTTCACTGGAGGCCGAGGGAGAAAAGCTCCACATGGAATACAAATCAAATATATAGTACATCACAAGGCACACATTTTGAGTATTTATGGCACAAATGGAGAAAAAATTCTTAAAACAGTAATACATTTAGAATATATACAAAACACTTGATACATAGTTAATAAAACTAATTACAATGTAGTACAACTATAGTTCACATAATAGTATGGGTGAATATAAAATGCTTATATACACACACACACTCTTGATACACACATAATAAACTAATTACAGTGTAGTACAACTATAGCAGTATGGGAGAATATAAAATGTTTAGCATTCAGATAATGACCCAGATTTAGAGCTGGGGAAGATAACAGATTAAATTATCTGGGAAGGGTGGTTGAAGGGAAGGGAAGTCTTCTATATGGCACAGAAACATGGACAGTGAAGGCAGAAAGTTGATGATGGAGATAAAGTTCCTAAGATAGATGGTAGGTTACTCACTGGTGGACAGATGAAAAAAATGAAGACAACAGAGCCAGGGCTGAAGTAGCTGTAATTGCAGAGAAAAGTCACGAAGAACAGATTATGGTGGTTCGGTCACATGCACAGGAAAGCAGGAGACAAACTGCTGAAGAAAATTTGGGAGAGACCGGAAGAAGGCAAGAGGAAACAATTATGTCCAATTAAGATATGGATAGACTGCATGAGAGAAGACATGAGAGTCATACATGATGTCAGAGAAAGTAGGAGAGTCACACTAAATAGACAGACGTGGATACAGTTGATGTAAGGCTAGTCTTGATAACTCTGTGGATAGACACAAATTTACACCAGGGTTATCATGTACATCCCTACTCCATTTGGGAGATGAGCACTATTAAGTGCTAGAAAAGGGTGGTAAAAACATTTAAGTTTGACTGCTTAAAGGTATATATGGCTAAACATTTTATGGTCTCACGATCACTTACCTAGTCTGTCCTTATGTTCTTATACAACACCCTGATTCCACATAGAAAAAATGATAAAAAGGGGATTATGATGATGGTGATGATTCTGAATGCCAAGCAATTGGATTGGCTTACAAGGGTGTGTAAAGCACATTCAGTACATGCCCAATACAAGTCTCCCCACAAACTGACTGCATAACAACAAAATCATTTAATTTCATAAGTGCTATAAAACATGTTACATTGTTGTGAGCTGAATGCAATGGCCTGTTGGGCTGACTGCCACAACATCATGCATGTGAAGTGACATCTTTTCGATGTCTATGATATTGCTTTGTTATACTTATATTTATTTACTTTTACAAGGACCCTTTTTGGGAGCCTGTTATGTATGAACATTATTTGTGACCATTACAGCAACATGCTTAGCAAAATAATTATATAAATATGTTTGGTTAAATTGCCTCGAGTAATATTTAAATACTCAGTGAAATTCTGGGCCTTTGTCTTTCTCTGAAAATATTTGAAGCCTGCATAAATTAAAGCACTGCTGGTGATTCTCTGCTGGGTGAGAAAACCTATATTTTTTTGCCTGTGACTGACAGAGCTGCTTTCTGATACTTGCTCCAATTTGATTTTAGTTTTAAGAAATCTGCTTGGCCTGGTGTTTCTGTTCTATGCGAGAGGTAGATACTTGAATTATCTACGCTGCACATTTCACATGTTTTTTTTTTTCCATTGGTTAAATTGTCTCTTGAGTGATACTTAAATAGTGAAATTCTGGACCATTGTCTTTGTCTGAAAATATTTGAAGCCTGCATAAACTAAAACACTGGTGGTGATTCCTTGCTGTGTTTCCCACCCACCCCTCTCTTTGTTAATCTGCTTTTTAAACCTGGTGATTTTTAAGCTGCCCACCCCTACTGTAAAAATTGAGCTTAATAAGCTGTTCCCTTTCTACACTGCTTTTGATCTTCTTCTTCTTGAATTATTTATTTGCCTTTCCTTGTGCTTATATTGAAAAAGTACATTTTGCCTACTGTCTGTTCAACTTCACTTGACTTCATCATCTAGCTAGGTGGTGGATAAAGTAATGTATTTCTACATCATAGCAAACAATTTTTTTACATCAAAAAAGGTCAGTGGATTTTTCATATTGTGCACTGGTAGGTAGCCTGGTCTGTTTAAGTTGGGAAAGCACTTGAGATTTCTGAATGTAATTTTATTGCCCAGAGGGCTTATTAATCAGCTTATTTTGTTTTTTAGTGCCCTTACAAACTCTTTACAACTGAGTAGCTCTTCGATCATTTATTCAAAGCAAAGAACTTTTACTGAATAATCACACTTTTATAAATTGTTCATAGTACACTGCTGTATCTATATCTTTAAGCTTGTTTGTGGTAACATTTAGTACTGTTTAATTTTGTGAGTGGTAGCATTTCACTCCGGGCACTCCTTTACTGTGCTTTAACATTAGGAGGACTGGGATTATTCATCTAGTGGCCATAGGGGTTTACCTGCTCTCTCTTAACTGGGAAACACACAAAAGTTCTTAAAGTATTTTTTTTTTGTACTTCTCTGTACTTGATTTGCACTGTTCTGATACCTAGATAGCATAGACTAGAGTCATCCTGCTGAATCTAGCCTGTTATTGATACACTTGAGTTTTAAACCAGCCATCTTACATTAAGAAGGGCTCCCCTGCATCCTTGTAGCAGAAGACTGCAGATCCAGCCTTGTCTAAGCTGGGGCTTGCTGAAGGAAACTTCATTGTGTGCTTTCCTATTGATAGATTAGCTTAAAAGTTTTTAATTTTGCCTGTATTTAAGCCTGAAGTTTGTGCAAGTTTGTGCTCAATTAATCAGAGCTCCTCTACATTTGGAGTCCTTTGCCAGAGGTCTAGAATGTTTCTGCTTTAATCCAAGGCAAAAAACAAGAAAATAAGTATATTTTGTGATTCTTCTGCACTTTTGAACTGTATTTTATTAAATTGCTGCATCGTGTCTGTTTTTTTTTACTGTTTTACTGTTTTTGACTACTTCATTCTCTGCACTTGATTTGCACTGTTCTGATACCTAGTTAGTATAGACTAGATTCAGACACTTGAACACTAAACCAGACATCTTACATTAAGAATAACTCCCTTGCATCCTTGTGGCAGTAGATTGGGATCCAGCCTTGTCTGAGCTGGGGATTGGTGGAGGAATGTTCATTGTGCTTCCTATTGGTAGATTATCTTAAAAATGCTTTAATTTCACCTGTATTTATGCCTTATACTTGTGCATTGCAGCACACTGTACAATAAGGGTTAGGGGTGCCCTGTATAGACACAAATGCCTTGAAACTCAATTTTCCTCTAGACATTTGTCAGTGGAACTCTCCCAAGCTACCCTACTGCACTACAGGTGTACTGAACAGCATTGCCACACTTACCATCCATAGCCTTCAATAAAATAAGCACCTTTGTTAATTCTAGCACAAAAACTGGTCAAACTAGCCCACTCCTTTCCACATTAGTACATATAGTAAAAATGGATGGGCAGTTTCCCATCATTTCACTGGCTAGCCTGATTGACATAGGCATCCTGAGGTAATGTAGTCATTGCCTCATGTATACTGAAAACGGCCTACTCCTAAAACAAACAAATACCCTGTGTGAAAGATGCAATTACAGTATGAAATTTGAATACATTCTTTAACATAACAACAAAGCAGACATCAAACAGGGAGTCAGCACACACACTTCACCTCTCACACAAAACAAGGTCATGAAACATAAACCCACATATATAGAGGTACTCACTAGAAGCCTTCCAAAATATCAGAGACCTCCCAAACGTAAACCACCTTCGCACACTGCTATGCAAATAGAAACCACTACACATAATAACACATACACCAGTGTCTCAGCAAATAAGCCCCTCAGGCAAAACACCTCAAATCCTAATGTCTTGGTCATAGGCGATTCCATAGTGAGACACACAGATGTCCCCCTCCCCAGGCTAGACAAGTAGAAGGTCACTGTCAGCTGCCTGTCAGGTGCCAAGATCCATCACTCAATAACAAGTACCGTTATGACTCTGTCGTAGTTCATGTTGGGGTGAGTGACTTGAGACATAGCTCTCTTTACTATATGAAGACAGACATGACTGAACTCTCAGATTATGTGTCCCAGGCAGGTATGACTCTAGCCCTGAGTGGCATTCTACCTTCACCCAGGATGATGCCACAATATAAACAAAAAAAATGATTGACTCAACAATTGGCTTAGTTTGTGAAGTCATTCCAGGGGATCCAGTATCTGTAAGCCTGTGAAGCCATGGTTGACAGGCCACGTTGCTTTGCCAGAGATGGTCTGCACCTTTCTCCTCAAGGCTTTTAGATCCTAGCAAAGGTGCTTGCTTCTCCCATAGTGCATTTTTTTAGACAATGTCAAAACAAAAAAAAATTCAGTGTAACAAAATCTACTTAGGATAAAGTCAAGGTTTTGCTGATTAATGCTAGGAGTCTAAACATGAAACTGCACTCCCTGGAGGCACTCCTCATCTTGGAAGATGCTGACATATGTGCAGTCACTGAGACATAGTTCAAGGCCATGGAGAGCATCCCAGCTATGCAACATTGCCTTCCACACGTTCAGACCTCAAAATGGGCGTGAAAGAGGTGCATCCATCTTCATTAAAGCCAAGTACACCATGAGACTGGTCAAGTAGTACAAGTCTCTCAAACTACTCCATGTCCAATTAACTATAGGCAAAATACCCTACCACATCATCACTAGCTATAGGTCCCCCACCATGGGTCTATGTTCAGCTACTGAATTTTAAAAAACACGAACCGCTAAATACAAAATGGTTAACGTTGAATGGAACAAATACTGAACAACAACATCTGTGAAAATAAAACCATCGCATAGCCATAGTCAGCCAACATCAAGAACACAACCAACCCGGTATGAGGGACTCCCCCTACACCACCCCTAACTATATATACCAACTCCAAGATCGTACTACAATGTGAATAGGACAAATTTAATAGGCTTCCCTTCAATTACCTTATGTGTCACATTACTTCCTGGTTGTTCACCAACTATGACTATTTGATGGATTTCTTCTTGCGGAAGTTGTTGGTCACTGTTTGTTCCATTCGATATTAACCATTCGGTATTTAGCCATTCGCATTTTTTAAAATTCAGTAGCCGAGCATAGACCCCCCCCCATCACCCACCACTAACCAAGAAAAGCACACCGCCTACCTGCACGTACTGGAGTCACTCACCATACAGCCCAACACTTTAGTCATGGGAGAATTCAACTAACCTTCCATCGACTGGGTGACATACATGAGCACGAATATGCTCACCCAGAGGTTCATGGACTTTGTCAATACAAATTCTCTGGAACAGATAGTCTGCACCCCCATAAGAGGCTCAAATGTCCTAGACAGTACTCACCAGCATGGGGGGGTCACTGCACTCCCCCTGTGTGATGCCCTCACTGGTAAGGTCAGACCATAAATTAGTCTCGTTCAATGTAAGTATCAAACCTGTCACCATCACAAGAGAAAAAAATAAATAAAAAAAACTTTTATAAAGCAAACTACAGCCTATTAAGTGATGGTATAAAAATGTTTCTACCCCCTGCAATCACAGACAACAATGACTCCTATGCAGAGGTGTACACAAATGCCCTGTATAAACAATTAAGCAACTATATAGTCGCAGCTACACCAGACCAGATTAAAGCCAGGTCCTCCCTAAAAAATAAGCCACTTCAGTGGACCTCAGGTATAACAGGTTATATAACAAAAGGAAGAAACTGATGTCTAAGAACAAAAGGGAACTGACTCAGCAGAGAAAGAAGTCCCTCCACAGCTTGAACAAGCAAATCAGAAATCTTGTAAAGTCCTCTAAATCTAATTATGAAGCTAAAATAGCATTCCCAGCTAAGGATAATCATAAGGCATTCATTAACTACAGCCAATATCTAAAAGGGAATGCCCAGCTATGTGCCAAACTGGTAGTAGATGGTGCCACTCATACTATATTGGAGGAATTTTCCGCAAGCTTCACCCTTCTGTCCTCACCAGCCATACTCCAAAGCATACCTGACACCAGTCTTCTGCCTGGTATCTCTAGAGTGCAGGTCATTTTTGTGCTATCTAAGGCTAAAAACATGGCCTCAGTGGGCCCAGATAACATCCCAGGTTGCTTATTAAGCGATCTAAAACAGGACTTAGCAGACCCATTTGTCATTATCTTTAACCATAGCCTGAGAACTAGCTTTGTTCCAGCAGAGTGGAGAACAGCAACAGTAATCTCCTTGCACAAAGGAGCCATCAACCAACCCTGGGAACTATAGACCCATAAGTCTAACCAGCCTCATTTGCAAAACCATGGAAAGAATCATCATAGTCCTTATCAAGAAGGACACAGGCAACCCCCAAACTCTAGACCCAACCCAGTTTGGCTTCGTTAAGGATAGATCATGCTTATTAATCCTAATAGACTTCTTTGAGAAAGTCAGAAAAGCCCTGGATGAAGATAAGACAGTGTATACTGCCTATCTTGACCTAGCCAAGGCTTTTGCCAAAATCCCCCACTCCGGTAACATTGAGAAACTTTCCCAACTTGAAACTTGGATAGACTGATATCCCTGTCACTGTACTCTGTATCATATAGGCTGTTGAGAGGTGACTTGTGCCTGGCCTACAGTGCAGTCTCTGACCCTTGGATAGACTGATATCCCTGTCACTGTACTCTGTATCATACAGGCTGTTGAGAGGTGACTTATTCCTGGCCTACAGTGCAGTCTCTGACCCTTGGATAGACTGATATCCCTGTCACTGTACTCTGTATCATATAGGCTGTTGAGAGGTGACTTGTGCCTGGCCTACAGTGCAGTCTCTGACCCATGGATAGACTGATATCCCTGTCACTGTACTCTGTATCATATAGGCTGTTGAGAGGTGACTTGTGCCTGGCCTACAGTGCAGTCTCTGACCCTTGGATAGACTGATATCCCTGTCACTGTACTCTGTATCATATAGGCTGTTGAGAGGTGACTTATGCCTGGCCTACAGTGCAGTCTCTGACCCTTGAATAGACTGATATCCCTGTCACTGTACTCTGTATCGTATAGGCTGTTGAGAGGTGACTTGTGCCTGGCCTACAGTGCAGTCTCTGACCCTTGGATAGACTGATATCCCTGTCACTGTACTCTGTATCGTATTGGCTGTTGAGAGGTGACTTGTGCCTGGCCTACAGTGCAGTCTCTGACCCTTGGATAGACTGATATCCCTGTCACTGTACTCTGTATCATATAGGCTGTTGAGAGGTGACTTGTGCCTGGCCTACAGTGCAGTCTCTGACCCTTGGATCAACTGATATCCCTGTCACTGTACTCTGTATCATATAGGCTGTTGAGAGGTGACTTATGCCTGGCCTACAGTGCAGTCTCTGACCCTTGGATAGACTGATTTCCCTGTCACTGTACTCTGTATCATATAGGCTGTTGAGAGGTGACTTGTGCCTGGCCTACAGTGCAGTCTCTGACCCTTGGATAGACTGATATCCCTGTCACTGTACTCTGTATCATATAGGCTGTTGAGAGGTGACTTGTGCCTGGCCTACAGTGCAGTCTCTGACCCTTGGATAGACTGATATCCCTGTCACTGTACTCTGTATCATACAGGCTGTTGAGAGGTGACTTATGCCTGGCCTACAGTGCAGTCTCTGACCCTTGAATAGACTGATATCCCTGTCACTGTACTCTGTATCATATGGGCTGTTGAGAGGTGACTTGTGCCTGGCCTACAGTGCAGTCTCTGACCCTTGGATGGACTGATATCCCTGTCACTGTACTCTGTATCGTATAGGCTGTTGAGAGGTGACTTGTGCCTGGCCTACAGTGCAGTCTCTGACCCTTGGATAGAGTGATATCCCTGTCCCTGTACTCTGTATCATATAGGCTGTTGAGAGGTGACTTGTGCCTGGCCTACAGTGCAGTCTCTGACCCTTGGATAGACTGATATCCCTGTCATTGTACTCTGTATCATATAGGCTGTTGAGAGGTGACTTGTGCCTGGCCTACAGTGCAGTCTCTGACCCTTGGATAGACTGATATCCCTGTCACTGTACTGTGTATCATATAGGCTGTTGAGAGGTGACTTGTGCCTGGCCTACGGTGCAGTCTCTGACCCTTGGATAGACTGATATCCCTGTCACTGTACTCTGTATCGTATAGGCTGTTGAGAGGTGACTTGTGCCTGGTCTACAGTGCAGTCTCTGACCCTTGGATAGACTGACATCCCTGTCACTGTACTCTGTATCATATAGGCTGTTGAGAGGTGACTTATGCCTGGCCTACAGTGCAGTCACTGACCCTTGGATAGACTGATATCCCTGTCACTGTACTCTTTATCATATAGGCTGTTGAGAGGTGACTTGTGCCTGGCCTACAGTGCAGTCTCTGACCCTTGGATAGACTGATATCCCTGTCTCTGTACTCTGTATCATATAGGCTGTTGAGAGGTGACTTGTGCCTCACCTACAGTTCAGTCTCTGACCCTTGGATAGACTGATATCCCTGTCACTGTACTCTGTATCATATAGGCTGTTGAGAGGTGACTTGTGCCTGGCCTACAGTGCAGTCTCTGACCTTTGGATAGACTGATATCCCTGTCACTGTACTCTGTATCATATAGGCTGTTGACAGGTGACTTGTGCCTGGCCTACAGTGCAGTCTCTGACCCTTGGATAGACTGATATCCCTGTCACTGTACTCTGTATCATATAGGCTGTTGAGAGGTGACTTGTGCTTGGCCTACGGTGCAGTCTCTGCCCTGCAATGATGGATGTGCTGCACATCTGCAAGTCAAATGGCACAAAAGTCACTCACTCTAGGGATCTTATCCTAGGCTGTGACATTAACAGAACATGCCTGAGAGACAGATATATCTCCCAGAGCATGCCGCTGCCCCGGAATAAACTTCCAGTTCATGTGAAGCAGAGTTCCTCACTGACCCTTTTCAAGTGCAACCTGAACAGATGGATGGGAGACAGCAAATTCACCCAAAGGGGGGCACCCATGTCCCTCATGGACAGGAGTAGTCAGTGTTTATCCTAGACTGCAAATTATGTCCATCTAACCAAAGACAATTGAGGAAACTCAGGATTAACATGACTAGGCTTGTAAGGGCTCTAGGGCCGCTAGCCCAGTAACCTCCTATGAACCTATTAACACAAATACTGCAAATGCAAGTAAGCAAGGATGACACTATGCTAGTTTCCCATTGTGACCCTTTTTTCTACACTGTGGGTAATTCAGGAAGAAAGGGTGAATTCTAATTGGGTATAAGTTTTACAAACAGCTAGCTAGTTTTATTTAATTTTGTTTGTTTGTTTGTTTTTGTTGACTGGGAAGGTATTCTTCAAAGAGCCTATTTGTCAGGGAGGAGCCATTGTGAAAAGCTGCAAAATGAAATAAAAACAATGGCGTATTTGTTTGTTTGTTTGTCTGTTTGTTTGTTTACCTGGAAGGTTGGTTGAAGACCTTTTTCATCTGTAGCTCCAGTCTGATATGCACTGAAAAGACACATAGTGAAGGTATGCAGAATATAATATGTAGGCTTTCAAGACAAAGTGCAGAAATAATCCAAACTATTACATGCTGATGTGTTTGCAAAGCTAGTTTAAGCACAAAAGTATTTAAAAATAATTTTCAAGGTAGTTAATAAGCACAGTGAAAGATGGTGATTGCTGGCGATGGTTATAACTAACAATACAACCTATTATAACTGAAATCACTGAAGCAAGGACATTTGTATGAGATGTATTGTGCTGAGCAAGTTATTTCTAAAACTCAGGCAATTTTGGTTGCACCTTCTTGATTGGCTGAGCATGTTCCAAGTGGCAGGACTAATTCTGGAAAAGGTCATGTATCCTATGGATAAGCTATACACACATATATATATATATATATATATATATATATATATATATATATATATGGGTCCCTATCTAATCGTCGACAATTCATTTCACTGGCACTCATTTCGTCGACAGTTCATTTCGTCGACAGAAAGATGTGCCCCCTTCCCCAATGTTGTGCAACCCTGGAGTTGATATATATAGTTAGGGGGGGTGTGGGGGGCACAGCCCCCCACAATGGGGAAGGGGGCACATCTTTCTGTCGACGAAATGAACTGTCGACGAAATGAGTGTCAGTGAAATGAATTGTCGACGATTAGATAGGGACCCATATATATATATATATATATATATATATATATATATATATATATAGGTCCACTTCAAAATACTGACTTCAAAATACTGACTTTCAAAATCCCTAAACTCAAAATACTGAGACCAAAATCTCTAAAGCTCAAAATACTGAAACTCAAAATATCGGAAAAAAAAACCACAGTACAGCAACACAACTATATTGCAGCAGAACTACATACAGAAACATATTACTCTTCTGCAAGTATAGGCAGGGGAGCTGTGCCCTCCACACCCCCTGCTACTTAAATATATCAACTTCGAGATTGCACTTCACTACACTAAAGTGCAATCTCGGAGCTGATATATTTAAGTAGCAGTGAGTTGGGGGGTGCAGACCCCCACAGGGGGGGGTGGAGGGGGACTTGCCCCCCTGCTTATACTTGGAGAAGAGTAATATGGTTTGTGTTTTATTTGTTTCAGTATGTATTTGTGCTGGAATATAATAAGTGTTGGTATCATGTGTGTTTTCAGTATTTTGAGTTTCAGTATTTTGAGTTTTCAGTATTTTGAGCTTTACAGATTTTGGTCTCGGCATTTTGAGTGTAGGGATTTTGAAGTGGGCCCATATATATATATATATATATATATATATATATATATATATATATATATATATAGATAGATATATATATTGCACTTCTTCCCCTGTAGCTGTCCATCAGCTGCTCCTTTTGCCCCTTTTCAATTTTTGTGTCTCTGTAGCCAGCTGCTCCCTGCATCTAATCCAGCACTCAAAAACCGGTTTATGATTAAGCAGGACACCAGTAATGTTGCTTTTTCCAGTGATGGGTAGTGGTGTCCTCTGTCCTTTGAAAGATAGAGAGATGAACAGGCAAATTTTATTTACAATAATCTGAATTAAATAAATTAGTATTGTGTGATGTAATAGTGGTTATTGGGGGATAGTATGCTCAATTTTTGGAAGTAAAATATTAATACAGATGAGATTCCTGGCTTTAAAAGGCATTATGTTCAAAAGTCTAGTTTAATTTCAGTGTCTGGAATACTTTAACATCAGTTCCCAATAAACAGTCATACAAATAAGATTGTATAGTAAATACAGGATACAGCGAGTTGTAAAGTAACACAACAATAGTAAACAAACCTTCACAGAACATAATGTTAATTAATAAAGTACAACTTAGGTGATTACATAGTTTGAAAAACTTACCAGGAGCCACAATTACCAAAGAATCAGGCATATTTTAGCTCTTATTTTGTAGTGCAGTGAACTTAAGGTGTAAAGACCTGGGAGCATATGGGGTCAGGCAAACTATTAAAAACTACAAAAAAACAACATCCTGTGTGCAGAGTTATAGAAAAAAAATTATTGAATGCATTTGACTGAAGGTCTTCCTCAGAATGAACATCTTTCAAAACCTTTCCTTTTTATGTCATATAAGAACAGTCATAATTAATTAACCAAAAACTTATCCTAGCTTGTTAAAAACCTATCTTATGACTCCTATCCTTTTTTAATACACACTTGCAATTATTAGCTTCATTATGACCGGGAGAAACATATGCATTTTATACAGTTTGCCATTTCATCTCACAAAAAATACAATCCGTCTTCCCTACTCCCATTAAAATCATCCGGGACATGATCATCCACAGAAAAAAAAACATTTTTAAAACCAACACGTTGTAGAATGATGGTCATATCTACATTTTATTGATGAATTTTTTTCACTGAGAGTGAAGAAGAAGATCTTTACAATTATAGTACATGTTTTTGAAATTTACTTGCAACAAGGTCAGATACAGGGTTTGCTTTTTAGATGTTGAGGCTTACAAAAAGTGGGAGCTAACCATTTGCACACCACCACTAGTTACAAGAATACAGCAAGTAATGCCATTTTACATTACAGTAACATGCGCCATAGATTTGAAACACTTTTGGTCAAAGGGCAGGGTTTAAGACTGAAACATTTTTCTGCGGAAGTTGAGAAGGCTGATGGATTGTTACAGGCATTATACAAGAGATTTGTTTTATGAAGGTATCCACAAAATGTTATTAGTAAGGTTATAAAAAAATGTCATCCAGAATGATGATTTTCACAAGATCACAAACAAGATTGACATCAACTGAACACCCAAACATTTTTAACTCCTTTGGGTTGATGTTCTAACATATTTTTTATTTTTCTACTCTTTTTGTTTATAAGTAAAGGTTTGTTATCTACCGTTTGAAACACTTCCTCACTTTCAGCTCTGATACACAAATTCATGCCCATAATATTTTTGTGGGTGGTCGTGGTGGTGCAGCAGTTAGCACTGCCACCTCACAGCAAGAGGTTCTCTGGTTCGATTCTCTGCTGGGGTGCCTTCTGTGCAGTGTCTGCATGTCCTGCCTGTGGTCGAGTGGGTTTCCTCCCACATCATAAAGACATGCTGTAAGTCGATTGGACACTCTCAATTGGCCCTAGGTGTGAGTGTGTGCCTTCTGTGGAAGGTTGGGCACCAGGTTGGCAATTCAGCAATGTAAAACTCCATTGCCAATTGTTCTGCAGACCGTTGTTTCGCTGTGGCGACCCCTAACCAAGAAAAGCCAAAAAGACACCTTCCACCAATTACTAATCACTGAAACATAGATTTTCCTGTGTGTGTGTGTGTGTGTGTGTGTGTGTGTGTGTGTGTGTGTGTGTGTGTGTGTGTGTGTGTGTGTGTGCGTGTGTGTGCGTGTGTGTGTGTGTATGTGTGTGTGTGTGTGTGTGTGTGTGTGTGTGCGTGTGTGTGTGTGTCCAGATATGGCATTCTTTGTATAAATCTACATGGCAGTCCAACCAGGTTTTATATTTTAAAACAGGTATGGAGCTCTTGGCATTTTTGAGGACTCCAGAATTGTTGATGTTCAGAAAGAACACAATAAACTGAGTTACTTGTCTAGGCCTAGATAGGCAGGCAAACTAATTATCATGAAGTATAGCCACCATATTATCTTTCCAGTGATTTAATGAAAAAGTAAATGTACATTTCCCTTTCAGCACTCAGATATCCTTCCAGATACAGTTACTAATAAATGTTACTGAACTTTAAATGGCCTAGCACCTGAAGGTACCTATAAATTATTGTCAGACCTTATAACAGTTCCCATGACTGCAGGCATACAATGAGTTATATAACAGAGAAGACTGTAATAATATTATTATGTGATTCACTCAGTGACTCAGTTTCTGCCTCACTTTTTTAAGAATTATTCCTCTATTTTTTATACACCTACTACTGTTGCCCATAAAAAGTGTATTACTGCACTCTGTTGTACAAAGCAACATTAAAAGTGACTGGAACAGTACAAACTCTAGCATATCTGTTAGACAGATATTGCCAGCACTTTTACATTTTTGTAGGATTATATTAGGAATGGGAGGATATCAGAAGCAGCCTTTTGTAAATCGAGCTGCTCCAACAATTTTTTTATGCCACCTTTGGGTTACATTCATTATTAAAATTCAGTATTACCTGTTTGTCATTTATGAGGCACTTCTTGACAGGGGCACAGAAAAATAATTTTCTTGGGTGCCAAAAGCCAGGGAACCTTTTTGGCTAGGCTTATATAGGCCCCAGGCTTGATAGCCTAGTACCTACCTATGAACCTATGAACCTATGACACATTACAAGGATTCCCCCTTGAGCATACACCTCTCATCTTCCTGCAACACATATCAGGGGCAACAATTTAAAAATGTGTTGATCCAGTTTTGTTTTTTTTCACCCTCATGATTCTCCCTCAAATAAATGTCATAAGGACAACATAACTTGATATAAAAACAGAAGAGTGCTGCTTGATATGGACAATATCCTCTGTGTTTGCCTTTACTGTATAAATGGTACAGGTGACAGGGTCACCCTGGTTCATAGGTTCATACGTTACATACTTGGCTAGCTGCCTTGTGGGCCATTTTAAGCTTAGCTAATTTCCCATTTGGTGCTTGAATTAACCTATCCCATTTGGTGTTAGATTGGCCTTACCCATCCCATGGTAGATAATTATATATTACTCCTACTGAGAATAACTGGGATCATACAATAACTAATTTGTGGGGACCCACAAATGTGAAACAATCATTTTGTTAGAGGAGAATTCTGTCAAGTGAAAAGTGCAGTGGACATTCAATATTTTACTGTTGTATGAATAAAAACGTTTAGTTTGAATTGATGACATTTTAGTATTTAGAACTGTTTCTAAAGAAGTATTTTAAGGACAAAAGTCGTTTGGGTGGCACTTGGTGCAGCTGTTAACATTGTCACCTCATAGCAAGAGGTTCTCCGGTTTGATTCTCGACTGGGGTGCCTTCTGTACAGAGTCTACAAGTCCTCTCTGCCTTCACATGGGTTTCCTTTGGGTACTCCGGTTTCCTACCACATTCTAAAGACTTGCATCTGTAGCGTTTCTCCCCGGGTCTTCGCTGAAAATACTCTCTGTCCTAGTCGGACTTTTCTGGTCTACAAATTTTAAATAAATAAATAAAATAAAGAACCTTGACTCTAATTCCATTTTGTATTTTCTTTGTCTGTGTCTTATTATAGTGGTTATTTGGTTTATGTGATTATGTACATGTGGGTGGGGGAAGGGTGTCTACTAGTTTGGATGCCACAGAAATTTGGGTAAATAATAGGCGAGGCCACAACTGGAAATTCTAACATCATCTACTAGTGTTTTGTTGAATACTTTAAAGCTTACAAGACAGAACAGTAAATCTATTGTATCTTATAGTATAACTTCTTCTGTGAAAGGTAATTTAAAGCATAAGCAGAGTGAAAGTTACCCTGAAACAGTTGTACCAATAAACTCCATAAGTTTTGTTCTAAATCATATTGTATAATTGGTGTGTCCGATATAGCCACCACCATGGTTTATTCAATAAAGCTTCTTACAAAATCAGCAAGTCTACACAAGGAAACTTGATTAACAACATTCAAGCCACAAACCTTATTTGGAGATTTACCTTTATATAACATCTTAAACTTTAATAAATCTGAAGTTAAAAGAGATGCAAGAAGTGTGACAACATCATTCTAGTCTCTAAAGCATGACCTATAAAGCATGATATGTAATCACACATAATAAGCCAAAAAATGGGAAATTAATGAAAGCAAAATGATATAACAACCAAGCAAAACTTAATTTAACTATTTTTGCCTGTGGTACAACCCTAACTCCTAAATAATTTAAATCTAGTATTGTGTTACCTTGGAGTAAAGGGAATGGTTGTTTTCCTGGGAAAATGAAGTAAGTCCCTCTGTCTCCAAAGTAGTGTAACTCCAGAGTTAGCATATTTATTATATGAGGTGTAGAGAAATCAGGGGGTGCAGGGCACAGCCCCCTACAAAAATTGGATGACTTATTTTTAAACTTTTTTTTGCAGTTTGATGTTTAACATTATCATTTTGGCAGTACAGATTTGACACAATGAGAGTTGTGTAAGTGGTTGTTATTCAGTTACTTGATACCCTAGACATTCAATTTTGTTACTTCCATTATTTTCAGCTTTCATTATTTAAGTAAGTTGGAGGGACAATTTATCTCTTTAAACTGGAGACATTTATGTGCAACAATGTAACAAATACAGAATGATATCTGCTTAATCTCATTGAATTTGCAAGGAAAACAGTGTATCCCTAAAACTCTTATTTCTGCAGGGATCAATGCTACCATTCTGATACATAGTTATAGCAGAGCCTGAGGCTCTAAGCTGCAGTGTTGCCATGACAAAAGGCATCAGTTACTGATCAGTACATTTTATTAAAGTCTGTCCTGTACTGATACATTAACAGGAATACAATAGTGTAATGGAAGTCGGACAAGACAAAGGTTTGCCCAACTCTCCCTTGAACTGTTAGCTGCATTTGATGTACCATTGAGCAGAAAGATTCAGTGGTTAACAACTTTTATCTGTGAAACTTCAGTGCCATTTACATTAACTTGCATTACAATTTTGGATTGGTCCCATAGCCGGAGTTAGGTACTCATGAATCCCACAACCCTGTTGCCCAGATCTCTGTGGGGTCTTACAAATTCACAGAAGCTGTATTTGTTAAAAAAAAAATAATAATAAGTTGCTTCCTTTCCAACTACCCCGATACTGATAAAGTGGGTAATCTGAAAATTTGTGAATGATTCCCTCCCCTAGCATTTTAATAGGACATGGTTATCCACTCCATGACCTAATAATATATAAAATAAATATGTAATCAGTCAGACTGCCTCTCCCAATACATTAGCAGGAGCAGAAATTCTTTTTTTTTTTTTTTTTTTTTTTGTTGCTTGTATGTATTTTGAATACTGATAGGACACCAGATTATGAGCAGTGTATCCCTCAACTTCATTGTTTAAGAACTTCAGAATCCTGGTTATCCTCATGTTCATCACCAGGTTGAGACCCCTAGTGAAGGCATAAACTTGTTATTGGTTATTATTACTTTTTGTCCTCCTCTAGCTGAATCATTACACCCCTAACAACTTTCCCTTCTGCTATTCAATCAATACACCCCTCTCTCAAAGAACAATTGTTGTATTTCTGTTTATCTAACTGCAGCCATCCACTGCTCCACCCCTCTCATGCATCCCTGTAGGTACACCAATTTGGAACAGGCAGCCTAAATACACCTAATCCTATGCCATGTTTGGGGTTGGCATAATGGTCAAGGTATCCAGAAAGAACACACGAACAGAGCCGATAAAAAATGAATGGAGATGACCCTTGAATATAAGGAACTAATATGGCAATTGAAATTAGATGCAGGCAGACACCCTGGACTAAATGACAACATTAATATCAACAGTGTCCTTAAGTTAAGAAAGGCTCGACTATGAGAGGTTCCTTCACTGTAGATATACATACAAAAAACCTTAAGTAAAATATGATAAACAATTTACTCTAATTTATTGCTAAATGCACTGTTTACAGTTTTTTATCATTTTATGTCACAGTTTTAATATTTATTATATATATTTACTACAATGTATTAGGTTTAACTTTTAACAATGAAGTATTTTTTAACCACTCATTGAGTTCAGCATCCATCAAGTTTTAACTTTTAACTTTTAATTGATTAATTAACAATTAATTCTAGTGCATATAAAGGTTAGTAGCACTTTGGATGTTCACTTGATAAAGCTCGGCACAGACTGAGCGAAAGCGCTTGTGGTTTTATTGTTTCGTATGGTTTTACATTAAAGAATCAACATTTAACACAGCACTAGTCTGACTTCGTTTGCCTTTCCACCTTGGATTCATTTTATAATGGTCAAGGTGTTCATCTCTTAAACACAAGGTACAGCGTTTGATTCTTACCTTTGGGTTGGGAAATTTGGCCAGGCTTAAAATGGCCTGCAAGGGCAGATAGGCTATTGCTATCCTATTAACCTAGGGAAACAATATGCTGTTAACTCCAGCCTGCTATACACTACTACTATCTCCCTTCCCCTCCTACATAACTTTATAAATTACTTCATTGTATTTCTTGAACTCTTTACAAACCTATACAGTACTAAAATTTCCCTTCCTACATAATTTTACAACTTACGTTATTATGTATCTTGAACTCCTTGCAAACCTTTCTTTCATGAAATGCAAGAACACTAAAATTCTTTAAAATGTTTTCCTTTCTATAGTATCAATTAATTTACTCCCTGCAAGATTTTAGAGCTACAAGAACTGCATTGACTTACAATTGCTGACACAAATACTTTACTGTATATACCTTTCTTGTAACTATGATTTTTTAATGAGAAATATAACTGTTATTTTTCTGAGAACTGTCTGAAATGTACTTGTTAATATAAATGTGATGGAGCTTTTCTCCCCAGCCTCCACTGAAAATGGGCTCTGCCCAGTTGAACTTTCCCGGTCAACAAAGAAAATAAATAAACTCTGGACAAAGCTAAAAACAGATAGTCCAAAAATCAGGGACATATTTTAAATGTATTTATTTAGTTGTCATTTGTTAACCAGGTTAGTCCAACTGAGCCCATGGCCCGTTTTCAGTGGAGAATCGAGTAGAAAAGCTCCAGACAGTTATTACAAAGTTACAGAAAAGAAAAACATCTGACAATGAAGTTTTATGCAACTATTACAATAATGTGCATTACATTTACGAAAGGCCTGAGAATGAAGTGTACATAAACATTACAATAATGTGCATAACATGCAGTACAAAAGTTAGAATTTTTTTTAATCAACATAAAGAGAAAGAAATGCAAATGAGATAGGACACTTGCAATAGGTGAGTGTTCGAAGTGTGAGAGGTAGTAAGGTGGTAAGGTGGGATTTTAAGTGGGATCATTGCAATGACAAGTATTGGTATTTAGGAGAAATGTTTTAAGTTCAGATTTAAAGAGCTTTATAATGATTCAGATGTTAAGGTGGAATTTGTTCCATGCTTGGGAAATACTATATTTGTAAAGAAGTTTACCAATGTTTTTGTTTGGTTTATAGGTGTCCAGAAGGAGCTGTTCAGAGCTGCGGAGAGTTCTGGGAGGGGTATAATGTGATATTAGTGAGGACAGAACAGGACAGGAAAGGGGTTTTAAGAGTAGATTATGAGTCATTTGCAGCTATTATTATATTATTATATTATTATTAGCTAAATATTATTTCACCTCCCTTAAAAATGTAATAGAAGGGCAGGGCTTGCAGTATTGCAGTATTCTCTGATCATAATAAATAATTTACCAGAAAATCAAAGAGTTACAGAAGGCAGGGCACAAATGTGAGATGAAATGAAGGATATTGTGCAAACTTCTGGACATCTGTGCAGTAACTGAGACCTGGTTCAAGGCTCCAGAGAGCACCCCTGCAATACCAGGCTACAACTCTTACCACACTTTTCGGCCACCAAACCAGGACCGAAACACTAAAGGTGGAGGAGTGTCCATATTCACCAAGGATATTCACAGCTCCAGGCTAGTTGCCCAACACAATGCATCTGAAATTCTCCAGGTGCTACTAACACTAGGTAAGACTGCAATCCAGATTGTAGCTGGCTACAGATCCTCCACCATACCCCAAGAATCTCACTACACCTTTCAAAACATACTGGAAAATATTAAGATATAACCAAACACCCTAATACTGGGTGATTTCAACTATCCTACCATTAACTGGGAAAACTACTCGTGTACCAGCACCTTTGCCCAATGGTTCTTGGAATTCATAAATTCCAACGAGCTGGATCAACTAATCCATAGTCCCACCAGGGGCTCCAATATCCTAGACTTGGTAATTACCAACATGGGAAATCGATGTTCCACATCTATGGTCACACCCTCGTTGGTCAGGTCAGACCATAAGCTAATCACCCTTAACATCCACATCCCACCCCCACTCCCCAGTAAGGAAACCTCCATAAAAAACTTCTCCAAAGCCAAATTCATGCTACTCAAGTCATAAGTGACAAACTTCATGACACCCATGCAGATGGGAACTGAAAGTATGACTGCTGAGTCCTACACTAAGGCACTGTACGAGCACATCCACTCATGCATGAATCGTGCCATCCCAAATAGAACCAAGATGCTCTCCTCCAAATAAAGGAAGCCAATCTGGTGGTCCCTTGCCATAAAGAAACTTTACAACAAAAGGAAGAAACTGTTGCAGAAAAGAGGAAAATCCCATGATGCAAAAAATTCCCTTACCAGTGTCATTAAGAAGCTGAGATCCCTCATAAAATCCTCCAAAGCTAGTTACGAAAATAAAATTTTCAAAGATTCCAAAGACAACCACAAGGCATTCTATAGCTATGTCAAGAATCTAAATGGCAATGCTCTGATGTGCTCTGAGCTACAAAAGAATGGCATTAAATATACTGATCCCAAGGATATTGCCAATATCCTGGCAGACTGATTCAGTGCCAACTTCACCCCCTAAATGGCCCATCTCAATACCGGAAGATTGCCAAATTCCAGTAATAATGGCCACACAGGTAAAAAATGCACTCTCCAAAACTAAGAATACAGCATCCATGGGACCAGATGACATCCCGGGCTGTGTACTACATGAACTGCAAAATGAACTGGCACCTCACCTAAGTGTCATGTTTAATCATGCCCTCACCTCAGGCTTTGTGCCCACTGAGTGGTGCACAGCTACAGTTATCCCACTCCACAAGGAGGGCTCCACCTTGGATCCCGGGAACTACCACCCCATCAGTCTGACAAGCCTGACCTGCAAGGCCATGGAATGTATTATCATGGAACTTATAAACAAAGATATTGGCAACCTTCAGACACTGGACCCCACCCAGTCTAGGTTCGTGAAGGGCCGATCTTGTCTCCTGAACCTGATTGATTTCTTCGAATCAGTCTCCAGAGCCATGGATGAGGGTAAGGCAGTCCACACAGCCTATCTGGACCTTGTCAAGGCCTTTGACACCATCCCCTACTCTGGAATCATAGATAAACTTACTAAGCTGGGCATTAATCCCCTATGTCACTCGATGGGTTGCCAACTGGTTTACTGACAGAACCCACACTGTAAAAGTAGCTGACTCCAAATCCAGCTCCAGATGTGGAGTACCTCAGGGTTCAGTCCTGGGACCGCTCTTGTTTGGCATCTACTTCTCTGAAGTACAGGCCAATGCTAAGGGACTCTGGCTAACAAAGTTCACAGATGACTGCAAACTGGGAGCAATTATTGAATCCCCAAATGATGTGGATACTCTACAAAAGGGCCTTACAGAAACAGATGCTCGGTGCCAGAGCCATGGGCTCAAGCTCAATACCAAGAAATGTATAGTTATCCCCTTTGGGAAAAAAACATGAACCCGTGAATTACCACATAGGTGGCAGTACACTAAACACCAAAAGTGTGATAAGAGACTTAGGGACACAGGTGGACAGTGGTCTCACCTTCAATAACCACGTCGCCACAACAGTCAGGAAATCCTCCTATGTGGCACACCTCATCACAAAAGGTGTTTCATCCAGAAAAAAGGAGGTCATTGTCCCACTGTACTCATCCATCATTAGACCCATTATAGAATACAATGCCCCATTTGGTATGTACGTCTCAAGACATCTGCAACAACTGGAAAGGCCACAGAAATACCTCACTAAAAGAGTCACAGGCCTAAAGCAGATGCCTTCTGTTGACCGCCTTAAAAAACTCCAGCTATACTCTGTCATATCAGAGGCGATCTCTGCTTAACATACAAGGCCATGTCAAACCCAGAGCTGTTGGACATGCTGCACTTAAGCAAATCCCAATCCCTCAGTGCCACACGCTCTAGGGATCTAAACCTTGTCATCACAATAAACAAAACATGCTGGAGAGATAGGGTCCTGACCCAGAGACTCCCCAGACTCTGAAATAGACTGCCCGTACATGTCAAGCAGAGCGCCTCCTTGGCCCTCTTCAAAAGGAAACTTGATGATTGGATGGGAGAAAGGAAATTCACCCAGGGGATCATGTCAGTCGCCCTGCTAGACAGGGGTCTAGGGAAGTAAATAGTGTGGGAATAAATAGCCATGGAATTGTTATGGCTAGGCTTTGTATAGGCCCTAGGGCCGATAGCCTAGTACCAACCTATGAACCTATGAACATTTGAGAGCTATGTTGGTGGAGAGTCATTGATCTGACCTGACAAAAGTAGTGTTACACAAAATATTATATTTGTTAAAACAGGTATAAAAGAAGTACTGATACGGCTTAGTCGGGCATCAGGAAGCATACACATATATATTTGGAACTGCAAGGGTGTCACTGCTGGTTTATTTAAGCATGTGAGAATGTATTTTTGCATGGGCAGCACTAAAAGTCAGTAGCATGAAGATTTTTCTTTGTAATATTTGCAACTGTTCTCACTAAGTATATCTGAAACTTCTGCTCTTCTTTAGGTTTTACACTGGAGTGCCACATATAATCTCATTTTGTATGTGGCAGTGAGGAAATTCGATATTATTCTCTGTGGAATACTGGAAATCAGTATGACAAAAGAATGCAGGACTGACTGGTCCAAGCTGTGAATTTACAATGGTTTACTTGAAAATTATCGCAATGTTGCTGTCAGCAGAGGATACTTTTGTTCAAAATCCTTCATTTGAAACTGTCCATCAACAGATCTCTGTTTTTTGTTTTCTATATAAGCACAAGTAACATCAACGAGTGGGGTGGAAACATGAGGACCCTGTAGAAGACTTCTCTCTTGACTATTGATCTTTATATGAACATCATTGAATTAAGAAATCTGTGAGTGTCCTTGTACATAGATAGAACTGGAGTTTCCCTAGATTTTGTGTTAGGTTTAGTACTTCACCCAGCACATAGCAGTTCTGTGCAGGTACAGGAGCTGACCTATGAACTAGCCAAACAAAGTGAATATGATATTAACATATAGTTATCTGTCACTGGGTGTAGCTGCAGTTGCATAATTTTCCTTAAATAGTAGCCTGTAACATACTCAGTGGTCCCTGATTTTACTCAGATTTTAGCTCTCCCACTTAATCCCTCCTAAAACTAGTGAGTTTTGGAGAAAAGGTGGTAAATTACTCTTAATAAATAATGCCAATAATTATACACTTATTTTACTTCAGAAAATGCATATTAATTCACATAATTTTATTCTGTCAATGTCTCTGGTTAATAGTACTAATGTTTTAAGTGTCTTTCATTGTCCGTGGTTATTTCTGGATCTGTCCCTGATTCTGTTAAGAGTTGTCCCTGTCCCTGATTTGTTGACAGCGATGGCCTGAGACTACGTAGATGATACACAAATCCTACTCTGTGAACATAAAAAAGAAAATTCATCTTCTCATCCTCAGGAGATAGTTTGTTCATAGGTTCATAGTTAAATACTAGGCTAACTGCCCTGAAGTCTGGCAGTTGGTACATTGGGTGAAGGCTGTGAGCTGTAGTCTCTGCAGAACAGGGTTTGATTCATTCAGTCCTTATTTGTCTGCTGTGTGATCTTGAGTGAGTTACTGAAGTGGATGTTGCCCCTGAAAAAGGATTGTGGGTCTATCTACTTAACAAAGGTGTGATATTATTGTTAAGGCCTTCTACACATTTAGACCAGCTACTATACACTCAGGGACTAAAGGTGGAGGTGTCTCTATTTACATCAAAAATAAATATACCTCAAGGATGGTCAAACATAACAATGGACTTGACCTTTTCCATGTTCAAATCATCTTAGGCAAAATTCCATACCACTTCCTTGCAAGCTATAGGTCCCCCTCTATGACCCAGGAAACCCATACCATGTATTTAAACTTATTGGCATTTTGTAAACACAAACTCCCTGACCACATTGTTAATACACCAACCAGGGGTGCAGCTATACTGGATCTGGTCCTGACTAATATGGGAGAGGGCTGCACACCCCCTACTGTAATGTCTTCTCTGTTAAGGTGAGATGACAAAATGGTCTCTTT
This sequence comes from Protopterus annectens, assembly GCF_019279795.1. NCBI lineage: Eukaryota > Metazoa > Chordata > Ceratodontiformes > Protopteridae > Protopterus > Protopterus annectens. The sequence continues at coordinate 1,330,371,094 of NC_056747.1, forward strand.
TGAAGTAAAAATAAAACCCCAAACCCCAGCTAACACTGGAATGTTCAGGACCTACTGTAAGGCTAATTTCCTACTATTAAGTGGCAAAATTTCAAGCCCCCATAAACCCTGAGAACACTACTGCCTAAGCGGTACTATTCATGGAAATGCTAAACAATCATGTTAATACCTGCACAGAGGCAGCCGTATCCACCAGGAAGAAGTACAGAACTAACTCAGGAAAACAAGCCACCCTGGTGGAATCAAAACATCAGCAGGCTGTATAACAGAAGGAAGAAATTCATAGCAAAAATTAGGAGGTGCAGCACCCAGCAGGATAAAAGAACTCCCATCAAACTAAACAAACAACACGGAGGACAAATAAAGCCTACCAAAGTCAAATTTGAGGTAAATTTGGCCTCCCAGGCCAAGGACAACCACAAAACAGTCTTTAGGTATGTCTGCAACCTCAAAGTCAATCCATAATTGTGTGCAGAGTTCATTGTTAATCAGGCCAGGAGATATAGCAAAACTACTGGCCGACAAATTCAGCTTCAACTTTACCTCTCTCTCCACCTCAACCTCCCTTCAGGAAATACCATCAAATATAATTCCCCCTGCTATCACTAAGGAACAGGTCCTTAATGCTCTCTTTAAGGCCAAGAACACTACATCAATGGGCCTATACAGTATCCCAGAATGACTTCTAAATAGCATGAAACATGACCTGTCAGGCCCTCTGAAATTGCTGTTTAACTGTAGCCTCCAAACAGGCTTCATGCTTCATGAATGGAGAACAGCAACAGTCATCTCTCTGCACAAAGGTGGGCCAAATACAGACCCTGGAAACTACAGACCCATAAGTCTCACTAGTCTCATATGCAAAGGCATGGGAAGAATTACCATGAAAATGATTAGTAATGACATGGGAAACCTCCAGACACTGGACCTAACCCAATTTGGTTTCATCAAGGGCAGGTCATGCTCAATCATCCTGGTGGACTTCTTTGAGAAGATCCCCACAGGATGAAGGCAAAATGGTTCACACACTGCCTACCTTGACCTGGCCAAGGCATTTGGCATAATACCCCACCCAGTCATTGTTGCCAAACTCAAGAGTTTAGGTTCAAACACGTATGTCACCTGGTGGATAGCCAGCTAGCTCACAGACAGGACCCAGTAAGTTAGAATTTGGAGGTCTACCTCTACAAAGAGGCCAGTTACAAGCGGAGTGAGTCAGGGATCTGTCTTGGGACCTCTCCTTTTTGGCATTTACTTCTATGAAGGCAAGGCCAATGTCAGTGGCCATTGGCTGACTAAATTTGCAGATGACTGCAAATTAGGAGCAGTCATAGAATCTCCCACTGACACAAATGTTCTCCAGGAAGGGCTGACACAGACAAATAACTGGTGTCAGAGCCATGGAATAAAACTAAATGCCAAAAAAAGTATAATGGTATCTTTCTTGAAGTCATCCTCCCCTGGTAACTATCATATTGACAACACACCCCTAAGAGCTGACCCAGTAGTCAGGGACTTGGGGACACACATAGTCAGTAATCTAAACTTTGACCATCATATGTCTATAATAGAGAGGAAATCATTCTATGTTTTGCAGGTTATAAACAAAGTTATGTCATCTAGGTCCAAGGAAGTCATTGTTCCACTGTATTCAGCATTCATCAGACCTATCATTGAGTACAATACCCCCTTTGGTATGCACCTAATCAGGCATATCCAGAAATTGGAATGTCCGCAGATTTTCCTCACTAATAGAATACAGGACATAAGTAACATGCCCTGTCCAGACCGCCTCAAGGCCTATCCCTGTATTCTGTCTCCTACAGGCTGTTTTTTCAGTGAGATCTATGCCTGGCATACAATGAATTGTCAGACCCAATCCTGATGGACCTCCTGCATATCCACAAAACAAACAGTACCAGAATTACCTGTTCTAAAGACTTAAACCTTGCCTGTGATGTAAATAAGACCTGCTAAAAAGACAGGTATATATCCCAGAGATTATGCTTTCTCTGGAGCAGGGTGAAGCAAAGTTCTGCCCTAAATAAATTCAAGTGTAATTTGCACAAACTGGATGGGAAACAGGAAATTAATCCCTGGTTTGGCACTTATATCTCTAATGAACACAGGCAGCCTGTAAATGGTTCATCTCCTAGGCCTCTGTTTGTAAATGTTTCATCTCCCAAGGCCCTGCTTACACTTATCACTGATACCAGAACTTGTCAGAGATTTGGGATGCATGGCTAGGCTTAAAACGACCTTTGTGGTCATTAGCCTAGGTAACACCTATGAGCCTATGAAGGACCATTGTAAGCCTAGCCAATAACTTCTGGTCAGAATCAAACCCTGTATCTTGTGTCCATAAGGTGAAGACCTTTACTATTATGACAAACCCACCCCTGCTGCCAAACCCACTTGGCTGGCATAGGAGACTACTCACCAGAAAAATTAGTATTTTGTGGAGTCTGACAGTCATTACAGAATTAAATCTAAAAGTGTGCTGTAACATATTTAATTATATTTATATCAATGTTATAGGTTTATCAGCTGCTTCATGTGTAGCCTAATGAAATGTTTGATTTTAATACAATTATACTTAGGTTCATAGGTGTGTACTAGGCTAATGGCCCTGGAGCCTTTACAAGCCTAGTCCATAGGATTACCCTGGCATTGTGCCACCCGACCTTAGCTCCCACTGCCTCTGTCGAGTAAAATCATTGGAGTGATCCCCAGGGTGAACTTTCTATTACCCATCCACTCATCAAGATTTCTCTTGAAGAGAGACAGCAAGGTGCTCTGCTTGACATGCATGGGAAGTCTATTCCAGAGCATGGGCAGTCTCTGGGTGAGGAACCTGTCCCTCCAGCATGTTCTGTTGATTGCGGTAATGAGGTTGAGGTCTCTAGAGCATGTGGTGCGGAGGGATTGGGATTTCTTTAGATGTAGCGTTTCTAACAGAGCTGGGTCAGACATGGCTTTGTAAGTCAAGCAGAGACCGCCTCTAAGTAGGCGATATGAGACAGAGAATAGTTGGAGTTTTTTCAGTCTGTCCATATAGGACAAATGTTTAAGGCTTAGGATCAATAGGAATGCTTTGCAGTTTTAGATCTTCATTTTATTTGTTTGTTAACCAGGCAAACCTACTAGGTAGGCACAAATACTCATTTTTAGTGAGTGACCTGAAAGCTCCAGGCATTATTTGATTTAGTGACTTAGTGAGAGCCACACAATAGGCAAATGGATGGAATGAACCTGGGAAAGGACTATTACATAAATTAGCAGTTCATTACCTTAATCATAGTGAGAAAGCTTGGTAGTTAAAATGGCAACCAGAGTCTGTTTTTCACTTGGGTTAATTCTTCATTAAAAAAAAAATCAAACATTTAGTTTGCTTACCCACTGCCAAGACAATGATTTGAGCATGAGTTATGGAAACCTCCTTTTAATAGAGAGCAAAATGTATACGCCCTGCCCAGAATTACTGGCACAGAAAACTGCAAGTGTGAAAGGGAAAAAAGCTTCTTCAAAACAGCCTCAGGGCTAGTATCAAGATGTGATTCAGGTGTGACAAAGTGGTCTTGATATGCATCTCCTTTCTGTCTGTCCTATAGAACCATATAAACATGCTGACAAGCAGCACATGTATCCAACACATGTCTGACTGATGTGGCAAACCCTCACATGTATCCAACACGTGTCTGATTGATGTGGCTAACCCTCACATGTATCCAACACGTGTCTGACTGATGTGGCTAACCCTCACATGTATCCAGTACGTGTCTGATTGATGTGGTTAACCCTCACTTGTATCCAACATGTGTTTGATCGATGTGGCTAACCCTCACATGTATCTAACACATGTCTGATTGATGTGGCTAACCCTCACATGTATCCAATACGTGTCTGATTGATGTGGCTAACCCTCCCATGTATCCAGCACGTGTCTGACTGATGTGGCTAACCCTCACATGTATCCAATACGTGTCTGATTGATGTGGCTAACCCTCACATGTATCCAACACATGTCTGACTGATGTGGCTAACCCTCACATGTATCCAGTACGTGTCTGATTGATGTGGTTAACCCTCACTTGTATCCAACATGTGTTTGATCGATGTGGCTAACCCTCACATGTATCTAACACATGTCTGATTGATGTGGCTAACCCTCACATGTATCCAATACGTCTGATTGATGTGGCTAACTCTCCCATGTATCCAGCACGTGTCTGACTGATGTGGCTAACCCTCACATTTATCCAATACGTGTCTGATTGATGTGGCTAACCCTCACATGTATCCAACACGTGTCTGACTGATGTGGCTAACCCTCACATGTATCCAGTACATGTCTGATTGATGTGGTTAACCCTCACTTGTATCCAACATGTGTTTGATTGATGTGGCTAACCCTCACATGTATCTAACACGTGTCTGATTGATGTGGCTAACCCTCACATGTATCTAACACGTGTCTGATTGATGTGGCTAACCCTCACATGTATCCAACACGTGTCTGATTGATGTGGCTAACCCTCAGTATGTATATGACTTTTATATGGCTTGAAGTCTTCTGCATTAACTAAATTGCGGGTGTGGTACAGTAAAAGAATTAACGTAATGGATAGAAAAAAAGATTACCGCATCCAAGTTATCGGCTATTTTTTACTGCTGGGTTGTTGCTGCCTAGCTGAAATGAATTAATACCTTTAACACAGAGCATTCACTAAGACATTCCAGTAAATGTGTTATATTTGACCATGCCCTTAGCTGGGTGATGGACGCACTTATCCTGAGGGCCTCCATCACCCAAATAAGGTCATACTCCAAAGTATGTATCATTCTATACAGGCCAACCGACATTAAATGAGGCATTATGACATCATAACATATGCATCATTGTGCTGAATAATGAATTATGTGCATGCCTTCTGAGCAGACCAAAATAACACAGAAGACAGAATTATTGATAAAAATATATTAAGACAATATGATCTGGACTGGACCACATTGTCTACCTGTTTCGCTGTGTTATAAATAAAATTCATTTTCTTCTTAATCGACAGCTTATTGCATTTTTCTCCCCCCAGCAAACAAATTTTCTGCCCCATGTATTCTTAAATTCTGCCACTGTTTTTGATGTTACAATTTCTTGCGGAAAGCCTTTTAGTCATACATAACCCTTTTTACATAAATTGTGCATGTCCCTTGAGCCTTCCACTCTATCTTTAAATTGTGTTTTCTTACTGCCTTATATGTACCTACTTCAGGGCCATGAATTCCCTTGCTTTACTTAGTGTTTCTTTAGATCAGGTGCAGTCACTCTGTTATCTTTAAATTGTGTTTTTTTACTGCCTTATATGTACCCACTTCAGGGCAGTGAATTCCCTTGCGTTACTTAGTGTTTCTTTCGATCAGGTGCAGTGTGTCACCGTGTGACTGTGCAAATACTTCTTAAGTGGCCCTTAGGATTTTCTGCAAAGCAAGCCTTAAACCTAGCTCACTGAATATTAATATGAAGTTATTTTCAATATCGCTTACAATTATCAAGAAATTAATTCAACAAAAAAAAGAGAAAATATATTCCTTCAAGATGAAACTGAGGTACGTTAAAAGGAAAAGAAAAACATAAGAATATTTGTAACGTATGAAACTGTAAGATTTATTAGTAGAATTAATTTGCTAACCAAATTAATTGGGTAGGACAGTGGCTAGGATTGCTGCCTCACAGCTCCATTGACTGGGGTAGCTACTGTCTGTGAGGGTTTTTTTGCTTTTATCTATGTCTTTCTGGCTTTCATTGCAGTATAGCAGATTTCTCCTATCTCACAAATATATGCACAGGCCGGCTGTCCATGCATGCAGTCTTTGCCTTGTGATTCTGGTTAACTGTCAGTAAAATACTTTACAAGGATCAGCCATCTCACCTGGTTAATACTTATACTGGTGTGCCCTGGGTTACAAAGTAAATGGCACAGTATTGTTGAGTCAGAGAAATGCTTGTGATGCCTCTCCAAAGGCAACCATTGCCCCTTGTATCTTTGAATCCTGTTACTGCCCCTATGTCTAGTTCCAGCAATTGTTCAATTCTAGCCAGTCCCAGCTCAACAGGAAATTCTACTTTCCTGAAAGAACCTGATTTTCCTTATTTTTATTTTTTTTTACTCGGATTGCAATGCATATTTTCAGGATTGTTTTGTGAACATTGCCCTAGTAAAGTGACTTTATTCAGTCACGGAAAACGTAATTACAGCTTGAAAGAAATAAACCTAGGTTTGCATTGGTAGAAACTTCTAGCTTTAACCTGATTTCCCTGAGCTATATCGAAACAACTCAGATCATGTGGGAATTGCTTGATTACAACTGACTGAGAAGTTTGAATGCAGATTCCCACACATCCACCTCCACGTTTTGAAAACATTTTTTGCATGGAGGCAACCCCCTGCAGCTCCATTCTCTTATTTATATATAACTTCATGGCTGCACAACACTGATGAAAGGTGAGCATTCCTACTGGTCTCACACACAAACGCACACACACAGTGATTCCACATTACATAGAAAACAACAAATATTTTTATGTGTCTTTCGGCTTTTCGCAGTTAGGGTTAGAGGTCGCCACAGCGGAACTCCGGTCCGCTAATGATTGGTAGTTGATTTTTACGTGCCGAGTTACCAGGTCTGATGCACAATCTTCAATGAAGGTACGCCCATTCACGCATGTCTCCACGCAGAAGACGCTCTAGCTGAGAATTGAACCGGACAGCGTCTTACTGTGAGGTGACAACGCTACCGCAGTACCACCACCGCGGGGATAGAAAACAACAAATATACAATCAATAATTACATCAAGGAAAATTCCTCAGTAACTGAAAGCCCCTCACAAATTTAGATCATCAATTTATATGGAAGTCCATTAATTCGCTTTGCCATTCAGATACGTGGCTTGTAGCAGACAGTATAACAGTAGCCTCGTGGCAGGTAGTGAGTGGAAGAGATGACAGTCCAAGCAGGCAAGAATTATCATCCTTGCAGGCTGCTGGCCTATATCTTTATACTGGGGCTCCAGCATGCACTTAGTCAGCATGCTAATGTACATGTGGATATTTGTGAGCTTGTTCTGAACTTCCTTAACATATCAACAGCACCATTCCTTATCACTGCAGCATTAAGCCCTGTAAACCTCTGATTCATCTCACGTGGATAGCATTTTGTGTCTTGGTTTCTTTCTAGGACAAAACATGAGGTCATCAATCTATTCATACTCCACCTCAGGTGAACATACTGATGGCCTAAGCTTATTCCAAACTCAGGTAAAGACGGAGAGCTTGGCTGTTCACCATAAGGATGGCCGAAGGCTATTTTTCCAGATTTAGAAGTTAGACTTTTTTTTTTTCCTGGTGACACTCGATTGATTATATTCATATAATAATGATTGATACTCTGAGCTCTTGACATCAGCTGGAGTGTACATATGAACTGGTATGATGGTCAGTGTCGGGCACTCATACCATCTGCTCAGTGTGGTGCATACACATGCTAGAAAGTTTCAAACTGCCCTTACAACCACAATCCAGTGCAACAACATTCAGCAGCTTTCAGACTGTGATGTTCCAATGTTTTGTGTGGGATGGATTCTCTGTACAACAACAGCCCACAATACAAGATGAAACAAAAACAAGATTCAATCTCAGACCTTCTTTTGTATTATAACTTTGTTGGAGAATATACAGCAGGGATTTTCAGAGCCTGGAATTCTTCCAGTAAAGCCATAGGTAATTGTTTCTTAGTCTACTGAATGTAAGTAAAGAAAATGGAAGAGAAATATGAAAAGTGAAAATGTGCGTGTTCACTGGGATAGTTGGGCACTTTGCGAGAATGCCCTTGGGTGCCTCCCACAGGAGTTTTACCTGGTACGATTGACTGGGAGGATGCCTACGGACAAACCCAGGATGTCAGACAGATTAGGATGAGCTGGAAACTGTTGCTGTGCATAAGGAAGTCTGGCACTCCCTCTTCATCTTGTTACCAAGTTATCATTCACCAGGATATGACATTTACAAAATGGCTGCACAATTTCAGAACCTGGAATTACATATTGATGACAGACTATGCTGGAGATATTACATGTGGCTGGTTGTCTAATCTGTCAATACATATGGCATTTATACTTGTTCTTTTGACCCAGGTCATGACTGAAAAGAATAAATAGACAACCAGTTCAGTTTCCTAGATAATAGTTATGTTGTACAAGCGTTCTGACTCAGCTATAATAAACAAGCTGCTTGCTAAACGTAGACCATTTTACAACCATACTAAAGCACTATGGAGTATGATCTGGTTGGAATAAGCAGTGTTTTTAAGATGGATTGGTATCACGTAACTTCATCTCACGTGCCTTTCCATCTTGGGTTTTTTGCCACTATCAACTCTTAATATTGTTCTTGTCATACCTGACTACTTACCTGTAGTACCAAACTTACTAGACCTAAAGACATCAAGCTGAAATTGAAACACACAGCTCTCTATTCAAAATTCTTCCATGGTTATTTTTCTTAAAATATCATCTCTTCCTTGATGTTGCTGCTGTATAGTCATTTGGTCACGTCCAACACTACATAACTTTAAGGACTTTGGCACACCAAGCATGTCTGTCAACAATTGCTTCTTTTAAGGTCTAATAAATTTAGTCATTATTTAAGTATTGTTGAATACAACATAACCTCTGCCACCCCACTTCTTCTTTTGATCTTTCCCAGTGTCAGTGTTTTCTCTAGTAATACTGCCTCGTACTATGTGGCTAAAGTACTTAAGTTTTAATTTTACTACATGCCTTCCAGTGAACACTCTGGGTTTATTTCCATAACTACTGATGGATTTGATGTTTTCACATTCCATAGAATTCTAAAAAGTTATTTCTAACACCACAGTTCAAAAGATTAGATTTTCTTATGCGTACCTTTAAATATAGACCAGTTTTCATAGCCAAATGTTATAACTGGGAAAAGCATTACTTTGACCATATGATATGACCTTAGTTGAAAATGTGACACTTTTGCCCTCTTTCTTTAAAATCTTATCCAAATTTGTCATAGGTTTCCTCCCGAGAATCAAGTATATTTTAATTTCATGGCTGCAATTAGTACCTGCATATATCTCTGAAGCAAAGAAAATAAACTCTGTTAATGGCTCTACTTCTGCCTCATTTATTTAAAAAGAATTGATAAGGCAAGATAGCATTATTTTACTTATATTTTTTAATTTAGTTTTTCGTGTTAAGCAGCAAGCCAGTTTTTGCACTCTCTACTTCTATTTTCATCAAAGGTTTCACCTCTTCCTCACTTTTAGTCATCAGAGTGGCATCATTTGCATACTGAGGTTGTTAATATTTCTCCTGGCAATCTTGATTTCCAGCATCTGATTAATCTAATCCAGCATTTTTCGAACGATATAGTCGGCAGCATTAAATCAAGTAATTAGGGTAACGATAAACAATAACACGTCTTTTCATACTCATTTCCCAAAGTTAAACTAGTCAGTTACTCCATATTTGGTTCTAACAATTGACCTTTTCTTCATAAATATTCTGTAGGAGGAGAATGAGACCCAGTATCCCCACATTTTGTTAGGGTTCACACAGTCAAAGGCTTTAGAGTTCATAAGAGGTTACTAAACATTGCTACAGCCTAGTAGGTGAATGAAGGCAAACAAAATCAAAACCTAGACCACAAGATCAAAGCTTATTAATGGCTCATACCCTTAATCCTCTGCACTAACTGCAAGACAGTTGATCAATAAAGCAGAAGTAAATAGTTTTCTGGAATTCCGTTATTTTTTACATTATCCAACAGATGTTGGCAATTCAATCTCTGGTAACTGCACACTTCCTAAAACCAGTTTGTACAAATGGATCTTCTCAGTCCATCTACTGCTAGAGTCCAGTTTGCAGGATCTTGTCACATTATCTTGCCAAAATGTGCAACAACCTTTTTGGGGATTGGAATATAAACTGGCCTTTTCCAAGTCAACAGCCACTGCTGTGGTTTCCAAAACTGCTGGCAAATTCCAAGCAGTACTGTAACAGCCTCCTTTTCACTTCACCCTTTATCAGTCTTCTTTATTAGATTCCTATTAATTTCCTGGCACAGTGTGCCTGCCAAACATTGCTCCCAATTACCAGTGTAGGATTTATCCACAGAGCAGCAGAAATACAAGCGCCTATGAATTTCTATTTTGGCTTGATCCTCTCCCATGGTGGCTAGCATGGGCACCTGTATCACTATGGAACACTCAATGACCTCCAACTAATATGTACATGTGTCCACACACAAGGGCCATGAATGCTACCATCATTAGCTTGTCTCCTGGTCCTACAGCTATTGGTTGTCTGCAAGCCTCCACTATCATAGAAGTAAGATGACCAACTTGGGCTATCAACACAGTGACCCTAGCAATGGCAAGTTGTCATACACCACTATCAAATAGGAATAAACAGAATGGTGTAGCAATTCAGAAATGCATAAGAATTATGGGACCAGGCTGTTTAGGCAGCAAATCTGCATGTTTCATTTCCTTGTGAACAGAGTGAGAGCCACAAAGATGTTAGGAATAGCAGGTGCTGTAGGTGAACAGCATACATTAGGGGCTGTGGCTGCAACATTACATGTCATTGCCCTCCACATCATAGATGGATCCAAACATGCCTGACATACAATTACTTTAACAACAGGAATATAGTCAACCACTAATGTGGGACAGAGACACTATATAGGAATTGATAGACATGTGCTCCCTTCACATGGAATCTTGTGGGTTGAGAGGACTGCCAGTCATTGTTGATATTAAATATGTGTAGCCTTGGCCATCCTCAGTACAGGGACCTTCCAGTGGCCATTAGGATTAGGGGACATAGTGGATGTGTCACTGGCATCCACCTCATGGCTATACCATTTCCTTGATGCCATGCTATAGCACGTAGAGGAGAATATGTGGTTCCTGCATACATCAGTGGACAGAAATAATAATAAGTGGACATTCTATAAACTCGTCCTTTTCCCAGAGGTGCTGACTTCACCTACATTACTATTAAGGTCCCGGCTGGTCAATATGAGTACCACTATGTCAACCAGAAGGGTTTCCATTCCATGAACTGCCAGAAAGCACTGCATTTTACATCAGAAAAACCTGCAGAAAGTTGAAAGAGCATATAAGGCAGCATATGCTTGACATTAGAAAGGCTAATGTCACAAATGTTCTCGCTAAGCATTATAATTCTATGGGCACTAGTCAAGATTTTAAGTTTTTTTTTCTCTATAAAATGTGGGTCTTGGAATTAGACAAAGTGCTGCGAACAAACCTGAATGTAAAAATGATGACTGGCTAACGAGACAATGCAACCTCTGAGGCAAGCCTTAATGAGATGTGTAACCTGAAGCCAGTTTTAAGATGGGGAAATTGATGTTACTAATCAATGTCTGCTGTGGAGTTGTTTTTAAGACTTGAAAAAGTATTGTTTTAATGTGAAAACTTGTATATATTGTTTTATTATTTTATTAAATAGTTATTTATCATGAATTGAAGCTCTTCTTTTTGTTTATATTTTGTATTAAATGTGCTTCCTTTAACTCTGCTAAGCTGTTTTTTTTTAAATCAACTATCAATTAGTGTACAATGCACCTGGTAGTCTATACAATGTGTATCTGTACCATCCAGGCAGTTCCCATGATTTTCACATCTGACACACATACAGCCTATACCAGCAATATGTGTGGGTGACAGATATAGATTCCACAATTCATGACTGACAGAACATTTATCTCCACAGTCTTCCAAACCCACACCATAGATTCCTCGTGCCGCACTGCAGTACATTTCAGAGGCTTAACATTGAGTAACGTGTTGGTACGTAGACAGCTGCAACTAGGAATTGCCATCAGAGAAGCTGGTAGTCTGGAGTCAGCAGTGGATGAGAGGCTGGGTGAGGAACTGTCTGAGTAATCATCTCCAAGGAAAGCCCATGACAGATAGAGGCGGTTATGGTACACTACAGCAATGGGAAAGTGGTAGCATCTGGACTACAGCTATGGACCTGAAAAGGAAGTGCAAAGTTTAAAATTGATGCATACAGTACCACATGCAAGAAATATTGAACAGTGTACTGACTAACCACGATGTGCATCAGACAGAACCCACATAACACAGCACTGAGGGCAGGCCACACTTGTCATCATTCGTACAAATGAGGTGGGGTGCAGTGACAGGGATCAGTAATGGCTATGTTGGTGGAAGTGAGGATGGACTAAGGACAAGTAGGAGATTGTATGGTGTGTCCAGTTGACTGTGGTGAGCTTGGTAAACTATACAGTGATGCCTTGGTGCTTCCAGAGGGGGCAGATGGTTAAATGTTGATTCTGCTTACACAGTAGTGGTGCCAGCGGACACAGCTGCAGCAGATGATGTAGCACTATGGTGACGTGGAAGTGACCAAGGGAGGCAGACCTCAGGTGTGACTTATGCAGATCATGAATTCCCTTGGGGATGAAGGATATCCTCTGAGGAACAGCATTACCGCTGACACCTGCTGGCAGGGATGCTAACTGTATGCTCATGACTGCCTGGCTACTTCATGTCCATGGCTGCTACACAAGGTACATGTGCAAGGGGGACTCCATCATGGCATAGCAAGTTCAACACCAATAAGTGACACTGAGGAGGTGGCACATTGTGTCCTTGGCGTACTTGTAATGTGAGGTGAACTGACACCAGATTCAGAGTAGCAGTGGCCAAAGGTAAGGCATGAGTCATGGTGCAGTGATGATGAAGACCCCACGGAGGCAACAATTGCCTCCAAGTATCTCTCTACTGAGGCAAGCCTATGAGCCAGCTTTTGCACGGCCTCAATTTTGCCATCACACATGCTACACAGTACACTAACCATCTCTGCCATGGAACTGGGGACATCTGTCTGTGCCTGGATCACTGACCTTCATATCAACTGAAGAACTGCCAGTGTGAGACCTAGCTTGTGCAATTAGAGGGGGTCATGGCATCCACAGCCAACAGCATGCCTTTCCTAATACTGTCCTCATGCTCTGTGATGACACCACTGACTATCACTGAGACGCAAACAGGTTATAATGCTGCACCATATGCAGGGCCTGCAGGCAGTACTTGTTGTGCAATGCTGAGTGGAGAAATTGGGGACAGGTTCTACAGGGAACACATGTGTCTTTGGATTTAGTTGATTGTGTGTCCGCCACACTAACCATTGCCAACAGTATATTGCACACTCAGAGTGCGCCAGTGTTTGGTTGCCATTAATGCCAGACTCTAAAGCACTACTGATATTAAGAACGATGTGCTCCTGTGAGAGAAATCCCACAACCACTGCACCTGTAAACTCAATACCCGAGTACTGCAAAAACAGTGCAGAAAACATCAAGCACAATGTGCTCCTGTGAGAGAAATCCCACAACCACTGCACCTGTAAACTCAATACCCGAGTACTGCAAAAACAGTGCAGAAAGCATCAAGCACAATCTGCTTCTGTGAGAGAAATCCCAAAACTGCTGCACCTGTAAACTCAATACCTGAGTACTGCAAAAACAGTGCAGAAAACATCAAGCACAATGTGCTCCTGTGAGAGAAATCCCACAACCACTGCACCTGTAAACTCAATACCCGAGTACTGCAAAAACAGTGCAGAAAACATCAAGCATGATGTGCTCCTGTGAGAGAAATCCCACAACCACTGCACCTGTAAACTCAATACCCAAGTACTGCAAAAACAGTGCAGAAAACATCAAGCATGATGTGCTCCTGTGAGAGAAATCCCACAACCACTGCACCTGTAAACTCAATACCCAAATACTGCAAAAACAGTGCAGAAAACATTAAGCACGATGTGCTCCTGTGAGAGAAATCCCACAACCACTGCACCTGTAAACTCAATACCCGAGTACTGCAAAAACAGTGCAGAAAACATCAAGCACGATGTGCTCCTGTGAGAGAAATCCTACAACCACTGCACCTGTAAACCCAATACCCGAATACTGCAAAAAAGGTGCAGAAAACATCAAGCACAATGTGCTCCTGTGAGAGAAATCCCACAACCACTGCACCTGTAAACTCAATACCCGAGTACTGCAAAAACAGTGCAGAAAACATCAAGCACGATGTGCTCCTGTGAGAGAAATCCCACAACCACTGCACTTGTAAACTCAATACCCGAGTACTGCAAAAACAGTGCAGAAAACATCAAGCATGATGTGCTCCTGTGAGAGAAATCCTACAACCACTGCACCTGTAAACTCAATACCCAAATACTGCAAAAACAGTGCAGAAAACATCAAGCACGATGTGCTCCTGTGAGAGAAATCCCACAACCACTGCACCTGTAAACTCAATACCCGAGTACTGCAAAAAAGTGCAGAAAACATCAAGCACAATGTGCTCCTGTGAGAGAAATCCCACAACCACTGCACTTGTAAACTCAATACCCGAGTACTGCAAAAAAGGTGCAGAAAATATCAAGCACAATGTGCTCCTGTGCGAGAAATCCCACAACCACTGCACCTGTAAACTCAATACCTAAGTAGTTTCATAGTTTCATAGTTCCATAGTATAGTACTAGGCGATCTGCCCTGGGGCATTTGTAAGCCTAGCCATAGTGATGTGGCTTTTGCCACCCCATGAAATGGTACAAAAATGTACAGAATAAATCCAGAATACTGTGCCTCTGTCTAGTAATGACACAGTGAAGGTCCCCTTATATAATAGAATTAGTTTACTGTGCCCCTGTCTAGCAGTGAACCCGGTCCCCTATTGATTGAG
>NC_056747.1:1330386425-1330663925 GCF_019279795.1 Protopterus annectens
AAGTATCATATTAAAAAAAACACTTTACTGAGAAAACACAACAATTTTAACTGGGCAAATGACACCATTAAGCACTTAGGAATATACATAAAGTCAAACTGGAATAATACTTTAAAAACAAATTACAAATACCTATTATCCACAGTTAAGACATTTTTAAATAAATGGAATAAAATGTATTTCATGATAGAAGAAAGACTGTCATTAATAAAAATGATCATATTACCCAACACTTTGTTCTACTTCCAAACTTTAATTGCCTCCCCATCCAAAAAGATAATGAAGCAACTGAATTCTATATTAATAAATTTCCTATGGTTTCTTCAAAAGCCAATAATCAGCCATGCTTGGCACTACAGAAGCTGGAAAGATGGGGAATAACATACCCAAATTTAGAACTTTATGTGGAATCGAACATACTTAATGTGATGAGCCAATGGTTAAACTCCAAATATAGTTCTAATTGGAAAAATCTCCATGTAAGTATCTTATCTGAAATAGACAAAAATATTGACAATAATATGTTCTCAGAAAATAAAAAAATCTTCCTTGTTGTCAAAGAACATTTCTACAATACCAATAAGAATACAAAAAATTCTCTTTTCACTAACTATATATTAGATAATTTAAAAAAGATAAACAAAAATCATATGACAAAAAGTTTAATATTTTTAATATTTCCCATAGTATACACGAAGACATGTCTGGACTCTTTCAACGTATCTAAAATAAAAGTAATGGAAGAAAATGGCTTAGTTTTCTGGCACCAGTTTCTCTGCAATAATAATATCCGGGAACCATGTTCTCTTATGGCCAGGTATAACATAAAGTACAACAACTGGTTGAACATACAAATATTTAGAGAATACATAGTTAATGAATTCAAAATATGTCATATCACCAGCACAACACTTTTACCTAAAATACTTTCTCTTCTTTGTGAAATAAACACTTTCAACGTTAACTATCATTGTAAAGTATATATAAATCTTTAAGAACCAATATGCAAATCCCAGAAGACTCCTTATGGAATTTCACTGAGAAAATAAACAAATCCATTTTTTCAGATAGTGATAAAGAATTAGTACATTAGTACTTAAATCAATTAGTAGCACAACGTCATCCCCTTCTTGGAAAATCTCCACTTGGAAATACATCCATAGGAGCTTTATTTCCCCACATAAGATGGACTTGATATCAAAAAATAATCTTAATAAATGCTGGAGATGTGAGGAAATACTTTGTGCAGATTGAGTACACATGTTTCTTACATGTAAAATAGTAACTCCATTCTGGACAGATTCTTACATGTAAAATAGTAACTCCACTCTGGACAGAGTTCAGAAATTTCATAAAAGCATTGTGGTCGGACAAGTGTGAAGTATCTGACTCATTATTACTGTTCAATGCACCGATACCAGCACATATCCCCAAAATATAGGTGCACCTTCTTTGGTCCTTGCTTGCAAATGCAAGAAAAATCATTATGTCAAATTGGAAGTGTAAAAAAATCCTTTCATTTACAGATTTTTTACTATTAGCTAAACTTGTATGTAATAGGGAGTTGCAAACTATTTCAGAAAGAACTACTAAGATAACACGTAAGAAATTAAATTGGTTGAATCTTGAAAAAATACTAGATAAAATGTAATCACAACAATGACATTATATCTGTTATGGACATTGTAAATAGTTACTGTTTCATGTTATGATGTTTTTAAGACATATATTGTGCATATTTATATATCATATTTCTTGTATTATTTTATTTCATGAAAATCAATAAAAAAATTATTTAAAAAAAAGAAACTCCAGAATACTCTTGCCTCACTAAACCTATCAAAATTTCCCTCTCCTGGTTCCTAAGCTGTCTTTCTGACTGACAACAAGCACTACGATGGAAATTCCAGCCCTCACCACTTCTGCCTGTCTCAGTCGGAGTCCCCCAAGGACCCATACTAGGACTCCTTCTTTTCAGCATCTTCTCTAATGATCTAGCCTCATCCACAACACACACTATAGTTCAGTATGCAGATGATTCATCTTTAATCTGCTCCGCAGATACCTTACCAGACCTCCAAACAGTAGCCCAACAAGCTTTTAATGATATCGAAACATATCTAAGTAAATCACAACCAATCCTCAACCCCAAAAAGACACAGATAATGCTATTTACCAGTAGCAAACAATCACCTACCACCCCTTCTTTCACCATTCTCTCAGCAAACACAATCCTCCAACCAGCTGAGTATACAAAACTCCTTGGCATGACTATTGACAACAAACTCTGATTTGACCAACACATAGCCATCACAATTAAGTACGTTAATGCCAAACTTGGCTCAATGTACAGAAGCAAGCCATACCTTACTGACAATGCCAGACTAGCCATACCTCACTGACAATGCCAGACTAGCCATATCCAGAACGTTCCTCTTTACTAACTTAAAAAAAATCAGACTTAAACGAATTGGAAACTTGCTACCACAACAAAATAGCCCACTTCACAGCCAACCTCTCCCATCAAACCTACCACTGTATTGCTCTACATAAATTAAATTGGCTCAAGCTAACTAACCTTCTCCATCTCTACCAATTTAAATTTCACACACAATATCATCTTCCATCCTGACAGTTGCCCATCCCTCGAGGAACCTGTTGTTCCCTACTCATGCCCACGAAGTCTAAGATCTGCAGACAGAAACTTTCACAAAATAAACAAAGCAACAACATTCACGGAGAAGCCCTATTCTCAAATTAAATAGCCCAATTATGGAACTCTCTACCTCACATCCTCTAAAACACACTGAAATCTACCAATTTCTAACAACTACTATTTGATCGTCTAGCCAAAAGCTGGCATTGTTCCTGCGCCAAACCTGACAAGATATCTATAACTCTCTCACCATACTGTCCACTTCTTACCTCAACGTCTCCCTCTCCTCATGTTACTACTGCTCATGGAAAAAAAATATAAAGAAAATCTCATTCATTCTTAACTATTATATAATATGTACACGGTAGTAATTTTATTATTCTCGCAGTGATCGTTACTGAAATGCTTGTGTGATTTTCTTTTTTGAACTTGTACCTACTAGAAAACAGTACTGAATACTTCTTTGTATAGACTAACTGGATGATGTGTATTCTGCATCTTACTATATGTCAACTATTGTACTATCAAATTATTGTATTTTGATTATATTTCTGTGGAGCTTTTCTGAAAATGGCAGACTTTCCCGGTAAACAAATGTAAATAAATACATAAATTGTGTTTTACTATCCATTTCACATAATAGACCTTCCAATTTTTGTTTTTCTATTACCGTTTCTTTAGTCTCTTCCCACATCCTTAGCTGCCACACCAGAATCATTTTAATCCATACTTCTAAGTACTTCATTTTATCATGTCCCCATAAATATGGATATTGCTAAACCAATCTGTGTGTGGGTACATAATTCACCACTATTGACTTTGTTGTAGCTCCATTAATTTTGTATCCTGAAAATATCTGAAAATGTGTCAAAATGTTACAAAATACTGAAATGTCCTTTTCTGGTTTTATCAGGTATAAAATAATATCATCTGCAAACAGAGCCAGCTTTCCTTGACTACCATATAAATTATATCCTTGAATTTCTGATTCCCTTATTTTCTTTGCCAGTGGTTCTAAATATACTCTGAACTTATTCACCTGACCCTCTTTGCATACATTCCTGTCTCAATTTGTATGTAATTCTCACTACAGAACTCTAACTCCTAATACCTTTTTCACTCAATGTTTCCACTACTCATATTTACCTCCCTCCCTTCTTTTCCCACTTAACTTACCCCCTTTCTCAGATTTCACTTGATCCTAACTACTACTACTTCTCCTCTCTTATTTACAAATTAAAAAAAAAATCTTAATTTTCCCTTTTTTACCCATAACCATACTTTTTCTATCACCTGCTCTATCAACTTCCCATCTGCTTTTGATTACTGACGTACATACTTTTGCCTGTAAGAACTAAGATTTGATATACAATACCTCTATACTCTTTTCTTAAACTTCGAGTTAACTGTTATTACTTCCCCTGTATATGGTGAAGTCCTTATGTATTGGAGATATACAAAAGACTTTAACATTTGGTTTTATTGCCTTTTTTGTAAATATCTTTAAACTCTCATGTTACAATTGTGAATTCAAGCATTATAATTACCTCATGCCTACTGTATTGTTTGTAAACATTTTTAAGGTGTATGTAATACTTTGTGGAGCTTTTCTCCCCGGGCCTCTGCTGAAAAAGGGCACAAACTCAGTCAGACATTCCCGGTCAACATATGTCAAATAAATAAAGAAATAATGCAAATAAAGGGGAAAGAGAACATCCCTGCCTGGTTCCTCTGATCAAACAGAAATTAGAGATGAACTCACCCACTTAAATTTTCTCCAGATTCCTTATGTATCCTCCTAATCAAACTTATAACTTTATCAGGGAATGCAATTTCATTCTTGTGTTTTCCATGCTTCATTCAACTAAACTTGAAATAAAAAAAAAAAAACATTTTTCCTAATTTGTAACCAGAATTAAAGCAGAATTTAAATCCTGGATTTCTGAAGACCTGGAAAAATTACTTTCTCTCTCAAGTATCAATTGCTGTCTTTCAAGATTCATTCTGGTGGTATTTCCTTCAAAAATTTAAGCCCAGCCAGCAAGACCAAGACTGCCTGTTTAACAGAATTGCTGACAACTTTGTACATCCAGGTATAAAAGACAAGTTCTTCAAGGTATATTCTAACTGTTTTGTGCAGGCTGTATATACTATTTTTTATACAGCATTTCTGGTATATTCTAACTGTTTTGCACAGGCTGTATATACTACTTTTTATAAAGCATTTCTGGTATATTCTAACTGTTTTGCACAGGCTGTATATACTACTTTTTATAAAGCATTTCCTAACTCCTATGCTTCATTTGGAGATGCATTTAAAAGTGAACTGCTAGATCTCATTTATTACTGGATTTCAGATTCACTGTAAAGCCACGGTTCCTGCAACCAACCCGACCAGGGAAAGAAAACAAATACCATAGCACCCGGCCTCAGCCTAGCAAGTTTAACTCAACAGAGCAGATAAATAAAACTAAATTAAAGTGTTTTCTGTTCACTGTAAAGCCCCAGCTCCTGCAACCAACCCAACCAGGGAAAGAGAACAAACACCGCAGCACCCAGTCTCAGCCCAGCACGTTTAATTCAACAGAACAATTAAAGAAAACTAAGCTAACCTGTTTTCTGTACGTGCCTATGTCAGTTTAGTATTATCTATTAAACTACCAGTACTGAAAGAGGTCTGTTTCTCTAGCTGCACATCACCAGAATATCTCTGGTCTTACCCCCACTAATACCTCCACCTGCTTTTTTCTCTTCAAGTTGGAGACAATTTTATGTGTTAAAATATAACCTTATTCTTAGTTTTAGCTATATTTGTAAAAATCACCCCTGTATAACAAATCTGGCCCCATATCCTTCTATACTCTGCTTTTAGACTGTTAAATTGCTCTGAATATTATATTTGGTCAACTGGCAGCTTACCTGGGCTTCAGAAGAGCAAACAAGACTTCTACTGATTGTTTTATTTTGTGATTCGCAACATGGACAGTTGCAGGCTCAACCTGTTCTGTTCGCCCTCACTGCACTCAGGCTCACTCCACTCCCCTACCCCCATTCCCACCCATCCCCACTTTCATTTGGTTTAGACCTAGCCTGACCACACCCCTATCTCATCCCATTCTATCCTCACCTCTTTCCCCAGAACCCCCTGTACTACCTAATCCCAACTCCTCCCCTCTTTCTCCAATTACCCTCCCATCTCCCTACCTCCCAACTACCATGCGCTACCTATACACCATTCTCACCAATACCCTGCTTCTCTACTTTCTATACCTCACCTACAACTTCACCTCCCTCCACTCACTACATATCAAACACTTCCAATCACCTACACTCCCACACTCAACCTTCCACTCTCATTGCCAATCTTATAGTAACATAAACCCACAACTCTTTAACCACTCACCCTCTCTCCTCTCAAGCAGTTACACACCCACTATTCTACACCCCATACACCAATATACCTTCAACAAACTTAAACATCTTCTCCTTCACTCCATTACCCACATTTTATTCCAAGCTTACATCCATCCTAACCCAGGCCCCAACAACTATGCAGCAACACATAATATCCTCCACATGCCCCACTCCCACCATCTCAACTCAATGTATTTCTCACTCACATCCCTACTCCCCCTTACAAAAAGCTTCTAACTCAGATCTACTCCTGTTAAACCTCAACCTCCGTAGCATCATAAATAAGACCAGTGAGGTTTCACTCTACCCTATCCACCTATTCACCAGATATAGCTGTGATAACTGAAACCTGGCTAAAGCCCTACATTAAAGACAGCAACATTCTAACAATAGGCTATAACATCATAACAACAGACAGAATCACCAAACGTGGAGGTAGCATTGCAGTTATGTTTACAAATACCCACAAAGTAGTCCAACTAAACTGCACTCCTCCCCAGGGGCGGAGCGTAGATGGCTAACTGATAGCAGCATCTTTTTGGAGCTCCACAAAACTACACTAAAATACAGGAAAATAATCAACTTTATCAAACTAAAATAGCAAAACCTTATTAAAGAATATTCAACCTATCTACACATCAAATTTGAAGAAAATCTACTGAAATTTCCCTGTCAAAACTACCTGGAGATTACAACAGTGTGGAAATGAGCAACTCCAGTGGCATAGACAGGGTGCACATGACTTCTTCACCAACAGCTCCTCCAAGATCTATAGTAGTAAAACTCCTATCATTTCTGGATAAAGAAATTATGCTTAAATCAGCATGGAGAAAAAGTCCCTTAACTTACAAACAAAATCAAATAAAAATAAGATTTGGCAATGACTATTATTCCAGAGTCCAGGAATTAAGAAAAAAAAACTGCCACTTGTGAAACTCCTTAAACAAAATAAAAGCACAACTTAGTCTATCCTGCAGAAATCATAATCTTTTACACAAATGATACGAGAACTTTCAACAACTTGGAGGAAGCATCTTCTTTCATCAACAATAACAACATAATCAAAATGGCGGAAGAAATGGAATGGTCAGCATCAACATTCTTAACAAGATCTTCTGAAAATAATACTTGGACTGACATGAAGAAGAAGAAACTTTTTAAAAACTGATCTTAAAAACATAGTTTCATCCAATTCTCTCAAAGAATCAATAAAAATATAACTTACACATCGAGGGAACAAAAGTATGTACATTTAACTTCTCTTTCTTCCAATGTCTTATTTTATTTAATTCTTGTTTGTTACATATAAAATGTAATGCTAGCCATTTATATCAATAGTAACAAAAATAAATTTGCAGCAAATAGTAGTTACGTAAGATATTATTTGATTAGTATCTGTTTTATTAACATATTAGACTAGAGGGTTGTGTGAAAATAAGGAAACTGCTTAGGTGAGGAACTGCTTGTTTTTTCTGATAAACGGGTCAATGGTAATGTTTTAATGGAGGTGGTTTGGGTTCAAGGACATAAGTATAAGTGCATTACAAAGGGGAAAAAAAGAAATGCACCAATTTTCATAGAACTGTATTTCAAGAAGCTGCGAGTTGACAATATTTGATTAGGAAGTAGTCGCAAGCTTCTTTGGAGATTGAACATTTGTTTTGGCACTGACTCTTACTTCACACATATAAAAATGTTCAGTACATTAACACCAGTACACACAGCATAACCACAAAGTGTGACATAATGTCGCGTAACAAAGATAAACATTTACTTAAGAAATTACAATGGCCTGTAATGAATACACCATCAAAACCAAGCATTCAACAAGAGTTTACTCATGAGTTGCTTATAGTAAAGAAAAGTCAGTTTTACTGTAATGCTTGAACTTTTGATTCTTATAACATATGGGTCAATGGTAATATTTTAATAGAGGTGCTTTTAAACTCAAGAAGTAAATGTAAATACATTATAAAGAGGGGGGGAGCGCCATGTCTCATAGAATTACATTCCAAGATACTGCGAGTTGACAACTCTTGAATAGGAAGTAGTTGCAAGCTTCTTTGGGGCTTAAACACTTACTTTGGCACTAACTCTTACTTCGCACTGATGAAAATGCTCAGTGCATCAATGTCAGCTTGCACACCATAACCAGGAAGCATGGCACAAGTCACACAATAAAGATAAACATTTACATAAATAAATACACTGACCTGTAATGAATGCACCATCAGTAGGAGACATTTAAAAGAGTTTACTCATGGGTTTGCTTATAGTAAAGAAAAGGCATTCCTACTCCAAAGCCTACTTAGTTATTTTAGCTCACTACGACACATACAGTCTAATGCATGAAGAGGAAATGTTATAAAATGTACTCACGTAACATAATGTTAACTTAAAGGGACAAATACCTTTGTTGAACACTGGTAGGGAAACAGTAAAGTTTAATAAAATATTTAAGCTTTTATATTTCAAAGTTCAGATAATCTAATCAGACCACAGGGAAGGTTACATTTTATTTGCATGGTCTAATATAAGTTGAAACCACACATTATTTAGCAACTAAGAACCTGCGAAATGAAAGGAGCTCAGGATGGGAACATTTAATGAGGAAAGTCAATGTGAACAGCTAGAACAGTAATGGTAACAAATACCAATCAATGACTAGGACATTTATTAAGATTTTGTTAAAGATTATTTTAAATTAGTTTTTCTCTTCATTACAAATAACCGAAAGAAATATCAGTTACTTCAGTGAGCAAGATAGCTATGGTCTCAAAGCAAATGTTATAAAATGGGGGAAAAAAGTGAAATAGATTTGGGATTTAATAAAAAAAAGGAGGGGTTTGTACAGTCAGTTCACTGTTTGAGACATAAGAAATTCAGCAATATATTACCAACAAACAACAAATGGTGAATAATCTATGTATGCATACATATTGCTGAATCAATAATTTAATGCAGAATGCAGAAAAAGAAAAAAAATTGAACAGTCTTGATTGCATTTTATGATTGCCTAAAGGGCACTGTTACATTAAAATATTATAAAAAGGTGTCCATTACTATTTACTGAAGTTAAATTTCATGCCAATGATTGATTCACTTTAGTGTTTTAATAATTTGAGAGTGTTTATTTGGAAGAAAGCTGTTACTGAAAGATTATAGTTTATATGGTAATATAAATGGTTATTTGATTCTTTGATGCATAACACACATAAACAAAATAAAAATTCAACCACATTTCTTTACAAAGTGTATAATCTCAAAAAGTTTGTAACCACTATTTATATACAGTTATACTGTTACATAGGTAGTGAATTTAAAGTTAAATGTCTATCAGTAATTTTAAACTATATTGATTTTTTCCTTATTTTGTTTCTCTTTCTTGCTACAAAAAAGTATCAATATAGCAGGTGAATCAGCAGACTGTTAAAGGTAATATATTATCATCTAGCATATAATTGAAATATTCTTACATTGTTTTAATCATAAATTTGATGCAGTAGAGTGTTTACCCAGAGAACAAAGTTCTACTAATATATATTCCATACTGCTACTTACTGATAATTATAATTTACATAATGTATAAGTCACAATTAAAATAACTATTTAGAATTCCACAGTCTAGGAATATTTTTAACTCTAGAGATAAATGTCATAGACCACAACTTATAACAAATGCACATAACGTGATTGTAGTTAATTCTAGTTTCAATTAACAATTAATTTAACTAACATCTATATTTTTTACATAAATCAACATCTCCAGTCATAATAAATGAAACCCAAAAGAAGGGTATATCTTGCTTTTTCACTTTGTGGTTAGGTATAGGATATAATCTGATAGAACAAATCTTGTCTATCAGATTAGGAGTGTATAACACTCCATGTTTGTTAAGGGACATTTCAAAATACTTGATTACTTGGTTATGTAATTCTGACTTCAGTTTTTTTTCTACACCTTTTATTGGCCTGAATATGGATTTAACTTTTGTTTTTTTTATTAGGAAAAGTCAATTTGTTATATATTCTATATATTCTGATACAGTAGAGTGGTTACCGAGAACAAAGTTGTAATAATATTCCATACTAATACTTAGTGATAATTATAATATATAACAAACTTACTCAAACTCGGGATTATACGAGCAAACTGAAAATTATCCAATTACAAGTAAACTACAAACACAATCTAACAATATGGAATTAACATTACTTTCGTTAAATATCAATAGTTTGAATAATTCTAGGAAAATATCAAAGACACTTAACACTAAACAAAACACAATTGATATTTCTTCAAGAGTCTTCATTTTAAAGCAAATCATAAATAGACATGGAATCCAAATGAATATTTATTTATTTATTTATTTATTTATTTATTTCCAGTTTGATAACCGGGGAAGTCCACTGGGCCCGAAAGCCCGTTTTCAGTGGAGGCCCGGGGAGAAAAGCTCCATGATAATACATTACACACAAAAACACAGCAGAACAGATCTAAACTAATACACACAAAAACACACTCTGTTCTAATAGCATAATACTTTAACAATTTCCAAACAAGAATGAGGTGCATTGGGCACTATACATAAGAAAAAGATATATTAGTGCAACTGTGAATGTTAGTAAAGTAGGAAAGGAAAGGAAATTATAGATAGAGTTTGAAAGCAAGAGCAGGGATGCATAGGAGAAACGAATAAGAAGCAAAGAAATTAAAGAAGAGGTGTCAGAAGAGGATAGAAAAAGAACAGATAACTAATGTTCAAATTGTGGTTGAGTCCAGGAGACCACCTTAAGAAAAAAGTCAAAAGATTTAAGGTGAGAGTAAGCATAGCACTTGAAGGAAAATAAAGGGTTTATTCAGGGAGGAAGGAGGAGATAATGAAGAAGAGAGGGGAGCTAGGGAGAGAGTCAGAAGAAGGGGAACCTAGGGGGAGGGATGGAACTAGGATAAATTGAGATCTAGGTAGGAAGTATACAATTACATTTCCAATTTTGGAAAAGGTGAGAATGAAGAAGAGATTTAAAGTGTTCATAGTTTGTAGTGGCTCTTAGAAGGGAAGGAAGTGAGTTCCATTTTTGCTGTAGTATAGGAAAGTAGGAGTTGGCCAGGGGTCGTTTGGGTTTGTAAACTGAAATAAGATTTTGGTGGCTAGATCTTAGGGGCCTTGGAGGATTGTATATGGTGAAGGTATTAGATAATGCTAGGCAAGCAATGGGTTTAAAGATTAGTTTGTGTGCAGTAGTAAGTTGGAGGAAATTGAGTTGATTAGGGAGTTCTAGCCATTGAAGACTACGGAGGCAGATGCAGTGGTGTGTAGAATGAGTGGAGTTAGTAGCTTAATTTGGCAATTTTGTAGTAGCAACTTTCAAGTTTTGTGGAGATAGAAGTGGAGAGATTGGATAGAAGAGGAGCACCATAAAGTAGAGAAGGGAGAAGGAAGGTAGTGGCGAGAGTTTGTCTTGAAGATGGAGTAAGAAAGTTTGCATTTCTATAAAGCATACCGAGATTCTGATGAGTTTTCTTTATGTTTAGTTGAATATGATTATTAAATTTCAAGTGTTCATCAATGGTTACTCCGAGTAATTTAGCACTACTAACAACTTCTATTGAGGACTGGGAGAGGCTGGAAATTATGAAGGATGACTTATCAGGAGTCAGAGCTTTTGAGGGGGAGAAGAGAATGATGTGGGATTTATTGGCATTGAGGGAAAGATGATTTTGAAGCATCCAATTTTCTATGGTTGTGAAGGCCAATTGGGTTTTGGCTTGGAGCTCGGGAAGGTTGGGCGCAGAGCAGATAACAGTGGAGTCATCTGCGTATTGTACTATTTGAGCAAGAGGAATAGAAGAGTGGAGATCATTGATAAAGATGTTAAAGAGCAAAGGCCCGAGAATAGAACCCTGAGGGACTCCGGTAGGGGTAGGTAGGAATTTTGAGGTACCAGTATTCCATTTCACAGCTTGGGATCTATCAGAGAGATAACTTCTGAACCAAGAAAGAGAGTTGTGGGAGAGATTGAGGTTAGAGGGGTGGTTGAGAAGGAGAGTGTGGGATATAGTGTCGAAGGCCTTAGAAAGGTCAAGAAGAACAGTGGAGACAATTTTTCCAGAGTCACGGGCTTGGTTGACAATTTCTAGGAAGGAATGAAGAGCGGTAACAAAAACAGAGGAGTAATAATACTTTGGAAGTAAAATATTACTAAATCCCAAATCATTTATAATTATGAAGACAAAAAAAAACTTACAGCTATAGTAATAATAAAATTCGACAACAGAATTTGGACACCAGTAAACTTATATTGGTTTTCTGGCATAGGAGTAGGGACAGGTAAAAAATGTACAGACCTCATTAACAAAGTATCAAAGGGAAATTTAATAATAGGTGGAGACTTTAATTGTATTTTGGACAATTCTGAGACTACAAACAAAAGAATCCTTCGTCTTACTTCCACAGCAAAAATACTTAAAAATGGACAGAAAATCTAAATTTAATTGATACATATAGATACAAAGAGTGTAACTGATTATTATTTTCTCATCGAGATCATAGATTTAACACCCAAACAAGAATAGACAAAATTTTTATATCTCAAGAATTAAATACAAAAATAATTAACGTCTCCATATCTCCGTGTCCTTTATCAGATCATAACTCACTCTTAAATTACAAGTAGATTACAAGAGCTTAACATATATGACAAGGACTCCGGCCTATATTACAAAACTTAAAGAGTTTAAACCATGGTTAGACTCCGAATTGCAATTCTACTTAGATACTAACTATACTGAAGAAATGAACATTGCAATAGTATGGGACACAATGAAAGTTTACATATAGGACAAAATTCTGACTTGGTTCAAAAAAAAATCAAAATAATGGGAATCTGAATTGCATAACATTCAAGAACAAATCACAAAAATTAACAATAATGAATCAACAAATATATCCAATAACAAAAAGGAAAAAGAATTAAATAAAAAATACAATGAAATTCTAAACCATAAGACTAACCTAGCAATTAGAGAAATTAAAACTAAACTCATATGTTATTTCACCTAAACATATGCAAAATAAAATTCCCCCCTTATGCAGATACTCACTAATCACACCAATAATAAAGGAAAATAAAGATCCCCAACAATGCAACTCTCATAGGCCAATTCATACTTAATAATGATTATAAAATTATGTCCATATCAAAGACATGCTGTAGGTGGATTGGACACTCTAAATTGGACCTAGGTGTGAGCACCTTAAAACTCAAATGACAACCATGAGTGGACAGGTGACCCGCTGTGGCAACCCCTAATCGGGAAAAGCCGAAAGAAGAAGATTAATCAACAGAATTAAAAAATGTTTGATTCACATCAAACAGGTTTTATATATAATAGACATACTTATGATAACATCCAAAGAATATTCTTATAGAAATACTAAACAGAGATAAAAAGAAGCTCTCATAGTTACACTAGATATCAAAAAAGCCTTTGATACATTAAACATGGGATTATCTCTATAAAGCATTAGAATGTTTTGAATTTCCCACTACCTTGATTAGATTGATAAAAAATATATACAAAGATAATTTTGCTTATGTAAAATTTGGACCATTTACCTCAGAAACTATAGCAATAACTAAAGGCACAAAACAGGGTTGTCCAATGTCCCCTATTTTACTTGCAATAGCTATTGAACTATTTGCCTCCTCAGTACATAGCAACTCAAAAATAAAAGGCATAGATATTTATGGTCAATTTAATTCCAAGATTATGTTATCTGCAGATGACATACTTCTTACCTTATCTGTTTCAAAAGATTCCCTAAAAGAATTAGATATACAAGTTGAGAAATTCTATTCAATCTCAGGTCTTCACTTTAACAAAACAAAATCTAACTATATGATTCTGAACAAAAGCAATGTCCTATTGTCAAATGCTAATCATATAACAGGTAAACAAGTCTCCACTATAAAATTTGTAGGAATTACCCTATGCAAAAACATAGAAAAAAAAAGTACCCAAATTATTCTTCCAATTGGAAAACTCTTCATACCACTATTTTCTTAAATGAAAATAATATAACCAAAAACTTAATGTTGAATTATCAAAACAATAAGCTATGGCATATTCTATGTGTTAACTTTCAATATAATATATAAAAACCTGTCACTACCTACTTCATTAACAAGATGCATAAAAATATTTTCACCAATTGGGAAACAAAACAATTTATATGTTGGCAACACTGTATAAACAATCAGAAAGTACTAGATATTCAACATATATTAAATACATATGACATCACAACTGTAACTGGCTAGTACTTCAAAGTGTAATATCACATGCACATGATCTATGCAGAATAATCAACAATTCCTTGTTTAAAATAAGACCCAAACTAACAAAACTCATGTTTGAAATTATTTATAACAACAATAATTGGACAAATATAGCTTCAAAACTATACAAAACTTTAATGAATTATAAAGTTAAAACTCAGCAAAATTATTTGAACTTCATTACAAAAGGGCATACAATAAGTTTATCAATGGAAAGTAAAACCAACGTATTGTATTCCATAAAATTAACTTCCAATTCACAGTTTTGGAAGATATATGCATGGAAATTTCTGCATAGATCATTTCTTACTCCCAATAAATTAGCCATATTTAATTCTAGCAAATAAGTTATATGTTGGAGAGGTTTACAAAAATGTGAAGCAAATTGGATACATGTTATATAAAACAGAAATGAACAATGATGTATATCTACTATGGACTTTATTAGCTGTGGCAAGGAAGTGCATTAAAAGAAAATGGAAATCATCTTCTGAACCAACAGTTGAAGAATTTTTGTGTCTACTGAAAGAAACAGCTTTGATGGAAATCAAGGTCAAGGAACTAAGAATTGCGCCAAAAGTATGGCGTAACAATCCCTGGAAGAAGATTCTTATCGAGACTTTAAAAATGAACTCGGACGATACTTAAATGGGGTCTATATCAGCATCTCGAATGCTGAGAATATCGAATCCGATATTGTCTCCTTGAGAATGCCAAAAGTACAGAACGTCGAATGGGTAAACGGAAATTTCAGTAAGGGGAGATTTATGTTTACTTCAATGTACTGCGGTCTCGGAGTTGGTATATTTAAGTAGCGGGTGGTGTGGGGGCCCCCTGCCTGCACCCTTTAGGTTTTTTTTGGTGTTAGTTATTTTATCGGCTTTCGAATATTTAATAAGTCGGTCATTTCAGTTCGACATTTAGTGATTCGACCTATTAAATATTTGAAATGCTGATATAGACCCACTTAAATGATAGCGAAAGAAAGAAAATACTTGTCTATATGCTATTCAAATACTTTCACAAATTGATTTTTGTTTCTTTTATCTAATCTTATTCAGACCAAATGTAAATACTGTACATAGTTTGTTATTTATGTTATCTACTTAGAAATATGTAATTGAATATTGTTAAAATGGTAAAATTAATAAACTTTTAAACTGTACTTTTCCCAATCTAGCCAAGTCTGAAATATTAATTACCTGCCTTGAAATCAAAACCCAACAAAGCAATAATAATCGCCACCTATCTCCCTCCTGGCAATAACCTCCCCACTACAGAACACCAAGTTTTCTGGGCAGCCACTAAATTCACCCAATAAACTATTGTTCTTGGTGACTTTAACTTAGGCTGGCACTCCTTTACTACCAATAACCCAACCAACTTTATTAATCTCTTCAACTTCACCCAAACAATAAACTGTCCGATTCGTATTGACAAACGCTCTTAACAAGCAGTCAACATTAGACTGGATCCTAACAAACAAACCTACCCTAAGCTTCTTAGCCGGGTGCCTACCTGACTCTCTCAGTGACCACTATCCATCCTTTCTTTACAGGAAACATATGTACACCCAAAGCAACATCTTCTACAAATACATCACTTCCAAGGAAAAACTTCTCCCCCATGTCTTTCAACCTTCTACTACAACAATGCAAATGGTCCCCACTTAAGTACCTACAATTAGACAATGCTGTTCAGTTCTTCAATGAAACCTTCCTTACATTTCTTAATATTCTAGTCCCTGCCAGAAAAGTTTGTACTAGGACCAAGCCCCTCCTATGGCTATCCAAAGACACCAAACAACTAATGAAACATAGAGACAAATCATGGTCAGATTCTCATATCCAGGGACAAAGGTGACCTCCTTAACTATCAACAACTAAGAAACCTAACAAAAAAGAAATAAAAAGAGACAAACAAGTTTACTTCCTATCCTGTCAGCAAAATAACCAAAACAACCCACAGAAATTTTGGCTTTTCATCAACCAACTCTTAAACCTAGGACATACCTCTACCTCCCGCCTGCTACCTCAAATGACTCAGTCCCTAGGACATACCTCTACCTCCCGCCTGCTACCTCAAATGACTCAGTCCCTATCTCTACTCAATTTAACACCTATTTCATCAACACTGTCACATCTCCTCTAGACAACCAACCAACTCAGCCATTTACTGTCCCCACCCCAGCCATAGACGATCACAGCCCCTTCTCCATCTCACCCATACAAACTAAGAACATAAAAACTCTCTTGTCCAAACTCAAACCATTCTTCACAGCTGCTGACAAACTCTCTAATGAATTTCTAAAATTTGCAGCCCCTTCAATTGCATACCCCATTTCAATCCTGATCAATCACTATCAAAGAGCATTATGTCCCACTCATATGGAAAATATCTCATACCTCTCCACAAAGATGGCCCCTCCAAAGAACTAACCAACTATAGTCCCATAGCCATGCTTTCTCCCCTCTGGAAAATTTTAGAAAAATGCATCCACAACCAGCTCATAACTTACTTGCTCAACTATAACCTCCTTTCCAACTCTCAACATGGATTTAGACCAAAGCACAGTACCAGCACTGCCCTCCTAACCTTCACTAACACCATCCACCATCTCATGAATGAAGGCCAGCATGTCTCTTCCATTGACATGTCTAAAGCCTTCGACACCATATCCCACCATCTTCCTATGGCCTTAGTTCACCAACACTAACTTGGTTCCACAGCTATCTTTCCAACTATCAACAAGTTAGAAAGTGGGGGAAACTCTCTTCCTCCCTACTTCCCATCTCCATGGGGGTACCCCAAGGTTCTATGCTCGGTCCACTTCTCTTCATCATATTCACAAACAACCTCAGTATAGAAACACAACATGCCTCCACAGTACAGTATGCTGATGATGCTACCCTTATCTGCTCTGCCCTCCTCACCCCAATAACTTCAACTAAAAATGCAAGCTTCTTTTCAAGACACTGAAACCGATCTCTCCCAACAAAACCAAAATCATAGATTTTAGTACCAAAAAAACACAAGGCTTCCCAGCTTCCACTATCAATCACCTCTGCAAACGGTACCAGAATTGCCCCCATGAACCACACAAAACTTTTAGGTATCACCACAGACAACAACCTCAAATTTGGAAATTATCTCAAAAAAAGAATTTTTTGGGAACCTTTATTATTAATCCACTTATAAACAATAACTGGGAAATCTTTTAAAAAAACTTTTGGACATAATTCTGACAAATATTCCTGTCATAATCAACTTGACAAGAATTCTTCACTCACCTTACCAGCATGAGTCATAGCAAAGCATCTCTTCAAGATTCTAGTCTCAAGAAGGAATTGCAGTCTTTTCTGTCAAACTTGCAGAATCTTTCCTTGAAAATAGACAATAAATTACTCCTTCACAGACTAAGACTCTCAACAGCTAGAGCAACTACAAGAAATTGTTTTCCAACAAAAATTTCAAATATCACAGATGGAACAATCATTAAATGAAATAGAAAAAAGATTATCCAATGAAGAACATCACCCAGAACTATTACTAAAACAAAACAACTACCTTTTAGACAAGCTGGATGACCTGGAAAATAGATAAATAGATCCAGAAGGAATAACCTGCATATATATATATATATATATATATATATATATATATATATATATATATATATATATATATATGGTTTCACTTCATAACCTCGAAATGCCAGAATCACGAAATTCAGCATTTTGAGATTTTAAAATCGAACCCGCAAAACCGCAAAAGCTTTAAAGCTAGAAATTTGAAATAACAATGTGACTGCTGCAATATAGAAGGCAGTGTCAGTCTGCAGAATGTTACTGATGGTGTCTCACGTAACTACAGACATAGAAATG
Source organism: Protopterus annectens (assembly GCF_019279795.1). NCBI lineage: Eukaryota > Metazoa > Chordata > Ceratodontiformes > Protopteridae > Protopterus > Protopterus annectens. The sequence goes on from NC_056747.1 coordinate 1,330,404,723, forward strand.
GAATGTTTAAGTGCTCCTGGAACCATTGGAGGGATATATCAGACAGTGGAATCTCAAAATGGAGGTCCTGTACTAATCCTGGACGGATATATTCTGAACAGAGAAAAGGTTGCTAAAGAGGAGACGTACTGGAGCTGTAAGTTTAAGCTCTCGGAGAAATGCACAGGTAGGGCTATATAACTAGTAGTATGCCCAGTAGCGAAAAGCTAATAAAATCGGTCATGCATAAACATGCTGGTGACCCTGTAGCAGTAGGGCGTTACAAGATGTGCGCTGATTTAAAACTAAAAGCAAAATGCTCTGGAGACAACCCTTGCTTCACAGTTGATGATGCGTTAGCTTTATGAGATAGTTACACCAAGTTTACTGGATCGTAGAGCGTTGTTACAACAAGTAGGATGGGTTCATAGGAAGCAGCATAAGGGTGCAGCTGGTAGTGTGGTTAATCTGCAGAATATTAAGTTCAAAGATTTTCCAACAAAGTCCGGAGTGTTTGTAAGTAAGTCAGTGATGGATTCCTCTGCGGACAATGTTGTGGATGTTTTCGCTACTGTGCAGAATCTATTAGATTTGAGTACTGTTACAATATGGCTGGTCGATGGTACGTTTTTTTATAAGGGTATCATGTGTCTGCAATTATATAGCATTCATGGGTTGCTGAACTATGGTGGATTTCATAAGAGTGTACTGTTGTACTGTTTAATGACCAAAAAAATCTTTGAAGTCATATAATTTTATGTGACCTGTGTGCTGGAGCTAATGGATGAGCATGAGTTTGAAGTGAATGTGCAATATGTGTTAACTGATTTTGAGATTGCAGCAAGGAGGAGCATTATGGTAAATCTGGAAGGTGTGACTCCTAAAGGTTGTTTATTTCACTTTTTGCAGACTATATGGAGTAAAGTGCAACAATTGGGGCTGGCACACTTATACAATACTGATTTCACCTTCCAATTACATGTGAAATGCTTAGTTGCTCTTGCATTCGTGATGGAGGACGATGTTAAAAGTGCCTTTAATAGTTTAAATGAGAAGTTCCCACCCCAGGGAAAGGACTTCCTAAAGTATTTCAGCGATTGGTATATATTTGGTAAACTATGCAAGTTTTGTACCTGTACTACTGGAGTATGTAGATTTCCACCTTTATTTCCACTCACTTTCTGGAATGTAGACACTTTAAATATGCTTTTCTTGACCCATGCCAGAATAGCATAAAAACATGGCATCACAGATTTAAATGTCTGTTGGTATTCTGTGGGACACAGAGCAACTGATCTCACCGTATTGTTGAAAGTGTTGGCAAGGGAGCAAGACCTGGTGGAGGAGGTACGAGTACGTTTAAGTTGTGGAACAGCTCCTTCACCTAAAAGAAGGAATGTCATAAGTGCATCATAATCAATTTGAAAATATGTTAAGGAATAGATAGTCATACAGCACTTTGGAGTTTTTAATGGCTATATCTTGGTTACTGAAGATGTGAAGATATTGCATCTTCTTGCAGCTTACTTGATGATAGCATTACAAAGTTTCTGGCACTGGGATTCTTCAAGAGATCTGATTTGCATTCTGTTGAAGTGTACTGGATATCCATGTCAGTGTTTTACATGTCTGCAGTACCGGGTTGCATGATTACATTGGTGGAATGTTATTGATGGTTGGTGACATACTTGTACTTTTAGTTCAGCAGAGGTTTACTTTTAGTTCAGCAGAGGTCTGCGGTGTGGAGTTGCATTCAGTGACACGTCCCATTCTTCATGTTGAGCTGGTTTGCACTATGGAAAGACAGTGTCTGGTTAATATATTTGGATTGGATTTCTGTTCAACATGGCAGCCAGAGATATGGTTTTGTTTAAATGTGGATATTTCAATATTGTGAACGGTGTTCATATTCGCCGTTTGGGTGTTTGGTTTTTGCTGGTCGGTATTCTAAACTTTCGCGATAGCCTCCCGGAGACAACAGAAGGTGACAACATCATTAATTTCCTTACTACATGGATACCAACAATATTTAAATTACCACAATCTCTTTCCTATGGCATAGAACAAGCCCATAGATCTTTAACAAATTCAGAAGCATCCACTTCAACTAAACCTAAGCCTAGATCCATCATTATGAAACTGTTTTCCAGCCAGGGTAAAGAATTAATCCTTAGAACAGAGTGGACAAATTCCCGAATAAATTACCAAGAATCTCTTATCAGATTTGATAATGACCACTCTTCAAATATAGTATCAAAAAGTACAGAATTTTACCCCATCATAAAAGCACTGAAGAAAAAAACAAATGAAGTCACATCTGTTACTTCCAGCTAGGCTGGAAATCTTTCTTCCACGAGGTATCAAACTTTATGACTCATTGGACAGAGCAACAAAATACTTATTCAGCAACAACATTATTGAACAATATGAAGTTATGGACTGGACAAATAGTACTCCCAAAAGAAATGCAGAGAAAAACAACTGGAAAGTTATAGTACAAAAGAAGAAAAAAACTAAAGGTTAATTAAACAAATAATTTGTTTTCTTTAATTCTGCTACAAAGTTTATATATCTAGGATTTAATTAAAAGAAAGGTGAAAAGTGAATGTGAAGGGGAAAATTTAATAAAAAAAAAGAAAGAATAACATAATCAGATAGTGCTTCAACATATTCTCTCCAAATAATTCAGGTACATCTTCTTTTTACAGTACTAACCTTTTTTTTCTTCTCTTGTTATAAAAAACTTACATAATTAAAATCACTTTAAAAAATATACTAAAAAGGATCCCACAGAAACTCTAATTAATATATACATAAACATTATCTCTCCTTATACTATAGCCTATGACTATTGAAACCACAACAAAATATTATCTGTATATTTAATCTTGAAGCATTGCAGTGAATGTAGATTGCTGTAGTATGATGTATGGTTCTGTGACTCAGGGCAGGATTCAAAAAGCCTCCGTGTAAGAGTTACAAGGCTTACACGGAGGCTGCAGTTAAACGGTGTGACGTCAGCATGTCATGCATATGCATGAGGGCATGCTCAATCACATCTAAGGCTTACACGGTCCGTGGAAGACAGTAGGGGGCGTGTTTGTAGGCCGAGCCCTGCAAACGGACACGCCCCCAGAAGAGTAAAAGTCCCGAAAGTAAACCCCCACGACAGAGCCCGTGTAAATGTGAAGAAACACAACACAACACATGCCCCCACAGACTACGAACATAAAATGTACAAATGAACATCTTATAATTTTTTTTTAAATTGTAAAGATGTTTGCCAGTGAGTGCGCTCGTTTGCGCTGGCGTGCCCGTCGCTTAGCCACAGTAAGCAGTCAGTGGAAAAGCATATAAGAACTAAATATGCAAAGTAAGCCAAGAAGCAACAACGCAGCGGTAGAGATGTCGGCTGAAGAGCAGGCAGTCATGGTTCGAGTCCCCACAACATCAATTTTTTTTTTTTGTGAAATAAGCACGAAACAAGTCCCTGACATATATGTACACATATAAAATTAGATTTTATGTAAAATGTAATGAAATGGGCCATATACTTTGAAGAAATGTGAGATAATAAAAAAAAAAAAATGTCAGATGTGCCTATAGCTGAGCTACAGTCTAACAAGTTGAGTACATCTGCCCGTAGGTGAGCAGTGGTTTAACAGGTGTAAAATGACTGCCCGGGGTTGAGCAGTGTTTTAACACGCTGAAACTGTGTGCCCATAGCCGAGCTGAGCGTAATATGCGTGCTGACAGCCAAATGACGTGTACACCAGCGTACCCCGTCTGCGCGGAGCTGTGCACCGTGCCAACAAGCTAACCGACGGGCATCATTGAGCAAGCTGTAACAAAACTGCCTTTACACGGACACACCTCCTAGCCTGTGTAGATAGTCATAAAATATAAAAAAGCAGTGGCCAGCTTCGAACCCAGGATACCATGCACCATAGTCAAGGTACTGAACCACTAATCCATGACAGTTGCACTTAGAAATGCAGTAATAGCATATATATAGGAATTAATAGAAAGAGGAGCATGACAAAGCAGGTTTTGTGAAGATGATACAATTCCAAATTGGTCAATCACAGATAAGTGCGGGAAAAACAGCATATATAAGCCCCATAGGCGGGAATACACAGCATAACCGATTGTAGAACCAACTTGCAGCCAGAATGTCAGGTGTAGGTGAGGGTAGTTGCTTTCGAGCACAGAGGTGGGGCGTTGAGGAGTCCAAATATATGGTTTGGCTCCTTGTCCACAATCATGAGGCCCAACTCATGCAGGGCCAGGGCCAGGTCCTGTGGGGAGCATATAGGGCTGAGGCATGGGACCGGTTGGCTCATGATCTCACCAGTGCCACAGGGATACCAAGGACTGGTGAGCATGTCCGTCACCACCATGCAGACCTGAAGAGACGAAAGCAGGACCAACTGAACCATTGGATCCAGGAGGCCCGGCAAATGCTCAACGCCCCACTACTAAGTTACATCTAATTATTTATGTAAGAAATTAACCTAGCTGATATTATGGAGATGTGTATTCCAATATTACTTTATTTATATTACAGCTGCAGGTGTCCGTTCTGCGAACCGTAGAGCCTATGGCGATAGGCTGGCACGGTTGTGCCACCAGGCAGGTCAGTAATTCTCTCCCTGTAACTGTAAATAAATATACAAGTATGACAGTTAGCAAAAGAGTGCAGTGTAGTCACTAATTAATAAAATGTGCAAGTAACAGTGTAAGAGGGTTTGCAAGTATTGCTTGATTACAAAAGTGTGATGCAGCCTGTAATCCAAACATAAAAATTAAACAATTCTGAAATAAAGATGTCCCACCTGTAATATAATAGTACATAACCATAACCTGCAGCAGGCTGAAAAGTACAGCTGCAGAAGCTGAGTAAAACACATGTGTGAAATATATCCCTGTTGAAATACAGAAACATGAAAGAAGTGAGACTGTTGGAAAGGATTGTTATAACTACAGGTAAAACATGTCAATAAAGCCTAGAACTAAGTACCATCCTGAACTTTAAAAATAAAACAAGTGACAGAGTGTGAGAAAGAGTTATGAATCCACCAATAAAGTAGTAATAACTCCTGAATAAAGTATACTGCAGTCAGTACAGAATGAAATGAATGTGACAAGCAGAACAAAACAGTAAAATGTCTTGAAAATGTGACCGCAGCTGGAATGTGTATCCCAAAATCTGGATATGTTGCTCTCAGTCTGCAATATGCACATAGTATGGTTGTCTGAAATACCAAACATCCACAGTTGTCTATAGCTATATAAAGGAAATGTAGCAGGATGATGTAGCTGAACAGAGCCAGATATGAATGTGTATGAATAAAAATGAAAATGTATATTGATGTAGCAGTAACATTCCTATCACCAACTTGAAGTAGTTATCACATAGGAAACTGTAGTGTGTATATATCTGCAGCTATTAGAAATGTACAGCATATGTATTGGTATTTGAAGTTGTTAATTAAATTTTCTTCACCCTACCCTATAACCACATATAATCCATTCCACGTGAAATTGGTATGTGCAATCACAATTAACACCCCTGGACATTTGTCCTGTTGGTTCATACATATTTGCATGTACGTTGATGCATCTGCCCTGTTCATACATCCAACCTGATGGCCTGTTGCCATCAATCAACCCTGCATGTTGTTGGACTGTGTATTGCTGTTCAAAATATGCATGTGTTATGCTTGCTGTTCAATGGTTTGAATATCTGGGTGTTTGGTTAATGGGAATACTAATGCATGCTGTTACAACTAATTGTGAATGGTATTGTACGTTACTAACCCAAACTGTCATGACATAATGCAAAACATAGGACAACAAGGAAGGCAGGTTCCAGCGGACCCACCACTCCCTCCTCAGCTGGCGAGTGCACCTGGCAGTAGTGCCCAGGCCGGACCCTCCTCCGGTGGCCCTGTGCCACCTGCGGGTGGAAGCGCTGCAGGGGATGGGGCTTGTCCCCCCTCTGCAAGTGTGGCCGGAGGAGAACAACCACTCACCCTCCATAGTGTCCGGACTGTGGTGCATAGGGTGATCCGGGAAGCTGTTCTTGGGCCCCTACGCCAGCTTGAGGCACAGGTAGCACAACTAATGGGCGTGCCTGCTGCCCGGCCTACACAGCCCCCAGCACAGCCCCGTCCTGGGCAGTGAAGGCACAGTGGAAACTGCCCATGGGTCGGGATATCAGTTCCACTGTTGCCATTTGTGGGCTCATGGGCTCTGGATATCCAAACATCCGTCCCCGTTAATTGTGTAACCCCCCCCCACATGTGTCATACACCGCCCCTGTATGCATCTTGTTTGTCTTGTCTGTTAACCTACCCAACCTACCTGCCCAGCTATACCGACTTCCTGTACCTGATATACCACTCTCACCTGAAAAAAAAAAAAGGGCGCTCTGTACCCACAGAAATATTACGTCCCATACATAGCTGCCCATTTCGCACACATGTCTGCTGGACATGGAAACTGTCAATTACAATTGGCTGTACAAGTATTATTGTTGTCCTCACACCTCTCTCAGGGGTGGAAGGTTTCAAATGTCACACCAAATTACAAACATATGCACAGCTGTTGCTGATGAAGAAATGGGCAGCTATGGGCCTTACCTACATCCCTCCTGCAAATCCCAAGCTTGCTTCCCTACTGTCTTACCCTCTTTGAGACCCCTTTTTCACCACTTTCCTGTCTCCCCATTTTCATTTCTTTCAAAGAAAATAGCGCAGGTGTGCGCAAGAGTAAGCACTTTTAAGCAGTTGTAAGCGGGTGTGCGCAGAGCTGAACGCCAGTGCGCATGCGTGAGCTCCACGCAAACCAGCGCTAACCCGGTTAAAACTGCTTAAAAGTGCCTTAGTTACTCTGAATGACAGGTCCTGTAGTCTGCTCAAAAGCAAAATAAAATCCCACTGTCAGTCCCGAACCCAGGACCTTGGAAACAGTAGTCTGCAGGACTTACCACTAAGCCATGACTGTTATATAAGAACATTGTGCTACAATAAATATATCATGTAATAGCAGGAATGAATGTAAAGGGAATATAGGATGTGTAGTACACAAAGCATGTCATGTATATTTACTGTCAAATGTAGTGGATTTCTAGAATAGTAGTGTGTGAACAGAAACAGCCATGCTAGTTGGTAGCTAGTAGGTAATAATGTCACTGTAGCACCTTGCAAGCCACACACATACTCACAGCAGGATAATCACTGCCCACACCCCACAACTTCTTACAGGAACACATCCGGACTAAGTAATAAAAAATGTGGAGCAAAGGGCCAAAAACAGGGACACATTCCAAATAATGCTACAACAAACTTAGACAGTTGAGAGAGTAACAGGTTCTGCATTTTGTTGGATATTTGGAAGGGTATGAAGTCTGAAACTGAAATGTTTGTCACTATAGTCTGACTTGAGCCCACAGTGATTTGCCAGAAAAAGCTGTTTATGAGATATTGACCAAAATATGAGGCAAAAATGTGGACAACCTGCAAATATCTGTACACTTGAGAGGTCTGACACTGCCATATTTGAATAGTTAAGAGCCTAGACATAGCAACAGTGACTGAGTTACAGGGATGCCCCACAGACTCCCTGTGAAATGTACAAACAGTAGGCAGAAAGGTGTTACAACACATGCAATGGTAACTATAATGTACTGAAAGTATGCACCACTTGCACGGCAGAAATAGTGTAGTAATACATATGCTCATGCTATCCCACAGTCACAACTGCAGAATACCAGACAATTTAATGGGTGTACCCCACTGATATGTACCATTCCATGAGGCAGATAAAAGATGCACCTGAGAGTCTCTGGGGCCTGCTTAGCAGCATACTCAAATACCCTAATAGATGTCAAGGCCCACACCATGGCCAGACCACACTGCATGCAGTAACACCCTAGCAGATATAGCAAGTATTCCAAGGTGTGAATGTACATGGAAATTAGGAAAGCCACAGCAACACACTACAGTCAAGACACCTAGCAGGCATACAAGTAGTGAATGTAAAGGGCAAATATTGAAGCCATAGCAACAAAGTGCAAGAGCCAGTGCTATATACCAATTACACCACATGTCCCACAGGAAAGCACACACACCCACATTAACAGTATTAGTAGTCTTAGGTGTCAGTGTACATACACACTTAGTACAGGAAACTGGAGAAATGAATGGAGAAATGTTAATCTACAACACAGCCAGAAATATGAGAGGGATACTAACCTTTACACTCACAGAACAGTGTCCACAGCATGCCAGCATGGTCCCTGCCCTTAAACTCTGAAAGGGCTACGCCTATCTCACATACCTTTTTATAGCACTGTCTTGGAATCACAGTGAGAACTGCAATCAGTACACAACTGGCTGCATGCAATTAGCAAATGCTGGCTAACAATTGGTGCAGAGGCCATCACATGGACATATGCAGATACCTACAAAAGCATGCTGTACTCCCAGTCCACACACGCAATACTTTCATTGCACCCTGTGGAGGTATGGAGAGACAGAGAGAGAGAGAGAGATAGAGAAAAAAAATAAACATACACAAACAAAACCAGTCATCAACAACCACTGGAAAGCTGACAACTGGCAACTGGAGCAGCAGGACACCAAACTAGACGGCAACGCAAGCAGCTGTGACAAACACAGGTAATGTAAAGTAATACTTTAAAAGTCTACATATTGTGAACCCTCCATATGTGTCATTGGTCTGTATCCATATGTATATGAAGATGTGCATAGTGCAGGGGACATACAGCAACTATCAGTGAAGGCTGTACATACATATGTATGTGAGGGCATCTATGTCCACATATCAATGTAGGTTGAATGTAGGTTGTAGTGCAATGTACAAAGTAGGTTTCACAGTTATGTATATTTAGCAGTATGTTAGTGTGTGTATACAGTTTTGTAAACAAACATGTTGATATACCTATCTATCATATGGATACGTATGTATGTCAATATATGTATGTATGTATATATATATATATATATATATATATATATATATATATATATGTATATACATATATATATATATATATATATATATATATATATATATATATATATATATATAATATGCATATATGTATACATACATAGAGAGGGATGTAGGAATACATAGACAGATGTAGATAGATAGAATATGTACAAACATATATATGTAATACACACATACAGATATAGATATATGTAGATACATATGCATAGACAGACAGATCTGACTATCTACAGATATGACTGTATATGACAATCTCACACTCCCCCTGTCCCACCCCCTCTGTCACTCTCACCCCCTCTCTGTCACACCCCCCCTTTCCATATCTATAGCAATATATGTACATTGATATATATATATATGTGTATATGTATACAGACATATATAGAGAGAGAGAGATGTATATATATTCTGAGTGAGGCACATGTGTACAGATGTATTGCAACAGGTGCCTGGTGACAAAGGCATGGAGTGAACAGCAGTGTCAAAACTGGAGTACCATACCCCATTTCAAATCACCTACACCAGTAACCACCAGATATGTGAATGGCTGCCCACCACTGCATGTGTCAGGGGTGAACAGGGTCATAAATGTGTACAATAGTCCCCCCAATGATATTCACAGTGGCACACTATTCCAGGAATACCTGCACATGGTATGTGTCAGCAGACATGGTGTGTCAGCTATGGACATGTAGGTCAGTGTACCCCTCCACACCACACAATGGCTGCCACGGTATGTACCTCACATGACAGCTACAGATACAGATATGGAGAAGGACACAGTGACATGTACAACACTGTGACAATGCACTCAAACACATTACCAATGCACAGTGACTGACAACACCACAGAGTACACACATACTACCTACATAGAGGTTACCACTCCTGGATTTACATACTTAAGTCACACCCATGACAGATGTCCAACAACCATAGTAACACCTCACACCATCCACAACCTATATGACTGCTGTGTGTCATCCGTGACACCGCAGTAGAGAGCACATGGCGGAGGTACAGGTTCCTACCTACAGATAAGACATACCCTGCAATAAACCACACAGCATTAAGAAGCAAGACTCCCCATCAGTACATGTCACACATACCCCTGCTGAATGTTAGTCAGATAGGTAATATGCCATATGAGTCACCCTGTGTAACTGTTTGACAGGAGCAGGTACCATCACATCACATGTGTCACAATGGTCAGGGTAGCAGAACAGTATGCTGCTGTAGTCCCAGGGGCAATAGCATATTGTATTGTATTGTATTGTATTGTATTGTGTTGTATTGTATTGGTATGTAGAGGTGCCTCCTTCGTGGAGTGGAACCACTGCTGCTGTACGCCAGTGTACAGGTACATATCCTGTAGTCAGGCTAGTGTTACATAGCACTTCAATATGTGTGTTTAGCTCCTCTTGGAGTTCATGTAGCATGCAACCGGGGATACCATCAGGTCCCATTCATGTTGTGTTTTCTGCTTTTCTGAGGGCGGCTCCCACCTGGACATCTGTGATGACAGGGAGGTTACAGTCAGCTGGGGTAAGTATGTCTTAGTTTGGGGGAGAGGAAGGGGAGAAACTTGCACTGAACCTGTCTGCCACAATGTTGCCAATATCTGTGGGTTCAGCGAATTATTTGTTGTTGTGTACTAACTATGAGCATATTGGAGGGTTTCTGACCAGGTTGCTAACATAACTGAAGAAGGCCTTGTGGTTATCTGTAGTGTCCCCGTTGATTTCCCTCTCAAAGTTGCCCATGGATGTTTGTATGAGAGAAAATAGCTCCTTACTAGTGCTGATCAGACATGCCTTCCCTTTATGGAATTATGCTCTGTCTTGCAGTAGCTTCCATCTTTTGTTATACAATCTGTCTATGGCTGGGGTCCACCAGACAGGATGCTTTCCCTTTGTGGAGAGTGTCTTGGTCTTCTATGGGATTGCATGATCCATGCATTCTCGGAGATGTCCGCAGAAATAATTTGTGAAGGGGTCAGCATTGTGGGTTGTGTCTTCCACTGGCCCAGTGGGCTTAAAGGATACCATGTCAGTGTTACGAAGTGTAAAGTTTGCATTTGAAATGTTATTCACTGTAGTCGTTTGTGCTGGTGGTGGAGGTGGGATATGTATATCCAGGGCAATTAGTTTGTGGTCAGCTCACAGTAGTTGATGATGTACCCCATACAGTACCTCGATACAAACCCCCAGAGTGAGGAGGTGCTTTGGACCTGAATCAGTGTTCTGACTGCTAGGGTTTGGTAGTACGTCGTATGGAGTGTGCCAGGTACTGTTGCACAGTTGTTGGCTGAGCACTGATACCTAGCCATTTACATGTGTATCCACCAATAGACAGACAGATGCTATATATGTGAGATATGTTGTATCACAACAGTCGAGTAGCATGTGTAGTATGTGTGCCAAATTCTGCTGACATATTTTGCTGATATCATGTTATTTCCTTTTTCAGGACCATGGCTCACCAGCGCAATACAGCGTACTCTGCAGCTGAGGATGAGGAAATACACCAGAGCCTGGTGCGGGATTATGCAATACTTTTTTCCTGCACCAGCCAGAATCAGCAGGAGAGGGCTGCACTGTGGCAAGACCTGGTCCGTCGGGTAAATGACATAGGCACGCATAATAGGACATATGAGCAGGTACGACATCACTGCAGTGATTTAATCAGAAATGTCCGTCAGCGTGTGTCGGATATCCACAGGCAACAGGTTGCCACAGGTGGTGGGGTGGCTACACATCCCCCACTCACCAGACTGGAGGGACTACTCATAAGTGTTGTGGCTCCAGCCCGCCAACAACAACAACAGCAGCAGACCTGCATTATGATGGAGGCTGGAGCCACACAGCAGCAAGACTACGAGCGTGCAGGTAATATGCCATATGTATAGTTGACTGTTGTGTACACTGGTAGTTAATGCATGTGTGAGGTGTGTCCTTGGTTTGTAGCTGTCATCATAGTATTTAATGTGCAAGTGTGATATTCTCAATATCAGCAGCTGACCTGTGAAAGGCGACTGTTGTACTACTGACCTGTATCATACTCAGTAACAATGGCACAGTTGTGCCCACTGACATTAATTTCCTCACTTCTGCAGGTCCCTCCGGTGTAACAGCAATGCAGCCTATCCATGCTGGTGAGTGTGTATTAACAATACCTTTAATAGTCTTGATAGTAATAGTAATATTAGGCTCACTGAGTAATGCTCTGTGTATGCATGCAGGTGTGTCTGTGTGTTGATATCTCGCATACTGAGTAGTGTGCAAGTGTGCAACTGCGTGCAACATTGCATGTGTGCACCTGTGCATGTGTGCACGTGTGCACCTGTGCATGTGTGCATCACTGGTAACATTGTGTAGACATTGTAAACTGTGTTTCCTGTTTCCCTCCCACAGGTTCTAGTGCTGCTCTGGTGTCATGCAGCAGGGAACCTGAATCAGGTGCCACGGGTACTGATAATGATGACATCTGTGTAATGGCACAGGAAGGTATGCCAGGGTCCGTCATTGGTCAGCCAATTGACAGTACACAGCTGTCAACCCCATCAATGCGCACAGTCATCCTGCCAATACACCCTTTGTCACCAGTGTCCCTAGGTGATGGACAGGATACAGTGGGCATTGACCAGGGTAATGTGGTATCTGTGGCACATGCTTCCCCACACAGCAGCCATGGGCATGGCCCTGAGATGGTACCACACAGACAGATGTCCAGGGGTTCTCGTGGGAGCATCCGTGGGCGTACTGCCCCTGTCAGACGTGCCCACAGAGGTCTTACAACCTCAGCTATGTTTCGGGCTGTCATGCAGGCACAGTCACGTATGGAAAAGTACACCAGACAGGGTCTGAGGGAGCTGACAGCATGTCGCACAGCCATGCGGCTGCCATCCGTAATTTCACCAATGTCATAGACAGAAGTTGTGGGGACATATTGGATCGGTTCCACAACTACATGTCCATGAGCCAGGGCAATGGTGGACGGTTGAGGCGTCGACGTGGGCGTATGCCAGCAACAGCAGCAGCTGGCAGTCGTCGCAGACGACAACAGGGCCGTGGCTGCCCCCATAGTGCCAGCAGCAGCCCCAGCAATGCTGGGTCTGTGCTGTCATCAGACCGCCCCAGGAGACCACGTGAACGTGGCTCTGGACAGGCCCGACAGGGATCTGTGTCCAGTCAGCGAACACCTGCTTCTGATGACAGTACCCAGCCTGGACTGGTACCGGATACGGTCCGTAGCACCCCTGCAAGGCACAGGTACCGTGTCCGTGGCCAGAGACACTGATCTGTATCACCTGGCAGGTACAGTCCGTAGCACCCCTGCAAGGCACAGGTACCGTGTCCGTGGCCAGAGACACTGATCTGTATGACCTGGCAGGTACAGTCTGTGGCTGTCCACAATCACCAGTATATGGCAGCCATGAGGTGGAACTGTGTGCATCCATACACACATGCGAATTGACAACACATAGGGCTACCGCATACACGCACACACTGCATCAACATTGCCCCACCTTGTACTGCTGTCCCTCACCAACACACATACACATACATGTCAATTGGTGGTATCAGTGGCAGACTCAGGCATACCAAGTTCACACCCTGTGCATATGATGAAACTGTGCCACCTCCTGCAATCTGTAACATCAGTGCAGGTACAGGTTAACATGTTGCTAATGCACAGGGTGACTACATAGATGTGTAGTAATAGTATCATGTTGTTAACAGTACTGTGTGCTGATATAATTGTGGGTATATCCCAGCATGCCTGATGCAGTAAGGGTATGATTGTCTTGTACTGTTGTCTACACCCATGGTAAGTACCATAGTGTGTCATCTGCACATGTTGGCATACTGGTGGTAAGGATGTCAACAGAAGGCTACACACATAGGTAGCACAGGGGATAAGGTAATGAAAGTATTGATACGCAATGATGGACATGTAAACTGCAAAAGTATTGATACGCAATGATGAACATGTAAACTGCAAGTGGCATGTTGCCCACACTGGACTCTGCAATACGGATGTTTGAGGATGTTGATATGTGTGCAGTACTACACGACTGGTAGAGGACACACAGGAGCACCCTAGCACTGCAAGCTCACATCTCATACCATGCTAGACAGCCCCAACACACAAAACTAACTTTCACAGGAGGGTGAGTCCCCATAAATGTCAGGGATACTGTGGTGGCAGGACAGGTAGCATACATCCTACTAAGTATGGAACCACTGAGTGAAGGCTCAGTGTCTGTTATTTGACATGTGTATTACTGCAGGTATGAGCACCTGGGTTTCCATCCGGTTATTGTACATCCTGACGGTACATGGTCTGTACACTTGTGTGCGCTGAGACTGGACCCTGGCCATCTGACCTGTGTATTTCCATGTACATGTGTATAGTGCCTGCATATTTGCCCTGTGACCTACTGGAAGTGGTACAGCTTGTTTGTTGTACAATGGACTACATGCAGCCCTGCTTACTGTAGCTATGTTTGCTTGCAGTTACCCTGGAACACTGATCCCACCTGCAATGCAGATTTACAGAGCTTCTGTGGACTCCTAGTGACATCTGCATAGCTTACTATATGTATGTCCATGTCTCACTTGACAGAACGTCACTGTTTGTCCTGTTCGCATGTACGTTGCCTGTGACACATTGCATATGACTTTCCTGGCATTTGACCACATGTGCAGTCATATATGCCAGTGCTAACTAATCACAGGCACTACACCCTCACATACTCACCTTCTGTACCTTGTTTCCCATTGGCCCTATGTGCTGTTAATCACCATGACAATCACAATACTATGGTAGCATGTGTAAAGGTCACTTGTCAGTCACCTCTATGGTACAGTTGTAGAATATGTGAGTCATGTGGCAATGTCACAGCTGCCACATGTACACAGTCAACCCTCTCCCCTACACATGGACGTACAACACATGTATGAAATGCAACCACATAGCCAAACTGGGGACTAAGCACTCTGAACCCAGTACTGGCATAACCTGTCAAGTGGCATGAAATACTACAGTGAGTACAATACCAGTCTGATGTAGACCTACACTGACAGCAATCCAAACACATGAACACACTGGGGCATTCGTGGAGCCTCAGAATAGCATCCTGCCTGAGCTGCACACACCTCTGCAGCTGGCACACAGGCATACGTTAAGCCGGAACACAGCACGTGCAACACATAGCACACAAATCCAGTGTGCCAAACAGTCACAGCCTGTAGGGCTAGACAACACAGCTGCTACAGTTATGTTAGGTACCTTTATTGTCCGGTACAGTGAGGTCCCACTCACCAGGCTGGACGAGGTGAAGGTCACAGTGATATGCCCGTGGGGGACTATGGTCCACCACATAACACAAGCATACAGGTCAGTCAGAGGCATGGACACATATGACTCAGTCATTGTCCATGCCACTATGGCTGACCTGTAATGTACCTCCCTGGACTACATGATAGGGAACATAGAAGGGCTCTCTGAGCATGTGGCACAGGCTGGTATGACCCTGACCTTGGTTGGCATCATACCCTCACCAAGAATGCTGAAGTATTACTGAATGCTGATGAATTACTGTAGTTACAACACCCTAGCTGAAAGGTTCCTAGCATGTAGTCACTGCATTGCTATGGAACAACTTGTTACCACTCCCACAACAGGTGAAAACATGCAGC
Organism: Protopterus annectens; assembly: GCF_019279795.1. NCBI lineage: Eukaryota > Metazoa > Chordata > Ceratodontiformes > Protopteridae > Protopterus > Protopterus annectens. The sequence goes on from NC_056747.1 coordinate 1,330,420,448, forward strand.
ACCTGTTCATCAACAACATGTAGACTATATGCCCCAGACCAGATGTGTATCCCTCGCTGCTAGGATGATACCATATACAACTCACACTGTATATACACATACCACATGCAGCACCCACACAGAAGACCACAGTCATAATGTTATCCAGTGCAAATACCATGTATTCACATGTGGCAGGTGTCAGACATGGGAACTATTGAAGGTCACAGGTACATATGTGTATTTGGCACACACATCATCTGTGGCATTACTGGTTTAATCGATGTCATGCATTATTGGGAACAACAACCCACACACATGGGCATTCTGTGTGACAAAAACACGTGGCATGTGTGGAATTCAAAGCCATAACTAACTGTGCTATGACAGTAGTGAGAGACGCAGTAGCAGAGCGTGCTGTTTGCATTACTGGGAGATTTGCCCTCTTCTGCTGTACTTGTAGGGTGCTGACATCATTGGAATATGCAGCAGCTGGTGCATTGTACTGGTTGCCAAAAGGGTCAGTTTTTTCACACATGTAATTGCACCCCCCCACACACACACACTTGGAGGATTCAAACCCCTACCTATGTTATGATACTCAAGATGGATGCATTATCGGAGCGCGCTATTCGCATTATTGGGAAGTTTTCCTTCTCCTTCTGGACTTATAGGGTGCTGACATCATCAGTGTTTAGAAAGAGGAATGTGCATCCTGTAGTGTGTTCTCCTAGTTGCCAAAAGGGACATTACTCTCACACAGAATTGCGCACACACTAACCCCCCCCCTCATCCAAACACACACACTTGCCATTTGCAGGATTCAAACCCCTACTTAGCAACGTCATGACACTTGAGACAGATGCATTAGCAGAGCGCGCTATTTGCATTACTGGGAGGTTTCCCTTCTCCTGCTGTACTTATAGGGTGCTGACATCATCAGTGTTTAGAAAGGGGAATGTGCATCCTGTAGTGTGTTCTCTTAGATGCCAAAAGGGACATTTTCCTTAAACAGAATTGCACACACTAACCCCCTCCCCCAAACACACACACTTGCAGGATTCAAACCCTTACCTAACTATGTTATGACAGTCTAGACGGATGCATTAGCAGAGCGCGCTATTCGCTTTACTGGGAGGTTCCCCTTCTCCTGCTGTACTTATAGGGTGCTGACATCATCAGTGTTTGGAAAGGGGAATGTGCATCCTGTAGTGTGTTCTCCTAGTTGCCAAAAGGGACATTTCCCTCACACAGAATTGCACACACACTAACACCCCTCACCCAAACACACACACTTACCATTTGTAGGATTCAAATCCCTACCTAATTATGTTATGACACTCGAGATGGACGCATTAGCGGAGCACGCTATTCAAATTACTGGGAGGTTTCTGTTCTCCTGCTGTACTTATAGGGTTCTGACATCATCAGTGTTTAGAAAGGGGAATGTGCATCCTGTAGTGTGTTCTCCTAGTTGCCAAAAGGGACATTTCTCTCACACAGAATTGCACACACACCAACCCCCCTCCACACACACTGAGCATTTGCAGGATTCAAACCCCTACCTAATTATGTTATGACACTCAAGACAGACACATTAGCAGAGCGCACTATTCACATTACTGGGAGGTTTTCCTTCTCCTGCTGTACTTATAGGGTGCTGACATCATCAGTGTTTAGAAAGGGGAATGTGCATCCTGTAGTGTGTTCTCCTAGTTGCCAAAAGGGACAATTCTCTCACACTGAATTGCACACACACTAACCCTCCTCACCCAAACACACACACTTGCCATTTGCAGGATTCAAACCCCTACCTAACTATATTATGACACTTGAGAGAGACGCATTAGCAGAGCGCACTATCCAAATTACTGGGCATCTGTTCTGCACCTGCAGTATTTATAGGGTGCTGACATCATTATTTATACAGAGGTATGTACATCTATTACTACCTGTCAGGTGGGGGATAGCATATATATGCATTTGCAGCCACCTACTTCAGGGTCAGATATGCACATCAGCACTGGCAGGTTATGTTTTACACCATGCTTCGTGACCACAGGACCTGTAACACACAACACAACCAGTTCAGACCACCCCTCCCACATCCGGGACACACACTTTGCTTCCCTGGGAACAGTTTCAAGATATGAAGGTGTTCACATACACCATTCCAGTTGTTAACGTTAGGTACAGGTATATTGTGTGTGGGAATTACTCAGGCCTCTACAACAATACCCTACAGCCACTACAATTTGTGAGTCCATGTGCTATGGCAGGACCACTCACCACAGCCACAAGGGGGAATACATATTGCACCTGACCATCTGCAACATGGATGCTCACTGTTCCACACCAGAGGTAGACCACCATTGTTGATATCTGACCATACCCACCTTTCCCTGGACATCCATATCCCATCCCCACCCCCAGGCAAGGTTGTCACTGCAAACAAAGTGTATTTATCAATTTGCACTTGCGAAGACTGGGGTGGAAGACTTCAAAGGACCCATGCTGGGGGAGTATACAGGCCACTCTGCATAATCCTTGACAATTGCATTCTATGAGCATGTGGAAGGTTTGCATTGATCATGCTATCCCAAATATACCCATACTCCTCCACAACAGGACACCCTGTCAGGTGTACACCAGCCATATATGAGCTGTCCAACAGATGGAGTGAGCTAATACATTGCAGAGCAGTAGCCCACAGAGGGAGGACATCTCTGAACAGTACTGGCACGACACTTCAATCCCTCTTAATCATCACAACGTTTTGACAGTGAAATTGTCCAGACACTGCAGATAAGGCTCCCCTCAGTCTGTTATTGACGCCCACTTACTGTTAGAGGTCCTCACCAACCCTCTTCCAGCACACACCAACAACATGGATGTGGCTTAGCAAATTCAACCCCTGGGATCTCCACTGTGTCCCTGCTTGATGGAGGCACAGCACACTACCCTCAAACGGTGCCTTATGTGACCTACTTTACAGTGGCACACTTCCCTAGGGCAAACAGCCTAGTATTGACCTCTACACCCATATGTTTAATTGTCAGATGCACAATATTTGTTGCTGATAGGCTGTTTGCAGGTCTTTATTGCCATAGCATTCCCTGTTTCTATGAACAACTTGTGTATCTGTGGAAGATGTTTGAATATGAGGGGGATCCACTATATCACTTATGTCTGTGTAGTCATTTAACTGTGTGCACTGGGCAGATTGCTGTAATGTGGTTGGTTCCTGGAATGACACGTACAAATACCAGATATGTGTGGCCAACTGCTAAGCTGAGATATGGCCTAAGTGTGTGAGCATGCCCAGTTCAGCCTTTCCATGGCATGTTGTCTGACATATGTCTCATTTATCAAAGTGTGCGAGCATGCCCAGTGTGAGCTTTCCATATGTTGAACTCTGCAGTCCACCACATATGTGGATGAGTGTGAACTTCAACAATATCTCACGTTTATGGTTGTGTGTTGGGTGTCATGTTGTGTACTTACTGGCCAACTGCTTCGTGTCTGAACACAACAGGGATTATACTGTGCCTGCAGGGTTTGCATGGGATACTTTGCATACAGTTGTCAACATCCTTTCATACTGACCTAACACTGTAGTACCATATAGTGTACTGGTTCAGTACTTTCACTGTGGTGGACAGTATCCTGGGCTTTAGTCCTATCACTGCTTTATATTTTCATAGTGAGCACAACAGACTGTTTAGGGGCCAGTTGTGCACATATGACCATGTTGCATTATGTTCAGATATGGACTACTTAAACCAGGCTTGTCCAACATTGGTAGTGTATTCCACAACATAGGTGGACATTGGCAAACACTAGTGATGTGCCCTAGGCCATTTCTAATGCTAGTCAGAGAGTGTGTTTGTCCTTTGACACACATTGTAACTGGAGTTTGCCATGACATATGTCATGGTTAGTATACTGTGCCTCAGTCTACCTGTGACATAACAGTGATACCCAGGGTAAATCTACCATCTCCCATCCACTCATCAGGATTCCTCTTGAGGAGAGTCGATGGGTGACTCTCTGGCTAACCTGTACTGGGAGTTTACTCAAGAGTGGGGGTGGCTTCTGTGTTATGGATCATTCAGTACAGCTTGTCCTATGTATGTCAGTGCTGGGGTTCTGGTCTCTCATGTGCATAGCTCACTGCCATTCAGATTGTACAAGGTGCAGCATGTTCATTGATTCCAGCTTGGACATGGCTTTATACATCAGGCACAGCTTGCCTCCGGGTGGGGAGTATGGCAGTGTGTGGAGCTGCAGTTTGTTTAATCAGGCAACACATGGCATCTGTTCAAGCTCTTTGATACTCCTGGTGAGGTACTTTTGGGGTCTTTCCAGTTGATGGAGGTGTCTGCTGAGGTACATCCCACAGGGGCCATTGTAGTCAATTGTGACGCTGATGAAGGATGACTGCAGAGCCACAATGACCTCCCTTGATCTAGATCCCACTACCTTCATGATTAGGTGGGTATATGGTATGTTTCTGTAACCACTACAGCCACATGCTTGTCCACTGCAAGATATCTATCAACTTGTGTCCCCAGGTCTCTTATTACATCTTAAGTACTTAATGTAATGGGTTAACACCTATGTGGTAATTGGTGGGCACTTACTGTATATCCACAGGGGTTGACTATGCACTTTTCTGCAATTAGCTTGCTGACATGGCTATGGCACCAGTTGTCTGTTTCTATGTGGCCCTTTTGTGGGATGCTTGTGTCAGCTGGAGGGTCAGATATGGTGTCCAGTTTGTAGTCCTCTGCAAACTTGTTGAGACACAGTCCTTCCATGTTGGCCTGTACCTATGGGACATATATACCAAACAAGGGAGGTCCCAGGACCGAGCCTTGTGGGGTGCCAGTTGTATCTGGTTTGTAGTCTGACATGGCTGCAGCATTTCTGACCATGTCAGTTCTGTCCTTGGTCTGGTTTGCAACCCCTCTACTGACATAGGGGTTTATATTTAAGCTGGTGAGCTTATCTATAATGAACACGTGGGGTATTGTATGGAAGCCTTTTGCAAGGTCCAGCTAGGCTGTGTGGACCACATTCCCCTCATCAATGACCTTAATGACTGTTTCACATGAGTCAAACATGTTTAAGGGGCAGGATCTACACTTATGAAAGCCACACTGGGTAGGGTCCAGCGTCAGTAGGTCCCCAATATCTTTATGTCCGAGGTACATGCTGATCCTTTCCATAGCTTTGCAGACCAAGCTTGGGGTGGTAGTTTGCAGTATCCATTCAGGCAACACCTTTGTGGAGAAGGACCGCTGTTGTTGTACAGTGCTCTTTGTGTACATATCCTGTGGTAAGGCTGACATTGAGCAGTAGTGTTATTTGTCATTCCATTCTTCTTGGAGTCCATGTTGGACTCAGCCCAGGGCACCATCTCATACCATTGATGCTGTGTGTTTTGCTTTGTAGATGCTGGCTGTTACCTCAGCATCTGCAATGTCAGGGGGCCAGCACTCTGCTGGGATAGATATTTTGCATTTTGGGGGGGGGGTGCACTGCACCTGTCAGGTTGGATGTTGGCAATATGTGTGTGTTTGGTATGTTGTTTGTAATATTTGAGTGATTCAGAGCATATCTGTGAATTCCCAACAAGGTTCCTACCATCAGTTAAGAAAGCCTTGTGATTATCCTTAGTGTCCTGTACAATTTGTATCTTCATAGGTTCATAGGTTCATACTAGGCTATCCGCCCTAGGGCATTTCTAAGCCTAGCCAGAGTGTGTGTGGCTTTCGCCACCCCTTGCTATGTGAATATTATAGTCATTTATGATTTACTTTACTGTGCCTCTGTCTGGATGTGACACAGTGAAGATCCCCAGTGTACATCTATGATCATCCATCCACTTGGCAAGATTCCTGTTGAAGAGAGTCAGTGAGGGGCTCTGCCTAACATGGAGTGGGATTCCGTTCCAGGGTGTAGGGAGCCTCTGGGTTATGTATCTGTCCCTCCAGCACATCCTATTTCATTATGTGTTGAGGTTGACATCTCTCACTCTCACAGCTCTGATGGAATTGGGTTTTCTGGGATGGAGCATGTCCATTACTCCTGTGTTGGACATGGCCTTGTACAACAGGCATGCAACGCCTCTGCATAGGCAGTATGTGACTGCATACAGCTGGGGTGTCTACAGCCAGGCAGCATATGACAAATATTTGAGACCCTTTATCCTCTTGCTGAGGTACCTTTGAGGTCTTTCTAACTGCTGCAGGTGTCGGGTAAGGTACATCCCAAATGAGGCATTGTACTCGATTATGGGTCTGATAAGAGAACAGTATAGGGGCACAATGACCTCTGTTGACATAGATGTGAATCCTTTCATGATACGGTGTCCAATATAGACAGTCTTCCTAGCCACGTTGGCAATGTGAGTGTCACATGACAGGTTACTGTCCACTTGTGTCCCTAGGTCCCTGATTACTCCTTCCATACATAATGGATTACCACCTATGTGGTAATTTGTGAGTACCTTGTTTGGTATTTGGTGAGACATTCATACTGTCCAGTGTCTTCAGGATGGCTGAGTGGGGTTCCTGTGTGTGAGAGTGTGGTCTGTAGCATGCTACAGACTGTACATGTGGTCTGTAGCATGCTACAGACTGTACATGTGGTCTGTAGCATGCTACACACTGTACAGCAGTTTTGCCTACGGTTAGTTGCACATGGGTGGTCTCCGATGCTTCATGCAATGTCAGTTACCTGGACGTGTGGGTGTCTGTGCTGAATATGGATACTCCCCCTGCTTTTATGTTTTGGTCCAGGTTTTGGGGCCATAATGCATGATATGAGGTATAACCTGGTAGTGCTGGTGTGCTGTCAGGAGCCTTGCTGCAGGTTTCTGTCACTGCACGGACATCGATGTTCTCCATACTGGGGAGGGCCTCAGGAGCATGCATGTTGAGGTTTGCACGTCTGGCATTGGGCAGCATTACCCTTATGTTTCTTTCCACTTATGTTTTCTAGGGAGGTGGGTTAGTCTTTTCAGCCTTGCCTACGAAAGGCTCTATGGAGGTGGCAAGAGCCTTATCCAATATCCAGACGCCCAGGGGTAACAGGTGCAAGCCATCCCTGGCACAGCAGTGTGGCTTGTCAAACATGACATCCCAAGCAGACAGACATTGGATCCCCTTGGAATGACACTAGTAATTGTGCCACTTGTTAAAGCTGATCATTCTGTGTTTGTACTGTGGCATCATTCTTGGTGAGGGTAGGATGCTGCACACGGTCAGTGTCATACCGGCCTGGACTACATAATCAGAGAGCTCATCTATGTCTCTTTTCATGTAGTCTGGGGAGGTACATCTCTGGTCATTCACACCAGCATGGACAATGACTGCATCATATTTCTACTTGCTTTGGGGTGACCTGCGTACTTGTGTTATGTGGCGTATTGCAGCAGCCTACAGGCAGCTTACTGTACCCTTTCCCTTGTTCAGTCTGGTGAGCGGGACAGCAGTGTGTCTGACTATGGAGTCACCTATTACAACTGTATCAGGCATGTTGTTTCTCCTTCTGGCCTGTGACTGTTTGGCACACCAGCTTTGTGTACTATGTGTTGCATGTGCTATGTTTGGAGGTAGTGGTTGCTTGGGTGTCTGCTTTGGAGGCCTCTGTTGATGTGGTGTGTTTGTAATTAGGGCCTCCAGGAATGTTTTTCTGTGTTTATGTCTTTGGTTTGCAGTTGTGATAGGTCTATGTGAGACTGGGTTTGTGGTGTGTGTGGTTACCTTCTCCTCCTGTCTAGTTTTGACAGTACTGAGTTGAGAGAGCTCAGCCTCCGGTTTGGATAAATGGTTGCATCTCTCACATATATTTGTATTTCTTGGGGGGAGGTGAGGGTTGTCTGTGTACATGGGGCAGGTGTAACATTGCCTCAAGATTCACAGATTCAACTTGTTGTAGCTGGCCTTAGTGGATTGTATGAGTGGACATATTTTATTGCCATACTACTGATCAGTGATTACTTCCCTTTTATGTTTGCTCTATCATGTAGTAGCTTCCTCATTCTCTTGCATGGTTTGGTAATGGCTGGAATCCACCATGCCAGATGCCTGCGTGTATGGCATTGTGTCTTGGTTTTATTTGGGATTGCATAATCCATGCATTCCTGGCAGTGTTCATGGAATGCCTGTATAACAGGTTCTGAGGTGTGGCCCATATTTTGCACCTGCACAGGGCCTTTAATGGATTCCACATCAGTTTGGAGGAGTGCAACTTTTGCTTTACACATGTTTCTCACTGTGGTTTTCTGGCCAGGGACTGTGGTCAGGATGTGTATATCCGGTGTGATTACTCTATGGTCTGGTCTTACCAGTGAGGGATACACTTCTCATCTTGCCATCCAGTACCCATGTTGCTGATTATTACATCCAGAATGCTTACCCCTCTTGTGGGAGTGGTACGTTGTTCCTGGGCATTTTGGTTTATGGATTCTAGGCACTTTTGTCCTACAGTGTTGGAGCTAGAATAATGCTCCCAATCTATGTTTGGGTATTTTCAGTTACCCAATATAATGTGGTTTGGAGGGCTTGATATATTCATGTATTCCAACATAGGCCAAGTGCAGTTCCTGGTTTTAGGACGGTAGTCTGTAGCAGGCTATAAACTGGGAGGCAGTTTTAGCCACTGTTACTTGACCATGGCTAGTCCATGCTGCTTCTTGTTGTGGTACCAACATGGGGGTGTGGTTATCCTTGACAATTATTGCTAGTCACCCTCCTTTTGTAGCTTGTTCCATGTTTTGAGGCTGTACAGCACAGTATGAGGTGTAACCTGGTAGTGTTAGGGTGCTGTTGTGAGCCTTGACCCAGTTTTCTGTTACAGGACAGATATCAACATTCTCCATACTGGGGGAGTTTAGACTGCATGCATCTTGCTGTTTAGACTGCATGCATCTTACTGTTTAGACTTCTGGCATTGGGTAGCATTACATCTAGGTTCTTATCCCTTGTGATACCTATGGAGGTGGATTTGTGTTTTCAACCTTACCTATTCAAGGCATGCTGTGGGTAACAACAGCCTTTGCCAGTATCCATAAGGCCTGGACTGATAGGTGCACGCCACCCCTAGCAGGTGGAGCATCATGTCATGCTCAGCATGTCATGCTCAGCATGTCATCCCAGGCTGACACACATTGGATCCCCAACTGCAATACTTCAGCCAATTATTACAATTGATCATCTCATCATCATATTGTGGCATCATGCTTGGTGAGGGTAGGATGTTAGTCAGGGTCATCAAGTTTGCATATACTACATGGTGTTACATTGCTTAACACATGGCATTCATGCCTCAGGTGGTGCTGCAGGGCTGCCTCTGTTGGATGCACATACTACACTCCCTGTACATGTTTGAGAGCAGGTTATGTCATTTTAGGCATCCCTGTTATTATATGAGTGAGTCAGAGAGGGGTATCATTCCCAGGGTTCCTACTGAGCCAGTGTATGTGCTATGCGTTGCCTCTTTGCCAAGGCCAGGACATACTGGGCACGCCTCCTTCTGCCTACTGGGGCAGGCTGAGGTTGTTCCTCCTCCGAGTCACGCTCTGCCTGTGATGGCCTTGGCAATGGTGGGGGGCTGTTTGGCCCGGCCCTATGCTGGTCCTGCTGCAGCTGTTTTCGCAAGATCATATTATGTAGCATAGCACATACCATGACAATTTGGGTACATGTAGTTGGTGAGTACTGCAAGGCTCCACCAGATGTGTCCAGACACCGGAACTGTGACTTGAGCAGCCCAAACACACGCTCTATTACATTACGTGTTTGTGCGTGTGCCTCATTATGGTGTTCCTGTTCAGGTGCGTGTGCGTTTCTGATGGGTGTCATCAGCCACGGCTCCAGTGCATAACCTGCATCCCCCACTAGGTGTCCATGTGGGATGTCCCCACAGCTGCGTCAAATGCCAGATATGGGAATCATGGTAGCTCCCAGGGCAGCCAGCACACACATTCATTATTATGCCCTGGGCATCACACACGACCTGGCAGTTGATGGAGGGGAAGCCCTTGCGGTTAATGTAGGCCCTACCCCGCTCACCGGCTGGTGCTTTGATGCGTATGTGCGTGCAGTCTATTGCACCCACTACCTCAGGGTATTCCGCTATTTGCTGGAAGAGACGCATATTGTTGGCCAATACCTCACGGGCATTGGGGAAATATACATGATCACCGACATGTGCTGACATGGCATCCAGGAACTGGTACAGTACCCTGGAGGCTGATGCCTGTGATATCCCCAACATATCACCAGTTGGTCTCTGGAAGGTACCTGTTGCTAGTATTCTTAGGCCAACACATACCTTAGTTTCCACTGGGATGGGTTCCCCTCTGTTGGCTCTGTGTATGAGGCGTGGCCTGCACAGCTCGACAATTTGCTGCAGGAGGTCTCTGTCCACTCTATTAGCGCTCCACTATCTCCAGCTCATGTAACCCATGGTAGGTGACCCTGGGCCTGTACACTCTTCTCCGTCTCCTCACTGTGGGTTGTCTGGCACCATTTGCATTGTCACCACCCTCAGCAAGTAGCCTATGTCTCCTTATGTCAGCTATGGCAGCCCCTAGCATTTCTGCTCTGAGTTCAGCTTTTCCAGTTTTCACTTCTAATAGCTTACTCCTGTCTTGCAGTGTCTCCTGAGAGAAACATCCTGCACTGCTGTTTGCAGAGTTTTAAGTGCTTGGCTGGGCTACTATTCTGCCTGTGTAATTGCCTGCTTCTAATTGTTTTCACCTGCTAGCTCCAGCAGTATTCCCTGCTAGCTTCCTACTAATTCTGTTGCTTCCTGTTTCCTCTCTGTTTCCTCAGGGGGGAGCAACGCACATACCAGCAGAACCACGCTCACAGTGGCTTACACGCGCGCACACAAGCTTACACGGTTTAGAATCTTCTTATTTGGGTTAAAACACGCGCACACCAGCGCAAACAGTCTTACAAGTCTGCCAACAGGCTCCCACATGCTCAGTCTGCCTTACACGCGCGCACACTGCACTACTCGCGCCTCATGGCGCGCATCGCGCAAGATGCACGCCCAGCAAGAAACTTTGGTGTAAGCAACAGTGTACACCTTCCATTTCTTGACTTTCCCATGCTTATCTTGTGGTACTCCTCTTTCCATGATATGTGTCTGACATCTGTCATGTAACACTAACCTCCAATGAACTGCATTTCTTTCTGCCATTCCCCCCTGTGATGTCACCTATCTCCTACTCTGTTCCTCCTAACTCCTACACTACTCAGAATGTGCTCATTTGCTATGTGACAGTGGAATTCAGTATCCTAACACTCATTTACATCAGATTGCCCACTAATGCTTAGTTACATGTCTTAGACTCAGCTTCCCCCCTTAGCAACCACTAAACGGTGGCCATGTTGTTTTTGGTCTGCTGGTCCCTGCATTGTAAATCCATGTATTGCATAAAACCCACACTTGTGGGTTTATAACCTTCATTTTTATGTTTTATATCGCGCAGCCCGTTTGCGCGGGGCTGCGCTGCGTTTAAACATCGGCGAAAAAATATATATTTATTTCTCATATTTGCATCGGGGTACCTTGCCAATGGCCACATATTTGGCCATTGGCATGCTGCCTGACACATATGCACCTTTTATTTGAAGCTGACATGGCTCCATTGTGTTTTTTGCAGAAACGTACTCAGTTGTCAACTGAGTACATTTCTGCAGCTAAAACGGCTCTTACACGGGCCGCTTTGGGCTTCCTGGATCGCTAATCCACCTCATTTGCATGCCTTTCGGCTGCAAGTGAGGTGATTAGCATACCCACGCCCACTCCGTGTAAGAGACGTTTTAGCTGGTCTCTTACACGGAATTTCGGGCTGTTTCTGGATCGCGAGGGCTGCATGGAGTCTTACACTACTCTTAGACTCCGTGCAAGCCTTCGTGAATCCTGCCCTCAGTTTTGTCTTAGGCAGTAGAATGAAATGTGATGTGTGATGATAAAACAGCAAACTATTATTTGAGCTGGATCCAAATTAGAAGTATGTGACACTATTGAGTAAAAGGTTTAAAAGACAATTGCTGAAAAATTATGCTCCGATGTGTTATTTGGATAGGGTACAGCTGCATTGCATATTTTGATGCAGTTTTGTAGAATAACTGAACTAATTAATGTATTTGTAAGGTGGTGAGTTGGTAGTATACTGGAAGTGTTTGAAATAGCATTGTGGAGGCATTTTCGGCTTTAAGTATGCAGTTGGTCATCGGAGGGCTGTTAATTTGCTGTATCCCTGAATTTCCGCTGAAAATGTGCTCCAGACATACCTAAATTGTCTTTGTTTCAAGTTTTTTAACAGGATCTCCTTCCCGCCAGCGTCACAAGATAATTCTGCAATCTAGAAGTCTTCAATTCGCAATTTCAGCTTGATGCCCACCTTGGACATGAAGTTAACGGTCACATAGATGATGACGTCAAATTCAAGCAACAGAGGAAATTAAAGAAAGCAAGCAATCTTCAACAGAAAGAAAGAAAGAAGAAAACCAACCAGAAAGAAGTCTTTACATTGCATTTCTGCATTGGGACTCATTTTAAGGTTAGAAAGCCAACTAACAGCTTGTTTCATATACAGTTTTACTATCATAGGTAGCCAACTTCAATTGTAGCTAGCTATCTAAACGAAGGGAAAAATCTGGTTAAAAGAAGAAACCTTCACATATCTTGACTCTAATATGTTGTTCAACTATGTATATAACTGTAACACAAAAACAAATGCAATAGGAAATGAGTAGTACCAACAACAATGCTACTACATAAATACTGAAGATACTGTGTATTTGAAACTATACTGCTAAAAGCACTGAGAATGTGAAGAGTATTTTTAAACTGATAACTTTACATCATTAATTTTAACTTATAACCTAAGCATAATACCCTCCTTTTTTTCTACTGAAGCACTATACAAAATGAAATATAAAATAAATGTATTTCATTTATTAAAAAAGTGAAACTGTATATTATTGAAAGAAATAGCATACATTTACAAGATATTTGAGATATCACATTGTATACAATGGCGTAAATAATAGAAATGTTACTAGAATATATAATGTGAATACATAGAAGCTCATAATATTTTCTGCTAAGAATTTTGGTTTTACTAGGCGAACTGTAATAATACAAAAGAGTTGTATTATATCTATTTCAATATATCTAATCAAGCCTTATTCTACACTAGCTTTGATTAAACCAAATTTGATATTGAACACTCTATTATATCAGATAGTCAATGTAAATGCTTTACAAAGACTAACATGTTTTTATACGACAAAGTATTATCTATGTTTCATTGATGACACAGATTTGAAGGTGCATTTTAATAAAAAGGAAAGAAAAGAAAAAAGAAAGAAGAGAAGAGGGGGAAAGGAGAGGGAAGAGAAGGAAGAAATGGAAAAAAAAGTGTAACTTGTTTCATATCAAACTTAATATTCTATCATAATAACATAAATGTATGATAAAAGGAGTGTATTTCTTGACACCTAGCATATATATGATATGAAATTAATAAAACATTCATTACCTTCTCTTATCACTATACACATTAATCTTAAATTAAATACCCAATCAATCATTCCTAGTTTACATAACTAATATGACTTGTTTATATTTACTTCCCACAGTAAGCTGAAATAAAATCTCAACATAAAAAATCTCAACATACATATTACAAACACAAAACAGACTAGGTTGAGAGTCTCACACAGAATAGGATAGTTAGGAACAAGTCTGTAACTTATTCACCCAGACATGAGAATTCTGTCCTCATAGAAATAGGTATAAATAGTATTATTCATAGTTGTAGTTTAAGGTGTCTTACAGAAAAGTTAACATACTGTACACCTATCTAAATCCTTTTTTTCCATAATACTAAATGCATTAAATATACCAAATGCACACCTTACTACGAACTCCCACATATAAATAAAATATGAAATGTCAACAGTCTCAACAACAACAACAAAAGGAGTTTATTTAAATACTTGAACTTACACAAACCCATTTTGGTATTTCTTCAAGAATCGCATCTTATTGATGATGATGATATAAATAAATAATTATACAGTATTAGCAACATCACAATTTAAACAAAAGGAAAGAGGAGTATCCATTTTAATCAGAAACTCTACACTATCTCCCAAAATAATATCCGCATATCAAGATTCAAATGGAATGTTTTGTTTAGAAACTCTCGAACTAAATTAAAAAAAAATCTACACCTTAGTTAATATATACTGGATACCTAGGGTTGGCATTAAAACAATTAATACTCACTTAGAAGATATTATATACCATGTAAAAGGTAGTTTAATAATAGTAGGAGACTTCAGTTGCATTATAGATGATAAAGATTCTGATTCTAATTGTAATCGAAAAAAAAAACCTGCATATAAAGCCTTAATTAAATTTATTAATACAATAATTATTAAACACATTAATCTCTTTCCGATCTACAGATGCGATGTTTGCTCTGAGAGTTTTGATGGAGAAGTACAGAGAAGGTCAGAAGGAGTTGCACTGTGTTTTTGTAGACTTAGAGAAAGCATATGACAGGGTGCCTAGAGAGGAGTTGTGGTATTGTATGAGGAAGTCGGGAGTGTCAGAGAAGTATGCAAGAGTGGTACAGGATATGTGCGAGGGTAGTGTGACAGTGATGAGGTCTGCGGTGGGAGTGACGAATGTGTTTAAGGTGGAGGTGGGGTTACATCAAGGATCAGCTCTGAGCCCTTTCTTATTTGCAATGGTGATGGACAGGTTTACAGATGAGATCAGACAGGAGTCCCCGTGGACTATGATGTTTGCAGATGACATTGTGATCTGTAGTGAGAGTAGGGAACAGGTAGAGGAGACCCTGGAAAGATGGAGATATGCACTAGAGAGAAGAGGAATGAAGGTCAGCAGGACTAAGACAAAATATATGTGTGTGAATAAGAGGGAGGATAGAGGAATGGTGAGGATGCAAGGAGTAGAGGTGGCGAAGGTGGATGAGTTTCAATACTTGGGATCAATAGTTCAGAGTAACGGTGAGTGTGGAAGAGAGGTGAATAAGAGAGTGCAGGCAGGACGGAGTGGGTGGAGAAGAGTGTCAGGAGTGATTTGTGACAGACGAGTACCAGTAAGAGTGAAAAGGAAGGGTAGTGAGACCAGCTATGTTATATGGGTTGGAGACTGTGGCATTCACAAAAAGGCAATAGTTTGAGCTGGATGTGGCAGAGTTAAAGATGTTAAGATTTGCACTGGGTGTGATGAGGGTGGACAGGATTAAGAATAACTATATTAGAGGGTCAGCCCAGGTTGGAAGGTTTGGAGACAAAGTCAGAGAGACAAGATTACATTGGTTTGGACATGTGCTGAGGAGGGATACTGAGTATATTGGGAAAAAGATGCTAAGGATGAAGCTACCAGGTAACAGGAAAAGAGGAAGGCCTAAGATATGGTTTATGGATGCGGTGGGAGAGGACATGCAGGTGGTTGGTGTGACAGAGCAAGATGCAGAGGACAGGAAGAAATGGAAACAGATGATCCGCTGTGCCGATCCCTAACAGGAACAGCCGAAAGAAGATGATGATGAATCTCTTTGCGATCTGATCACAATTCATTATTTTATACCTTCTATTCCCATAGAGACACATCACATTTATATATTGACAGGGTTTATGTTTCTAATGATTTAACATTTAAGTTAAGCTTAAAGTTATAGCATGTCCTCTATCGGACCACAACGCAATTATTGTTTGAATTAGATACCCAACCTTCCTTTTCTCTACCTGTTACTAGAATACCCTCATACATAACCAAACTAGACAAATTTAAAGAATTTTACAATAATGAAATAAAATCTTTCCTCGATATAAACAACACCGAAGAAATATCAGAAATTTACATTTGGGACTCACTAAAATCATACATGTATGGCAAATCACTATCTTTGCATATTAACAAGAAAAAGAAATAGAATAAAGAATTGATAAATCTACAAACTAAACTAAATAATCTCCAATTAGAAATACGAAAAGGTAAATCTAACCTATCAGAATTAACACAAATTAATAACAAATATTCAGAAATATTACATCATAAAACCATGATAGATCTTGAGAAAATCAAATTAAACTCTTATTATATGAATTCTCTTAACCTGAGAGTCAGCAAATAGAACAAAAAAATTATTAAATCTAGACAAATAAAAGGAGTCTATAATCCACAAGCAGATAAAGTGGTAACAGATCTTTATAACATATTACAAACATTTAAACTTCATTATAGTTCTCTTAACACATCAAACTTAGATAATACCTCAATAACTGATATTAAATCTTTTGTTAAAAACATACCTAAAAAATTAACAACACCAAATTGACATAATCAACAAACCAACAATGACATAATTAAAAGCACAAATTTCCAAACTTAAAAGAAATTAAGGCCCCGGACCGGATAACGTATTACCAGAAATGTTCAAATTAGTGCAAGGACAGTCATTATCTTTGCTCTTAAAAGTATGTAATAAATCTAAAGATGAACTGTTCACACCTCCTTCATGGAAATATTCACTAATATCTCCAATAGCAAAACCTGATAAGGATGACAAGTATAAAATGTTTATGGCAATATTTGCAAATAGAATCAAACATTATCTCCCCATAGCGGACTGGAGTTCCGCTGTGGTGACCCCTAACCGGGAAAGGCCGAAAGACAAACAACAACCAACAACTAATATATGAGGATCATACATGCTTTATAAAAGGAAGAAACACTTATGACAGCATATAACACTAATAGATTATGCTAAACATAAAAATAAAGATTTAACCACAGTTTTCTTAGACATCGACAGTGCTTTTGATACAGTAAATTGGAAATATCTAAAATTAGTATTAGAAGAATATAAATTTCCCAAAACTTTTAAAAACTTAATTTCAACCCTGTATGAAAACTTTATCTCAATAAAAAAGGTGCCAAACAAGGCTGTCCACTATCACCTTTACTGTTTGCATTATCGATTGAACGTTTTGCAAACAATATTAGATCTCAAGTTAATATAAAAGGTACAGAAGTAACCAAAAACCTACACTTAAAACTACAACTGTTTGCAGATGATATCCTCTTAACTCTAATGCAAACAATTCTATACAAACATCATTTAAAACTATAATTAATTTCCAAAAAATCTCAGGTTTAAGTTTTAATGAAGAAAAAACAAAAATGCTATGTCTGAGTCCTAAAACAAATAACATTCTAAATAAAAAATTCTCAAAATACCTTGTTACTGAAGACAAACTTCAATATTTAGGAGTTTATTTAACACATGACAACACAATCATATATAACTACACAAATGTAATAAACAAAATAGAGACAATGATTATTAAATGGAATAATCATATATAACTACACAAATGTAATAAACAAAATAGAGACAATGATTATTAAATGGAATAAATTTCAGGTGGTCTGTAGGATGATGTTGGTGATCAAGAAGAGGAGGAGGAGTGTGAAAGCAGTGCCAAGGATTAAATGGTGTAAGTTAAAAAAAGGGTGATTGTGAGGTGGAGTTCAGGGAAGAGTTAAGACAGGCACTGGGAAGCAGTGAAGAGTTACCGAATAGCTGGGTAACTACAGCCGAGCTAGTAAGGGAGACTGCTAGAAAGGTGCTTGGTGTGACATCTGGACAGAGGAAGGAGGACAAGGAGACCTGGTGGTGGAATGAGGAAGTACAGGAGAGTATACAGAGGAAGAGGCTGGCGAAGAAGTGAGATTGTCTAAGAGATGAAGAACGTAGACATGAGTATAAGGTGATTAGACGCATGGCAAAGAGAGAGGTGGCGAAGGCTAAGGATAAGGCATATGGAGAGTTGTATGAGAGATTGGACACTAAAGAGGGAGAAAAGGACCTGTACCGATTGGCTAGACAGAGGGACAGAGCTGGGAAAGATGTACAGCAGGTAAGGACGATAAAGGAGAGTGAGGGAAACGTACTCACAAGTGAGGAGAGTGTGTTGAGTAGATGGAAAGAGTACTTTGAAGGGATGATGAATGAAGAGAATGAGAGAGAAAGAAGGTTGAATGATGTGGGGATAGTGAATCAGGAAGTGAAACAGATTAGCAAGGAGGAAGTAAGGACAGCTATGAAGAGGATGAAGAATGGAAAAGCTGTTGGCCCAGATGACATACCAGTGGAAGCATGGAGGTGCTTAGGTGAAATGGCAGTGGAATTTTTAACCAGATTGTTTAATGAAATTTTGGAAAGTCAGAGGATGCCTGAGGAGTGGAGAAAAAGTGTTTTGGTACCTATCTTTAAGAATAAGGGTGATGTGCAGAGCTGCAGTAACTACAGAGGGATAAACTTGATCAGTCACAGCTTGAATTTATGGGAAAGAGTAGTGGAAGCTAGGTTAAGAAGGGAGGTGATGAGTACTGATCAGCAGTATGGTTTCATGCCAGGAAAGAGCACTATAGATGCAATATTTGCTCTGAGAGTGTTGTTGGAGAAATACAGAGAAGGTCAGAAGGAGTTGCATTGTGTTGTTGTGGACTTAGAGAAAGCATATGACAGGGTGCCCAGAGAGGAGTTATGGTATTATATGAGGAAGTCAGGAGTGGCAGAGAAGTATATAAAAGTGGTACAGGATATGTACGAGGGTAGTGTGACATTGGTGAGGACTGCAGTGGGAGTGACAGACACATTTAAGGTGGAGGTGGGATTACATCAAGGATCAGCTCTGAGCCCTTTCTTATTTGCTGTGGTGATGGACAGGTTGACAGATGAGATCAGACAGGAGGCCCCGTGGACTATGATGTTTGCAGATGACATTGTGATATGTAGTGAGAGTAGGGACCAGGTTGAGGAGACCCTGGAGAGGTGAAGATATGCTTTAGAGAGGAGAGGAATGAAGGTCAGCAGGGCTAAAACAGAATATATGTGTTAAAATGTGAGGGAGGGTAGAGGAATGGTGAGGATGCACGGAGCAGAGTTGGTAAAGGTGGATGAGTTTAAGTACTTGGGATCAACAGTTCAGAGAAATGGTGAGTGTGGAAGAGAGGTGAAGAAGAGATTACAGGCAGGGTGGAATGGGTGGAGAAGAGTGTCAGGAGTGATTTGTGACAGACGGGTACCAGTAAGAGTGAAAGGGAAGGTCTACAAGAGGGTAGTGAGACCAGCTATGTTATATGGGTTGGAGACGGTGGCACTGACGAAAAGGCAGGAGTCAGAGCTGGATGTGGCAGAGTTAAAGATGTTAAGATTTGCACTGGGTGTGACTAGGATGGACAGGATTAGGAATCAGTATATTAGAGGGTCAGCTCAGGTTGGACAGTTTGGAGACAAAGCAAGAGAGGCGAGATTGCGTTGGTTTGGACATGTGCTGAGGAGGGATGCTAGGTATATTGGGAAAAGGATGCAACAGATGGAGCTGCCAGGTAAGAGGAAAAGAGGAAGGCCTCAGATAAGGTTTATGGATGTGGTGAGAGAGGACATTCAGGCGGTTGCTGTGAAAGAGCATGATGCAGAGGACAGGAAGAAATGGAAACAGAAGATCCGCTGTGGCGACCCCTAACGGGAACAGCTGAAAGAAGATGATGAAATTTCTATTTACAATGGAGGACAGACCGTATTTGATTAAATCAATTATTTTCCCTAAACTACTATATCTTAGTCAAGTATTTTCATTACCACCTCCTAAACATATAATTCAAAAATATAATAAGATTATTTTAAAATTCCTGTGGTATCCACTTAAACCATGAATAGCACTAAATAATCACTTACCAAACTGGGATGATGGAGGAATTAAGCTTCCAGACATAAAACTATATACTCTATCAGCTGTGATTAAAAATATTACACTATGGCTTAATACAACATACTCCTCTATATGGAAAGTATTACACAAACAAACTTGTTTAGGAACTATGCAAAATCATATGCAAGAACACCTACTCACTTTATCAAATATCTTCCAGTGGATCTTAAAAACATTCATATTGGAAAACAAAAATATCAAAATATCATCATCTTAAATATCTTACACACTAACTACATTCAAAAAATTAGTAAACTCAGATCCTAGTGTTAGATCTCGGATATTTTTACTGTTTCCAGTAGCTTACACATCTAAAAACTTTGAAACACTTCAAGTCAATAAAATGGAAGCAGTAAAGAAAGCTGAACTAATATACTGGCATAATCTATTAGACAAAGGCAAGACAGAATCTACAACATCTCTCATAGAAAAATGCACTATATCTAATGATGTGGTTAACATTACAATCACTTAAACGATATCTACTAAATAAAATAGAGGTAATGCAAAATTCTGTTAGATATGAAATACCTAAATTCACTGACTACATTATAACCATTATAAACCAACCTTTTCAAAAGAATGGATATTTATCTATTATTTACAAATTAATTAAAGAAACAAAAGTATACCACAAAGAAGCATATTGGAGCTATTTTACAGCGATTAACACTCATCCCTCACAAGATGAAGATGAAAAACTAGTTTTAAAATCCTCAAAACATACTACAATGTCATTACAATGGCAATTGTTTTCATGGAAATTCTTACACAGGAGTTTTTATACTCCACATAAATTAGCTTTAATGAATAACAAACAAAGTTGTTGGAAATGTGAAAGAGAATTAAGAGCAAATTGGGAGAATGTATTTTACGAATGTACAAAACTTGAAAAAAACTGGAATAATATAAACTCTTTCTTTCAAACTATTTTCAACAATTTCAATTTAACTAAATCATTGTTTTTACTCAACTCACCTATACCTAAATGTACTACGAAAAACAGATTATCAATTTTATGGACTTTATTGACTACTGCTAGAAAGATCATCACTATTAATTGGAAGAAACAAACTTTTCCTACATTCAAAGAATTCGAAAACCTTGCTATGACCGTGGGTCAAATGGACATTAAAACTATTAAAATAAGAACTAACAGACGTACATCATACCTGAATACTTGGACAATGGTAACAGAAACCTTGCAGAAAATGGATAACAACTCTAATTGACTTGAAATGATTTGTATTACATACGTTAATTCCCTTAGGATGACTAGACACCTATGTAAATAGTTATGTATTATGATTGTTATATTTTCATTGTTGCAATTATTATCTATTTCAAACTTTCTGTAATATTTATGTATCAGGATTTATGTATTGTAATATCCATGTTATCTTCTAAAAAATGTCTAACTTAAATTTGGAAAATAATAAAAAAATACAATAGGAAAAAAAGTCCATATCAAACTAGGTATCCTATACAGAGCCAAACCATTCCTAACTCCCAATACCGGGCTAGCCACTGCTCGCACACACCTTTTATCTACCCTTCTCTACAGCTCTCTCATATTTACTAACTCTAGAAAATCTGACCTCAACAATCTAGAATCATGTTACCATAAAATTGCTAAAGTTGCCACTAACCACCCACTCAGATCCCACCACTGCTCAGCTCATTCAATATTAAACTGGCTTAAGCTACCCAACCTACTATCTCTCAATCAACTGTCCTTAGCCCACAAAATAATCTACCACCCCAACAACTGCCCTGCCATCTCCTTTTTAGTTCAACTTAATACTAGTAGCAAATCCCTTAGATCTTCCAACAAACTCCTACTAAAAGTATCCAACTCCCACAACCAACATTGCGACTCCCTCTATTCTCACAGAATACCAACCTCTGGAACACCCTACCGGACACAATAACAAAAAAATCCAGTACATAACCAATTCAAATCACTTCTAAAGGAACACCTCACCAGTCACTGGCTGTGCTCCTGCCTCTCCCCAGGTTAATCTACTTCCCCACCCTTAGTTACCTTTATCACCAATCCATCTAACATCCCTTTTGTAAACTTTAACATATAATATCTACTGCTTTTCTCTTGTACAGTCCTACTCATTGTATTACATTTACTACTACACCAATCCATCTAACATCCCTTTTGTAAACTTTAATTTATATACTATCTACTGCTTTTCTCTTGTACAGTCCTACTCATTGTATTATATTTACTGCTACTGGGTTGTTCCTGCAACTATAATGGTACAGTTCTGCTGACTGTATATTTACTGCTACTTGTTTGTGTTTATACTACAGTGGCACAGGAAAATAACTTTCTTGGGTGGCGTAAGCTATGGAACCTTGCTGGCTGGGCTTACGTAGGCCCTTGGGCCGATAGCCTAGTACCTACCTATGAACCTATGGAGTTTCCCCCTGGGTCTCCACTAGTTAAAGGTACCTTGATTTGTACTGTTTCTAGATGCTGTAAAATAATTCTATTGTACTGTTTACTGTTACTATGTGTTGTATATTGTCATTTATTACTGTGGAGCTTTTCTCCCCGGGTCTCTGCTAAAAACGCCCCCCACCCCCACCCCCAGGCCCAGTCGGACATACTCGGTCAACAAATGTAATAAATAAATAAAGTAATTAATATTAATTAATTAATAAAGTAATTAATATTATTTAATTAATTAATTGATTAATTAATTAATTAATTAATTAATTAATTAATTAACTGACTAACACATTTCTGGAGATTTTTTTTTCCTCCTTCTGTTCTGTCTGGCAATGCTTAGGTAACTTTAGCTCATTCACATATTTGTCAGCCTTTGCTGATTTTCCTGTGTCAGTGTGCAGTTCTAAACATTAGCTCACTTTTTTCTGGACTCAGGGTGACCATTTATTTGCACTGCTTTACTTTTTTTCCCCATACATTCCCATAGTACTTCCATTTGAGAGATTTTCTGATTGACATAAACAGCCTATATTACCTTTTTCATAGTTCTTATTTACAGACAGCGTTTTGAACAGCTCATGCAACTCTATGGGTGCACGGCTCACTGTAGTAGCCACATCTGGCTTTGACATCATTTCAGTTCTTTGCACAGGTGGACATGGTTTCATTGTGTCTGGACTAGTCCACATTAGATGTTGCTTCAGCCGGAAGAAAATAAACCATTCGAAGAACTGGGATGGGAGAGGAAAAAAAGGCATTTTTCTTGAAGGCAAGACCCCCAGCCTCCTCCATGTAAGGAATTATCTTCCACACCCTTTTATGTAGACTGACTTCAGGATCACTCAACCTCAAATTAGACTAAAAGGCCTAAAAAACTGAGTCAATGCAGGCACACTCGCACAAACTGTAATGCCAGTAAGTCTCAACTGAAACAAAAATAGACTGATGAGTTGCAACTCAGGGAAGTATTAATGTTCAATTTACACTTGAGAATTGAAGAGCTGGAGCTTACAACCTCCTGTTACAATTTACAGGCCAGAAGTTGCTGACATACAGAACTTTAAAGTTTTAAACACAAATATATTTAGTAGTTTATTACTTCAGTCATTTGGATAATCGATTTTGGTCATTCTACATTTAGTCTTTTGGCATTAAGGATTTAGCAGCATTCTCTTTTCAGCTACTGCATATTGAATGAAAAACACATTAATATCTCTCCTGTTGTGTTCATTGTTTGCTCTACATATTACATGCGCTTTGTATAACAGTATTTCATATGAAGTTAAACTGATTCTCTTAACTTGTTTTGCCACGTGGCTCAAGTCTAAGCTCAAAATGGGGCTGTCTGGACTGGTCTATGTAGAAGGTTAACATGCATCAAGTACATAAGTAGTGAATTAACTGTAGATTCAAGGTACAGCCCATATGCAAATGAAATGTGTGTTTCACAATGGTAGTTTAAATGCTAATATACATCGAAATCCTGCACCTCATAAACCAGTCCTTTTACCTACTGCAGCTATAATTTGTGGGCGTAGTTTGATATGGCATCTGAGACTGCAGTTACTTACTCTCCAGCATATGTTTTTGGGGAGGATGGTTTTACTATCAGCTACTCTAGCAAAAAAAAAAAAAAAACACTAGGAAGCTTGTGAATGTAAAAACACAGGTATTCCAGGGTGGCATAACATTCAGAGCAGGTGGAAATGTGACTATTTCTAAAGACAAAATAAGTTAGTTTACCTTCAGGATATGATGGTGATAAAAAGGTAAACTGTGATAACTGTTAACAGTACAAAAGTCCAGAGCTGTAGCCTTCAGAAACTCCTACTGACAGTACTGTAGAGGTTGCCTTGTGGAAACTGACTGAATAAAGGTTCTTAGTATCTTGTTGCATGCTGTCATGAGGATGCCAAATACGTGCAGTTGATTTAAAAGTGCAAAAAAAAAACCATGCTCCTATTAGTGTACCTGTGTCTGGTAGTGGTAAGGGAGGATTTATTACACTTACTTGTGACTGGTGGTGGTAGGGGAGGATTTATTGCACTTACCATTGGCCTAATTATGAAGAATGAAGGTTATCTGTATGCACCAATCTAGATCAAGACAAGAATAAGATCTCACTTTTAATTTCTCCAAGTCTTTTGGGTTTCCTAATACCATAATGGGAATGGATCCCATTCCTGAGTCAAAGTTCATGAAATTAGTATTGTTTTAGTCTTTGACGTTAGCCAGAAGTGCTCTTCGCAGCACCCACAATGTGCCCAGTAATGACTCTTGCAATTTGTAGAGTTACATTTATTGGTAACATATGCAAGTACAAATGTAAATTCTTTTTTTAAAAGCCTAACTGTTCCTACTACTCTTCCACACTGCCCTTATTTATGCCAGAAAATTCTGGTATTTATGACTTTGTGTCTCTCTGTACACAAGACACTGTAGTCGCTGGGTGTAACAATTTCAATGATCAATGCTACCTTTGTCTTCTGTTCATGGACTACTATATCTGGTTTTCTCACATTTATTTTTGAACTGCTGGTAAGGGATGATCCCATGTAATACAAACACCATTTGCTATGATGCTTTGTGGCTCATGTTTCAGCTACCTCAATGTTATAATGTTTAAAACTGGAGGAAGCAAACAGTGCTGCCCCTTCTATCTCTTGCTTGGCCTTCGAACAGCTTTTTTTTTTTTTGAACCTCATAAAAAATAAAAGCATTGAAGAATACTTGCTGCTCCAAAATGTTATTGTTTGCAGCTGTTTGATTAAAGGTTACGTTAATAACAATACTAAAGAAATATACAAAACAATTAATTGATTTTAACTGGTATCAAAAACAAACCATGAAAAACAATATCTAGATGGGGAAATTTTAAGTAAATCTAAATTATGCTCTGGTTCATAGGTTCATACTAGGCTATCTGCCCTAGGGCATTTGTAAGCCTAGCCAGAGTGTGTTTGGCTTTCGCCACCCATTTTAAATGTTTTACTATGCCCTTTTTCGAGGTTAGTTTACTGTGCCTCTGTTTAGCAGTGACACAGAAGTGATACCCGGGGTAAACCTACGATCTCCCATCCACTCGTCAAGATTTCTTTTGAAGAGAGTCAGTGAGGGACTCTGCCTAACTTGGACTGGGATTCTATTCCAGAGTGAAGGGAGCCTCTGGGTTATGAATCTGTCCCTCCAGCATGTCCTATTTATTTCAGTGCTGAGGTTCAAGTCCCTCGAGCGCATAGCTCGATGGGATTTGGATTTTCTGAGGTGCAGCATGTCCATTAATTCCGGGTTGGACATGGCTTTATACGTCAGGCACAGATCGCCTCTAAGCAGGCGGTATGCAACCGAGTAGAGCTGGAGTTTCTTTAACCGGACAGCATATGGCATCTGTTTGAGCCCTTTGATCCTCTTGGTGAGGTACTTTTGGGGTCTTTCCAGTTGCTGCAGGTGTCGGGTAAGGTACATCCCGAAAGGGGCATTGTATTCAATTATGGGCCTGATGAATAAAGAGGCACAATGACCTCCCTTGATCTAGATGTGAATCCCTTCATGATTAGGTGGGCTATATAGAAGATTTTCTAACCACTTTGGCCACGTGGTTGTCAAATGAGAGATTGCTATCAACTTGGGTCCTCAGGTCCCTAATTACTTCTTCCGTGCTTAATGGATTACCACCTATGTGGTAATTTGTGGGCACTTTGTTTTTGCCAAAGGGGATGACTATACACTTTTTGGCGTTTAGCTTGAGGCCATGGCTCTGGCACCAGTTATCTGTTTCTATGAGACGCTTTTGGGGGATGCTTGTGTCAGCTGGAGAGTCGATTATGGCGCCCAGTTTGCAGTCATCTGCGAACTTGGTCAGCCACAGTCCTCCCGTGTTGGCCTGTACCTCTCTGAGAAATATATGCCGAACAAGAGAGGTCCCAGGACTAAGCCTTGTGGGATGCCACTTGTAACTGGTTTGGAGTCTGACATGGCTCCAGCAATTCTGACCATGTGGGTTCTGTCCTTGAGCCAGTTTGCAACCCATCTAGTGACATAGAGGTTTATATTTAAGCTGGATAGCTTATCTATGATGCCCGAGTGGGGTATTGTATCAAAGGCTTTGCGAGGTCCAGGTAGGCTGTGTGGACCACCTTCCTCTCATCAATGGCCTTGGTGACTGTTTCAAAGAAATCAACCAGGTTTAAGAGGCAGGATCTGTCCTTAACAAAGCCGAACTGGGTAGGATCCAGTGTCTGTAGGTTCCCAATATCTTTATTTATGAGTTCCATGATGATCCTCTCCATAGCTTTGCAGACCAAGCTAGTCAGGCTTATGGGGCGATAGTTTCCAGGATCCGTTGAGGCACCACCTTTGTGGAGAGGGATCACTGTTGCTGTACGCCATTCTTTGGGTACATATCCTGTAGTAAGGCTGAGACTGAACAGTAGCTTTATGTTGGGGTTCAGCTCTTCTTGGAGTTCATGTAGGACGCAGCCCGGGACACCGTCTGGTCCCATTGATGCTGTGTTTTTTGCTTTGGAGAGGGCGGCTCTCACCTGAGCATCTGAGATGTCAGGGGGGCAGCACTCTGCTGGGATAGATAATTGCTCTTTGGGGGGGGGGGGAGGAGAAGTTTGCGCTGAACCTGTCAGCCAGAATGTTGGCAATGTCTGTGGGTTCAGTGTATTTTTTGTCATTTTGGACTAACTCTGAGCATATCTGGGAGTTTCCACCCAGGTTCCTAACATAACTAAAGAAAGCCTTGTGATTATCTTTAGTGTCTTGTGCAATTTTTCTCTCGAAGCTGGCCTTAGATGATTTTATGAGTGCCCGTAGTTTTTGCTAATACTGATCAGAGATGCCTTCCCTTTTAGGGATTTTGCTCTATCACACAGTAGCTTCCTCCTTCTATTGTATAGTTTGTTTATGGCTGGGGTCCACCAGACAGGACGCCTGCCTTTGGGGGATTGGGTCTTGGTTTGGGGATTGGGTCTTGGTTTTATTTGGGATTGCATGATCCATGCATTCCTGAAGGTGTTCACAGAATGTGTTTATAAAGGATTCTGCAGTCTGGGCCGTATTTTCCACAGGCCCGGGGGCTTTGAAGGATTCAACCTCGGTTTTGAGTAGTGTGAAGTTTGCTTTAGAGAAGTTTTTCACTGTGGTTTTCTGGGCAGGGGGTGGGGTCGGGATGTGGATATCCAGTGAGATTAATTTATGGTCTGATCTTACCAGTGAGGGATACACTTCTGGTCTGGAGCATACAGTCCACATGTTGGTGATGATCAGGTCCAGTATGTTTTCCCCTCTTGTGGGAGTGGTGACAAGTTGTTCCATAGCATTTGAGTTTATAAATTCTAGGAACCTTTGGGCTAGGGTGTTGGAGCTAGAGTAATGCTCCCAGTCTATGTTTGGGTAGTTGAAGTCGCCCAGTATAATGGTGTTTGGAGAGACCTTCATATTTTCCAGTGTTCTCAGGAAGGCCGAGTGGGGTTCCTGGGTTTGGGAGGGTGGTCTGTAGCAGGCTATAAACTGGAAGGCAGTTTTACCCACTGTTAGTTGCACATGGATAGTTTCCGATGCTTCGTGCTGTGCCACCAACCTGGAGGTGTGGGTATCTTTGACGAATATTGATACTCCCCC
The DNA here is from genome assembly GCF_019279795.1 of Protopterus annectens. Taxonomy (NCBI): domain Eukaryota; kingdom Metazoa; phylum Chordata; order Ceratodontiformes; family Protopteridae; genus Protopterus; species Protopterus annectens. Next base: position 1,330,448,375 of record NC_056747.1, read on the forward strand.
TCCTTTTGTGGTTCGGTCTGAGTTTTGGGGCCGAAAAGTATGGTATGAGGTATAACCTGTTTTCCCCTCTTGTGGGAGTGGTGACAAGTTGTTCCATAGCATTTGAGTTTATAAATTCTAGGAACCTTTGGGCTAGGGTGTTGGAGCTAGAGTAATGCTCCCAGTCTATGTTTGGGTAGTTGAAGTCGCCCAGTATAATGGTGTTTGGAGAGACCTTCATATTTTCCAGTATTCTCAGGAAGGCCGAGTGGGGTTCCTGGGTTTGGGAGGGTGGTCTGTAGCAGGCTATAAACTGGAAGGCAGTTTTACCCACTGTTAGTTGCACATGGATAGTTTCCGATGCTTCGTGCTGTGCCACCAACCTGGAGGTGTGAGTATCTTTGACGAATATTGATACTCCCCCTCCTTTTGTGGTTCGGTCTGTGTTTTGGGGCCGAAAAGTATGGTATGAGGTATAACCTGGTAGTGCTGGGGTGCTCTCGGGAGCCTTGAACCAGGTTTCTGTTACTACACAGATATCGATGTTCCCCATGCTGAGGAGAGTTTTGAGTGCGTGCATCTTGAGGTTTGAAACCTTATTTATATACTTGGTCATATATTTACATAATAATCTAGATAGCATTGCAAAATAGTTTTAACATTACTATAAAATTGTTAGACTATCAACTGGAATAACTTGCTCTTCTCATCTGAATTTATATTACACTGAAAAGATTCATCTACACAAAAGTGTTAAACGACTCTATATTAGTCTAAAGAAAAAGAAAAATTAAAAACTGGTACCCCTTTAAGACTGTGATCCTTCTATAAAAATCATATAATAATGTGACATTGGTTTCCCTGATATTAATACTTATTTGCTAGCTTCAACATTTAAAACCATCTTATTTTTGTTAATCATCATGATACTCAAATGAAACTGATCACTGTATCATTAGTGAAAACTCATCTTTAAATCCTGAGTCTTTCTCTTTGGTTATTATAAACAATAAAATGTTATGGATTATAAAGTTACATTTAGAGGCCTCCTACTAAACGAATTCAAACTACAGTAATAATTTTTTAGAAAAAATATACAATAAATATACTTATAAACATCCTACTTTGAAAAAAGTTATTCTTTTCTATACCACAGTCTGACAGTTTAGACAGTAGTAATTATTTACGCAGGATGAAAGACTTTTATAAAGTTTCATTGCCTTATACAGTATAGACTAAATTCAGACCTGCTGAGTCTAGACTGCCTGGTATCACTTTTCTCTTAAACCAGTCATCTTACCATAAGAGGGTCTTCCTAACCCCTTGTAGCAGAAGTGTGTCGCTCAGAATCCATCTCAGTCGGGGACTGCTGGAAAAAGGCTCAGTTTGGAGCTTTCCCCATTGGTAGTTGTGTTAAAACTGTTTACATTTGCCTGTATATAAGCTTTGCTTTTGCACGGGTTTGCGCTCTGTTTACCAGAGCTGCTCAACATTTGGCAACTTTAGCGAGAAGTCTGGAGTGCATCTCCACTGAAATCCAAGGCATCCATAAAAAAAAAAAAAAAAAAAAAAAAAAAATTTAGCGAGAGGTCTGGAGTGCATCTCTACTGAAATCCAAGGCTCTTCCACTTCCTTCCCAAATACCACATTCAGAAAAATCCTGCCACAATAGGCGGGCAGTTTCCTATCATTTCTCCAGCCAGCTTGACTGATATGGGCATTTTGAGGCAATGTAGCAATTGCTTTATGTATAATGACACCCACTTACTCCAAAACCAAACTAACACCCTATGTAACAGATGCAAATACACTGTGGAATTGTAGTCAATTCTTCCATGTAAAAAACTAGACATAAAACAGGTTGTCAGCACACACACTTCACCTCTCATACAAACCTCACTTTTCATACAAAGTAAGGTCACGACACATAAACCCACTTCTCACACAAAATAAGTTCACAACACATAAATCTATCTCTCACACAAAATAAGTTCGCAACATATAAACACACTTATGTGGAGGTACTCACTAAAAGCCTACCAAAAGAACAGGGACCTCCCAAACACACACCACCCACACTCACCAAGTATAAAGAAACCACTACACATAAACACAACACACCCGTGTCTCAACAAATAAGCCCATAAGGCAAAACACATCAAATGTCTTGGTCATAGGCGACACCATAATGAGACACACAGATATCCCCCTCACCAGACTGGACAAAGAGAAGGTCATGCTCATCTGCGTAATGGGTGCCAGGATCCGACAAATCACACATACATTCAAGTCACTCAATAAGTACCGTTATGACTCGGTCACAGTCCATTTGGAGTGAATGACCTGAGATGTATGTCTCTGGACTATATAAAGAGAGACATAACAAAACATATGTATGTGCCCCAGACAGGTATATCCCTAGCCCTAAGCAGTATCCTACCTTCACCCAGGATGATGCCACAATATAAACAAAAAATGATACTTCAACAACTAGCTCAGCTTTTGGTGTCAGTCCAGGGGTATCCAGTATCTGTCAGCCTGGGAGAAAATGGTAGACAGACTTTGCTGCTTTGCTACAGATGGTCTGCACCTGTCCTGCCTAGGCTTTCGGATACTGGCAAAGACCATCGCCTCCACCATAGTGCCTTTTGAAGGCAATGCCAAAACATCAAATTTTTTGAATGTAACAAAATCTAACTGAGACAAACTCAAGGTCGTGCTGCTTAATGCTAAGAGTTTAAACACAAAACTGCATTCCCTGGAAGCACTCCTCACCTTGGAGGATGTTGACGTCCGTGCAGTTACCAAAACATGGTTCAAGGCTGCTGAGAGCACCCCATGCCTTCAACACATTCTAACATTAAAATGCGCGTGAAGGAACCAAAGGTAGAAGTGTATCCATCTTCATTAAAACTAAATACACTTCAAGACTGGTCAAGCAGCATGACTATCTCAAAATACTCCATGTCCAATTAACTTCTGTAAAAAAGTGCCATACCACATCGTTGCTAGCTAGAGATCCCTCACTATGAACCAGGATAAGCACACCACTTACCTCGATTTACTGGAATCCCTCGCCCTACACCCCCAACACCTTAGCCATGGGAGATTTCAACAATTCTTTCACAGATTGGGGGACATCTACGAGCAAAAAACATGCTCACCCAGAGGTTCCTGGACTTTAACATAAAAGCTCTGGAACAGAAGCACCCCCCCCACTAGGGGCTCTAATGTTTTGGACATAGTACTCACCCACATGGGGTCACCGTACTTCCTCATGCGTGATGCCCTCCCTGGTTAGGTCAGACCACAAATCAGTCTCATTTGAAGTTACTACTGGGAATGACACTCTCACAGGAACAAAAATTATAAAAAACTTTACTAAAGGTTAATACAGCCTACTTGGTGATACCCGCAATCGCAGACTTCAATGATCACTATGCAGAAGTGTATGAAAATGCCCTGCACAAACACAAGCTAAGCAGCCGCATAAACTCTGCTGTACCTGCCAAAATCAAAACTAGGACTTCCTGTAAAAACAAGCCACAGTGGTGGATATCAAGTATAAACAGATTATATAACAAGAGGAAGGAACTGCTGTCCAAAAGCAAGAAGTACATCACTCTACAGATGATGAGTTCCCTCCTAAGACTAAAAAAAAAAAATCAGAAATCTTGTAAAGTCTTCCAAAGCAAATTATGAAACTAAAATTGTATCCCTAGTCAAGGATAATCTTAAGGCATTCTATAACTATCTCTAAAGTCTAAAAAGGAATGCCCAGCTATGTGCTGAACTGTTTGTAGATGGGATCACTCACACTACACCAAATTATTTCGCCAACCTGCTACACCAAAAGATTTCGCCAACCTGCTACACCAAAAGATTTCGCCAACCTGCTACACCAAAAGATTTCGCCAACCTGCTACACCAAAAGATTTCGCCAACCTGCTAGCTGACAGATTCAGAGCAAAATTCACCCCCTATCCTCACCTACCATATTCTAAAGCATACCTGACACCAGCCCTCTGCCTATTATCTCTAATGAACAGATAATCTCCGAAGCCGTGCTTTCGACCTTGGCAAGTACAATGGGACCAGGTAGTATCTCAGGCTGTATACTAAACAATCTAAGAACAAGAGCTACTAGACACACTTGGTGTTCTCTTTAATCATAGCTTGAGAGATAGGTATGTTCCTGCAAAATGGAGAACACCAACAGTAGTTAGTCCCCTGTACACCAACAGTAGTTAGTCCCCTGTACACCAACAGTAGTTAGTCCCCTGTACAAAGGGGGGGGGGCATCAACTGACCCTGGGAACTACAGACATACAAGTGTAACCAGCCTCATCCACAAGGCTTTGTTAAGGGTAGATCATGCTTATTAAACCTAGTAGACTGTCAACAAAGCTATGGATGAAGGTAAGACTATACACAGAGCCTACCTCGACCTTGCCACGGCTTTTGACACAATTTCCCACTCTGGCATCATTGAGACACTCTCCCAGATGGGGATAAACCTTAACGTTACTAGATGGGTAGCCAATCAGCTTACCGCGGAACACATTCTTGTCAAAATTGGTGACTTCACCTCCACCAGTACACCCATCACCAGTGGAGTACAATAGGGGTCTTTGCTGGGCCCCTTACTGTTTGGAATCTATTTCTTAGAAGTCCAGACCAAAGTAGATGGCCTTTGGCTCACCAAGTTCACTATGTTTGCAAACGGGGAGCAATCATTGAGTATCCCAATGATGTCAACACATTGCAAGAAGGGCTAACACAAATGATTTAGACCGTGGCTTTGGCACCAAAGTAAATGCAAAAAAATGCATTATTATTATTATTCCCTTTAGCTAAATGGAATTCCATACAAATTACAATACTGATAGCACCCTTCTCCCTCCCTGAGTTCCAACCCAGTCTTTAGCTAAACGGAATTCCATACAAATTACAATACTGATAGCACCCTTCTCCCTCCCTGAGTTCCAACCCAGTCTTTAGCTAAACGGAATTCCATACAAATTACAATACTGATAGCACCCTTCTCCCTCCCTGAGTTCCAACCCAGTAGTGCAAGACTTGGGAACACAGGTTGATAGCAATCTGAACTTTGACCACCAAGTTTCCACAGGGGTAAGGAAAGCTGTCTATGTAGTGCACATCATAAGCAAGGGCATAGCATCCAGATCAAGGGATGTTGTAACTCCACTGTACTCAACCCTCATCAGACCACTAAGAGAATATAATGCACTCTTTCGCATGTATCTCGCCAGACACCTACAGCAACTGGAGAGACCTCAGTGGTTTCTAACTAAGAAAATACAGGGAGTCCAAACCATGACCTTGTGGACAGACTGAAAGCCCTGTCATTTTACTCTAATATAACCTCTCAACCATACCGAATTCCTCAGTATTTCATGGTTTTGAGGGCAAAATAATTCCTCAGTATTTCATGGTTTTGAGGGCAAAATAATTCCTCAGTATTTCATGGTTTTGAGGGCAAAATAATGGGGTGCCACGAATTCCTGAGTGGCCCCTTCAAATCACTATTTTGTTCTGGGGAAAACATAAAAAAGTTGTTTCTAGTTATCTACAAACAATGTCTGCTGAGAAAACTCCCTCCAGAATTTACTGTTCTAGATAACATGTTATTGTTAAACATTTTATTTATGTTTCTGCTTCCATTATAGCAACCTGAACCTGCTGAGGGAGGATATCCGTTATGTACATCTTTAGTTTATGACCTGCTGAGCCTGTGAAATAACAGTCAAATGAGCAACACAGAAAATGGGGAGGGAGGAAAAGTTGAAAGTCAGAGCTTCAAAGGCCAAAACACACACAGAGTCACTATACCAAAAAAGCATTACCCATCACTGGTATTCATTTATTTATTTATCGGGAAATTCTAACTGGACACAGATCCTTTTTCAGCGGAGGCCCGGGGAGAAAAGCTCCACAAGTACAAATAAAAAAATCTTACCACAGAAAATGTTATAATAGCAGATGATTTTACAGTAAACAACATGACATGCAGAGTACATAGAACAGTAGCAAGAGCAAAACATAAAATGGGCAATGAGTACTAGACAGTTTTTGTAAACAACATAACATGCAGAGCACACAGAACAGCAGCAAGAACAAAACATACAATGGGCAATGAGTACTAGACAGTTTTTGTAGACAACATAACATGCAGAGCACACAGAACAGTAGCAAGAACAAAACATACAATGGGCAATGAGTACTAGACAGTTTTTGTAAACAACATAACATGCAGAGCACACAGAACAGCAGCAAGAACAAAACATGCAATGGGCAATGAGTACTAGACAGTTTTTGTAAACAACATAACATGCAGAGCACACAGAACAGTAGCAATAACAAAACATACAATGGGCAATGAGTACTAGACAGTTTTTGTAAACAACATGACATGCAGAGTACATAGAACAGTAGCAAGAACAAAACATACAATGGGCAATGAGTACTAGACAGTTTTTGTAAACAACATAACATGCAGAGCACACAGAATAGCAGCAAGAACAAAACATACAATGGGAAATGAGTACTAGACAGTTTTTGTAAACAACATGACATGCAAAGTACATAGAACAGTAGCAAGAGCAAAACATACAATGGGCAATGAGTACTAGACAGTTTTTGTAAACAACATGACATGCAGAGTACATAGAACAGCAGCAAGAACAAAACATACAATGGGCAATGAGTACTAGACAGTTTTTGTAAACAACATAACATGCAGAGCACACAGAACAGCAGCAAGAACAAAACATACAATGGGCAATGTGCAATTAGTACTAGACAGTTTTTAAGTTGATTTAACAAATAGAAGATACGTAAGGATTAAGCTGATAATGAAATTATGTAATGAAATAACGCTGTACTGAGTGGTTATGAGTTTTGTTAGTCGGGGTTAGAGAAAGGGCAGAGCCAATTCATTTTTAGGTGAGACTTGAGAGTGGTTTTGAATAGACTGCCGGATGGTAATTTGGTTATCGAGAGGGGAGGCTGTTCCATTGTTTAGTATTCATAATTCACAGAGCCACAGTAACAAGAAAGAGTTACCCAACACTGACATTCATAACATACACAGAACCGTTGTACCAAAGAAGCATTACCCAACATCGGCATTCAATCGGTGATCATGTGACTCCATGTCACATTAGCTTTAGTATTATTAAAGAACTGCTGAACCAGTTCATGTATTTCTGTATGAGACAGCCTCATTATTCTAAAATTATTTATTCATTAAATTAACACTTGGCATACAACAGTTTGAAAATAACTATAGCCTGTCACTATACTTTGTGAGTCATGTGATAGATACACAGAAAAGATTAGAGCACAAACGCTGTTCGGAACTCTATACAGTCACTGTATCCAAATAGCTCCTGATCAGTATTCTACTTTTAAATATCAGTGCAGTTACTTGCTGGCTTACAGCTGTTACTGATCTTGTCATTTTCATTCAGATTCTCAGTCTTTACATCTTACTGCGAAGACTGGTAGAGAAGGGTGAAGGCTACCAGCCTAGCCAGATAGAATTTTATAGATAATTCTGTCATTTGTAAATATGAATGTGAATCACAGGCTTGTTGTCTTAAATGAAAAAAATGCTGTTATAAAAATGTGGCAACAGTGCTCTCTACTGACCCTGTAAAAGCATGTTGTGATCCTTTGATCTAAATTCGGCTCCAGTCTAGCTAGATGAAGGCTTCCTGCCTATTGTTTTAAGGCTAAAGTTAATGACCAGAATTTACATGTGGAATGTCCTTTATTGCTCTAAGTGTAAAATAATGTAAATGTAGTTTCTGTCAGCCTGGGAACACCAGGAAGGTGTAAAAGATGATCTAATGTTTAGCAGAACTGGAGTTTCAATTTAAACAGTGAGAACCAGAGATTATTAAGCATTTTTGTCTGACTATCCAACTCCGCTCTCTGCCTGTTGTCTTAAGTGTTATCTTAGAAGTGTGTTTTCTTGTAGAAATAGCTAGGACTATAATGATTAGACTAAGTGTTCTGCTGTGATGTCAGAACTGTACTACTGATTTAAGTATTTCTGTGTGATCTCTGAACTCTTTTGACTAGCACTGTGTAGTAGAAAGTATTTTCTTGTGGTTTTAATTATTTGTTATTAAATATTTTAAAACCATTTAACTGTGGCTGTTTTGTGTAGAGATAGTTTAAGCTCTAGAGTATATTGCATATTTATAGAGTTTACTGTCCAGGTCACTCCAAATAAGTTTGACTGTTTAGTCACATCTACCAATCGGGTAGTAATATTGCGACACCATTTTAAGGGCCTTTGAGTAGCTGATAAATATTAGTCGGTGGTGGCAGCTGGTACTACCATATAGTCTGGGTAAAAGAGGCACAGCTGAAGAAGCTGTGCCAGCCTTCCCCAGAAGTGTCTGTGTGGTTGTGTAAACTCTCATCTCAAAGTGTGTGTGTGTGTCAACTACTTGGGCAGGCCTTCCCCAGAAGTGTCTGTGTGGTTGTGTAAACTCTCATCTCAAAGTGTGTGTGTGTCAACTACTTGGGCAGGGACACGAAGCACTGGTTGGACAGAGAGGGTGTTGGAGATTTTAGCTTGCCCACTAGGCTGGGATCTGGACCCTACAGCCAGTGGGGAGTCTTACTGGGGACCTGCGGAGCAACCAGCCCCGGACTGACTGTGATCTCTGTGTGCTCTTAACGGAAATTGCACTTTGCTGTGTGTATTTGTTATCCATTCCTCTCATATGGGACACCCTCTCTGGTGTTGGGGGTGAGGACTGAGGCTCCTTGATTGCTGGGCCAGAGCACGGACATCACACTTACGAATAAACTATTTATTCTAACTGCACACCGAGTAACTCAGAAAAATCTAGAAACATAAGCTCATTCTGTCTGAGAAGATACTAGAATTGCCTTCTCAGTGCCCAAATTAGGCAGTACAACTTCCTTACAAATGTTTATGTCAAGTAACATCAATGACTACCTTCTGATTCTATAATCATATTATGTGTGAGACTGAGCTATGGACATAGTACAATCTATGAGAATCTGAATATCCTAATAAAGTCGTCTGCTTTTGCAGTCTACTTCCAGCAACTCTTGAGTCATTCTTACCCCCCCCCCCACCTTTTCTCAAAAGAAAAACATTTTTGGCAGACCCATCAAAGTAGAATTTCTCTTCTTGTTGTCTCATTTGCTTTAATTTTTATTTATTTAACATTTGTTGTAATTTTTATTTATTTAACATTTGTTGTAATTTTTATTTACTTAACATTTGTTTACCGGGAAAGTCTGACTTGGAATGGTCCAATTTTCAGTGGAGGCCTGGGGAGAAACGCTTCAGACACGTCTTTGTAACGTGGGAGGAACCCAAAGTACCCGGAGGAAACCCACACAAGGAAGCTGGCAGAAGAGTTATAAAACAGTGCTGGTTGTAGGGGGGAGACTTGAGTAACAGATCATGGTGGCTAGCATCAGCTGTCCGTGGAGCAGTGGCCCATTTCCTTTTTTCACCTGTCCTTTGACAAGTGTACTCATAGTTCTCCCCCAAGTGAGCAGCAGTCTCAGTGCTGGAATGATCTTGTCTGTTCCTTCTGATGTGAACGTTTGCGACTCATCACTCGACCTCCCAAGATGTACCCGAAGATGCTTCCTTATCCTTAGTAGCAGGTGAAAATGTCAACAAGACTTTCCTTCAAATTAATGTAGAGAGTGTAAAACAGTGAGAAAGCTTTGTAAAAGTTGCTTATGTGATATGAGTGTGACTGGTGTGTGTGTTTAAATGTGCGCTTTGGATGTGGTTGACAATGTTATTGACAAATTCAGGCAGGTTCTTTAGCTGCCATTTGAAAACATTTGAAGAAAATGGTGTGTATTGTTTGCGTTTTTTGTATTTAAATGCTATGACATGATTACATTGCTTGTGTCAACATATTTGCCTACCTTGCTCTAACTATGTAGTAGCAGAGGAAACAGATGTAGTGTAGTTTAAGAAACCAGGCTGCCACTGCACTGCTTAAGGCAGCACTGTTTCATTTTAACAAAAAAGCACACTGGTGTAGCCCAGATAAAATCACCAACCTTTATTGAAAATAGCACAAAAAAACTCCACAGCGCTTTCACCCTGGTGCATCTTCAGTCAGTCTACAAATTTCATCCAAGTCTTTATAAACACCTTTCAATCATCAATGTAATCAAGTCTAATTGAATAACAATGAATCAGCCATCTCACAAACTTTTGTGAATTAACCCTATGGTTGTTCATAAAAACTCCTTTTTCTGTGATATTCTGGAATCAATCATTCCTTGTATAGTATACAATAGTATGAGGTAATAAGATAGTGATACAAATCCTACTATTTGATGTTCAAACATGAATTTGTTAATAAAAAATAATGAAATTAATATATAAAGTGTAAAAAGTGTAAAAATGGGAAATTGAAAATTAAAAATAAAGGTAGGCAATGTAACATCCATACAATAACAATAAAATGGATTGTGAAGAATAATAACAATAAAAATAGAACCACAAATAAATAAATGATAATCATTGTTCACATATAGTAAATGCATGCTGCCTTGTGTTTCAATATACAAGCTAGGGATAGGGTGTCATTGATGCCAGGGGTATTACTGGCATCTAGACGAATCTGCCAAAGGCATTCCCTAACCTCTAGAATAGTTTTATAATCTCCTCCAAAGTCTCTTATACACAGCCTATCTATAACAAAAAATAAAAATTTATTAAAGTTAGGACAGTTGTTCGTATGGTTATATAGTGAGTTAGTGGATTTCTTATTTTTAATGTCCCTGTAATGTTCTACTATTCTGTATCTCAACTTTCTCGTTGTCATGCCTATATAAAATGCTGGACAAGAAAGACAGGTGGCCACATATAATACCATGTTAGTGTTGCAGTTGCAATAGCCCGGGCTCCTCAGTGTCCTCTTAAAGTTCCCCACAGAGACATAGGGCCCGTCGTTGATGTATTTGCATGCTTTGCAACTGCCGCACTTAGCCATCTTGGCAGGTCTTTGGCCAAAAGTTGTCGGTGTTCTCTCCAAGCACTCCTTAAAATTTAAACCCCTACTGTTAATACAAAGTGGAGTCTTACCTAATGTATCATGTAAATCTGTAGGGACTGTGTCTTCCCATGTCCTTTGAATAATATTTTTGACTTCAGTGGCTAGGGAGTTGTGCTGCAAAATCATTCCAGTAGGGGTATTTTTATTACTTTGTTTAGTGATTCCTGGTTTATTGGTGTCAACTGTCCTTTGTGTGTCATTCAAAATGGGGATAAAATCAGTAGCCCTTCTCCTAGTGATGTCAAGTTGAAGCATGGTAAGCATGTCCAACAGATAACCCCTTTGGACAAACAAATCCCTCAAAACCCCCATTTCATCAATAAATTTGCTGTCCTCACTGACAATACGTGACACCCTAATCATCTGTTCTTTGGCCATGTTCTTCTTAACATAATAGGGATGACAACTATCATAATGTAAAAATGAATTACTGTAAGTTTTCTTCTTATATTAACTGGATTCTATTCGTTCATCATTAATGTATAGTCGTGAATCCAGGTAATTTATCATCTTGCTGTCAACTTTGTGTGTAAATTTCAAAAATGAAGTGGTGTTATTTAAATATTTTATAAAGTCCTCTACCTCATCCCGGGTAACTTTCCAAAGGAACAAGATGTCATCCAAGAATCTCAGGTAGATGATCAACCTGGATCTAAATTCAGATTCCAGCACAAATTGTTCCTCCCATTCAGCTAAGACTGTATATTTGAACAATGATTATCATTTATTTATTTGTGGTTGGTGATTTTATCTGGGCTACACCAGTGTGCTTTTTTGTTATTACCAGTTTGTTCATCCATTTGGAGTCTTGAGTTACTGTTTTATTTTAGTCTGACTTTATATTAATGTTATTACAGCGTGTTTAGTGATTACTTATTGTTAAATGGCGCCAACCAAACTCAAAGCAACTGTTATATTATAATTACAGGTCTATACTGCCTACTGTGGTTAGTTTATAAGGAACCAGAAGGGCAAGATATTAAATTCCTTACAACTACAACCAGAATTGCAGTTTTGGTGAAGTGGTGGAGTTGTGAAGAACATTTTATTTTTGCAATGTTTTTGGATGTGGCAGACACAGTTCCTGGGATATTTTGAACCCCAACAGATGTTAAGATGCCCTTTATGCAAATTCCATTGGCAAGCAGTGGAACTCCCTGCCAAACAACCTTAGACTTACTTCTTCGCTCTATCATTTCAAAGCTAACCTTAAAGAATATCTCTCCACACAATGGACATGCCCATGTCGAGAACCTGACTAACTACATATCTCTTTACTTCTAGGTCCACTTCCTAGGTGCACTGCTGAAGGCAGCACTGTTTTATTTTAGTCTGATTTTATGTTAATGTTATTACAGTGTGTTTGGTAATTACTTACTGTTAAATGGCGCCGACCAAACTCAAAGCAACTGTTATATTATAATTACAGGTCTATAATGCCTACTGTGGTTTGTTTCTAAGGAACCAGAAGGGCAAGATATTAAATTCCTTACAACTACAACCAGAATTGCAGAATGAGTTTATTCTTTTGTAAATACGCATAGCTTCTTCCTAAGTTTCATGGCAAGGACAATGTAGTAGACTGGATATGGAGACATACCTTGAATCTCTCAGAGCAAGAAATCTGGACAAAGCCAAAAATAATAATGGGACAAAACCTCCAAAAAGGAAGGGACGAGGGAGAGATTTTAAATATTGCTCCTTTAAACTCAGATAGTTGCTAGAATGATAGGTTTTGTATTATTATGCACTATTATGTGCTTTCTGGAGGATATGTCATCTGAAATTCAAATGTCTGTAATTATATTGATATCCCACAATTCCGCTGGAGTTGACGGGGTTACAAGACTATGTATGCAAATGTTATGTTACTATGCGTCCTAATTTTTGGCCAGTTGTACCTGCTTTGATATGCCTTTGTCCATATTTTTGATGTTTCCAGGTTGACAGTTATGCTCTGTATCTTACAGACTGCAGAGAGGTGACTTCTACCTGTCCTAAAGGGCAATCTCCAACCCTACCCATTCGCAAGTCAAATGGCACAACAGTCAGTCACTCTATGGATCTCAACCTAGCTTGTGACATTAACAGAACATGCTGGACACTGCCACTTCTCTGGACAGACTACTTATTCACATAAAATTAAAATAGAACTGCTCCTCGCTGACCCTATTCAAATGCAACCCAGATACTTGGATGGGAGACCGCAAATTTGCTCTTGGGTGGCAGCCATGTCCCTCATGGACAGGGGTAGCCGATGTTGATCACAGACCCGCTCTGTCCATAAATTTGTTCAGCAAACTTCCCTAAAAGAACAAATAGGGATACTTGGGATTAACATGACTAGGCTTGTAAAGGCTCTAGGGCCACTAGCCTAGTAACCTCCTATGAACCTATGAACAGACTGTTAACTTTAAAGAATAACGATCTACTTCACTGGTCACAATATTTAAAGGAACTAATGTATTTCCAGTAGACATAATGATATCAAATTTCAAATTAAGATCAAACTGGATCTCTGCATATAATCTTAAAATTAAAAAACATATATATTGGCACATACAGAAGAAAAATCCTAAATTGTGAAGCCCTTTTTTATGATTTACTTATTCTAGATAATATAAGTGATGATACCCAACTGTGGAATTTAATTTATGGTCCACAGTAAGTGCTAAGCTAATAAAAAAGCAGATTATGACATAACAAGGCAATTTTAAGGTATATAAAATTAAACTCTAGCTCCTCTTAGAAAATATCCACATGGTAATATATGCACAAGATATTTCTTACACTACACAAAATTAATATTTACACATCTAATATTAAAATTTGTTGAAAATTTATAAAGACAGATTTATACCAAAAATGTGAAAAAAAGTTGTTATTGTGCAAATAAGTATACAAAACACTGGGATAACTGTATAAAATATTGAGACTGTCAAAAATTTTTCAAAGCAATTTGGACTTCACAGAGTCTCTCTAAATAACAAATGATCCATTTCTGGGTTGTATCAATTCATCATGTTATCGATTCCTTGTTGTGGACACTTCCTTAATTTACTGATTTTATTAGAAAGGTCACTGTTGTATGCCACAATGTATCAGTTTCATTAAGAACACATACTTAAATAGTGGTTAAACTATATTGTTAGAAAAATGTAAATGAAAACAATTTTAAATAAATTTAGCAAATGTGTTTCACGTACCCTTTTCTTTGTTTTATATGTACTTTAACTGGAAATAAGATTTGAACGTGTTAAATGGTTGTACTTAGAATTCTTTTCTCTTGAAATTCTGTTATCTTTCACTTAAGATACTTTAAATGGTAAATAATTAGTTCTGATAAAAGTGTTTAACTCCTTTGAAAATGCCTATGTTCTCTTATAAATGCATACATTCTGCAGATTCAGTGACATTATTAGTAACTAAATGACATCAAGTGAAATAGGAGCTGCATTAGAAAACTCATTATGCACATTAACATCAGACTTATGTTACATAACTAAACCTTTAGTAACTAAACAGTGGGTTGGGAGGCCCCCTTTTCTTTCTCCCCCCCCACCTTCCTGATGAAAGACGTCAACATAGATATTGTTAATACATATGAGTAATGTGTATAATTGCAAAATATATTAGTTATGCTGTAGTGTTTTATATATATATATATATATATATATATATATATATATATTCAACAGATCCTTACATGAAAAATGTTACATACATGACTAACAAAATGCTTAAATTATCTGATGTTTCTTGAAAAGTCTTGGAAATATTGACAATCTTCCTAACTTTCAGCTTCTAACGTTTTTTATATATACTTTGATCTGATGTGTATTTCTGGCACATCTACGTATTAGAGGTGCTATTATCATGTAAGACATATTCATATAGTTTCAGATATATTGGCACTCAATTGAGATTGATTTCAAACGGGCTGGGGAGGGTTGATACAGATTTTATCAACCTAGCTTTAAGTAAATCTAGGAGCGGGTCACCGCAAGTTGCGGCGCACTTACATAGTATAATTTTCTACAGAAAGGCCCCTGGTCCGGATAAAGAATTTGAAAAAGAATTCTTTAAGCACAAACGTGCAAGGATAATTTTGAATGATATGTTTTGGGATACGCAAGATAATACAGTAGTGACCTGTACTTTGACCAAGGAAATGAGTTCTTTATATCGCTCAGGTTATAGCCCACATATTTCAATTACTAAAGCGATGGGGACACATTGGGTAGATTTGGTGAAAAAGGTAACGAATTGGGACACAATGTCCGAAAGTCAATTGAAAGATCAACAGATCCAGGTACAAAAATTAAATTGGGTGACTTGGGCACAACCAAGTGTGCACCTCAGGGATGACAAAACAGAAAGGGCATGACAAATCCTTCTAACTCAAGAGGAAGATAGTGCGTTAAGTGCCTTACGTGTAGATTTATGGTCAAAAGGTAAAGGGGATGTAGGACTGATGAAAACAGCAGGTGAAGTTTGTATAACTCAAAAGTCAGGTTTTAGACCTCATAAGCACCAATACCCGCTAAGTAAACAAGCAGAGGAAGGAATTAAGCCAGTTATAGAGCAGCTAAAACAGGTAGGAATTCTTGTTGAATACCCAGATTCGCCCTACAATACTCCGTTGTTTCCTGTAAAGAAACCGGATGGGTCATGGAGGTTGGTTCAGGTTTTACAAGCAGTTAATTCGGCTGTGATCCCAAGAGCACCGGTGGTCCCTGACCCCTATACATTACTTAATGATTTACTACCTCAGCACAGATATTTTTCTGTCATAGATATAAGCAATGCTTGTTTCTCCATACCACTACATAAGGAGAGTAGATTTTGGTTTGCATTCACTTATCAAGGTAAAAGATACACCTACACCAGATTGCCACAGGGTTATTGTGAGAGTCCGACAATATTCGCACAAGAAATGGCTGCGAATTTAGCTCAGTTTGTTCCCCCAAAGGGAAGCCAGGTTCTGTTGTATGTAGATGATATTTTGTTGGCCTCACCCACGCAGGAAGGTTGTAAAAGGGATACCCTTGCCCTTCTTAGTTTTTTAGCTGAGCAAGGACATAAGGTAAATAAAGAAAAGTTACAATTGTGGAAAGCACAAGTAAAGTACTTGGGTTATTTAATTTCACAGGCAGGTAGACAATTGGAGAACAAAAGAAAACAAGCAATTCCTGAGGCACCTATGCCCACAACTAAGCGGGAGATGATGTCCTTTTTAGGTGTGACTAATTTTTGTATAAGTTGGATCCCTAACTATGCTGAGGAAGTAGGGCCATTGACCGCACTAATCTATGACACTCCCATGGCAGCTAAAAATTATATACAGTGGACAAATACGGCAATACAGGCATTTAATAGAATTAAGCAATTGATAGCAGGATCCTCTGTTTTGGGTTTTCCAAACTATTCTAAGCCGTTTATACAAATGGTTGATTGTAAGGGAGGATATATGACTTCGGTTCTGTTACAAGTACATGGGGATAAACAGAGACCGATAGCTTTCTACTCCTCCAGATTAGATCCTGTTGCAAGGGCATTGCCGCATTGTGTTCAAGCTGTAGTGGCAGCTGCCGTGGCAGTACAAGCCTCAGCATCATTAGTTTTGTTTCACCCATTACAATTGTGGGTTCCACATTCAGTTGCTACTATACTTTTGCAAGATAAGATAACCTTTTTATCTCCTAGTCGACATTTGTCATGTATGACAGTGCTGCTGACACAGTCTCATATGACCATAGAAAGATGAACTACTCTTAATCCGGCGACACTTTTGCCGACTCCAGAAGAAGGTACTCCACACGTTTGTTTAGACAGCATTCATGACAAAGTGCTTCCCCGACCAGATTTAACGGATATTCCGTTGGTAGATTCTGATCTCATTTTGTTTGTAGATGGATCAGCAAAGAAGGACACTGTAGGAAAAACACTAGTAGGGTATGCAGTCACCACAGAAACTGAAGTTTTGGAGGCAAAAAGATTGACAAACATTTATTCTGCACAAGCAGCTGAGTTGGTGGCTTTAACTCGAGCTTGTACCTTAGGGGAGGGTAAAAAAGTGACAATTTATACAGATAATCAATATGCTTTCTCCACTGTACGTTTTTGCTCAACAATGGAGGAATAGGGGAAAGGTTACTGCGACAGGCAAACCAATAAATCACAGAGATTTAATTTTACAGTTGTTAGATGCAGTGCAACTACCAACTTCAGACAGCGATATGTAAATGTTCCGCACATACCAACAGAAAAGATCCTGTCTCCAGGGGAAACGCACTTGCTGATATGGCTGCAAAAAAGGCAGCTCAAGAAAATGATTTGCTTTTGCATGACAATGATTTAGAGCCCGGACACCTCTTAGACTTAGAGACACTAAAAGTAATGCAAACATTGACAACACAGAAGGAAAAATGTCGCTGGGTAAAATATGGTATCACTCAACAGGATGGGTTGTATAGGGCATCAGATGGCAAAATGGTATTACCCTCAAACCTCTTTAGGTATGCGGCATTGGTTAGTCATGGACCTGCCCATGTAGGAGTACAGACGATGATTCAAATAGTGTCTAAGGTGTTTTGGTGTAAGGGGTTTTCAACTTATGCAAAGCAATTCTGTTTATCTTCTTTATTATGTGCAAAGTATCATGCTCAGGGGGGAGTTAAAAAGTCTCAGCAGGTATTCCCCACCCCTCCATATCCATTCCACACACTCTGTATGGACTTTATTGAATTGACACCCTCAGAGGAAAAACGGTTCTGTTTAGTCATTATTGATGCTTTTTCTAAATGGGTAGAAGCTTTTCCAGTAAAGCACCCAAATGCACAAACAGTAGCAAAGCTTTTGACTACAGAAATAATTCCCCGATTTGGTTTACCAAGACGCATTTACAGTGATAATGGGTCTCATTTTGTTAACCAGATTGTTCAGAAGTTGGGTCAAGTGTTTCAAATTGATCTTAAATATCATTGTGCTTACCATCCCCAATCAGCTGGACTGGTGGAAAGACAACGGTGTCTTGAAGAGTAAGCTCCGCAAACTGATGGCAGAAACACATAAGTCATGGACTGCGTGCCTTCCTTTGGCACTCCTGTATATGCGAATCTCACCTTCCTACAAAGGACTTACACCATTTGAACTTTTGTTTGGGAGACCATATTACGTCCCGCAGTGGCAAGGATTGTTGCCAGCGGAACGTGAGGGGGGTGAGGATCTAGCGGATTATATGAAGAAGCTGCTAAATGTCAAATCTCTAGTAACCAATGACTCCTTTGCAGATTCTAGAAATGAAGCCTTGTTAAGCGTGGCACCCGGGGACTGGGTGTGGATCCGAATTGTGAAGAGAAAGAATTGGTCATCCCCCAGGTGGGAAGGCCCATACCAAGTACTAATCTCGACACCTACGGCTGTAAAGATCGCTGAGAGGACTTCGTGGATTCATATCACTCACTGTAAAAAACTCAAGGCTCTTCCTTCTGCCATTGATATTGGTCAAACTCAACCAGACCTCTGAGCGCAAAGTCTGGCTACAAAGGGGGATTAGCCCAACAGGGGTTAGTTCGTCTCAAACCCAGTGAAGAAACCAATGGCGCGAGGTAGTCCTTAGAGAGGATGGCCATGTTCAACTGGTACTTGAACTGTTACATGATGATGATTTTGGTGGCGAAAGTAAATATGTCCATACGAGAAGGAACAGTTGCAAGAGAAAAAGGAATGGTGGTGCTGCAAGCGCAAACAGGTGTTATTGGCGTACCTGATGAATACAAAGCAATAAACCAAATAGCAGCTGGTTTTACATCCATCTTTGTCTGGATTCAACCTAATAAGAATGTGGACTGGATCAACTACATTTACTATAACCAGCAGCGTTTTGTGAACTATACCAAAGATGCATTGAAAGAAATTGCTGAACAACTGGAGGCCACTTCGCAGGTGGCATGGCAGAATCGAATTGCGTTGGATATGCTCCTGGCCAAAGAAGGAGGAGTTTGCAAGATGTTTGGGACTTTCTGTTGTACATATATTCCAAACAACACTGCGCCTGATGGAAGTATCACTCGAGCTTTGAAAGGTTTGGAAATGTTATCCGAAAAATTGGCAGAGAACTATGGGGTAAATAATCCCTTTACAGACTTTCTACAAGCGTGGTTTGGAAAATGGAATCATCTCATCAGCAGTTTCCTGGTGTCCATTGGAGTCGCTGTGGCTATCGTGGTGGTATGTGGTTGCTGTTGTATACCCTGTATCAGAGGTCTTCTACAAAGACTGGTTGATACTGCTGTTACGAAGACGATGTACCAGCAATTGCAACAGACTGGTGAAAGTGAATACATTGAAATGTGACTTTTTGCAAATGTTTTTGAAGTTTAAAAGTTTGTCTTGCCAATGAAGTAATGTATGCAAAGAAAACTTAGTTTTTACCATATATTGCTGAAATAAAAGACAAATAAAAGTGTTTTCAGAGGGGAAATGTTAAGAGTAAAAGTTTTAAAACATACTGTTATTTGTCTTTTTCCCGTTCTTGCAAAGTGAACATGTTATTTGTTGGGATATGCCTATCAAAGATGGGCCTCATCTGTGAACAAAATGCAGCCTTGCTTATGAACCTGAATAATAACTTTTCTGCATTTCAGAATAAAGAGAATTGGTTATAGCTTGGTGAAGCCTGGGATAAGGACGCACGGCCGAGTAAGAGTTAATTTACTGAAGCAGGCTGTGTGTCCTGGAAAGTTTGAGCTACCATTGTTGAACTGAACATTCTGTGCTTCTTGAACATTCTGTACTAACTGTTGGTTTGAGGTGATTTGTGATAAACATGTTTATCCTATATGTTTTTCATAGCCAACTGTCAACGGTCAGAAATGTAACAAAAAGTTGTTTTGCTTGCAGTATAAAAGTTGATGTCAGTAAACAAGTTGACCAGAGGAGATCATCTTGGCCAACATGCTGTGTAATCTGGTTAGCTGCTAATAAAGAAGTTTTTCATCACCTGAGGCAGATGTGACTCGTTTGAATTTTTCTTCTGACAGTTATAAATAACCTTAAGCAAAGTTTGAAATAATTTCAGGGCTTAAATTTAATAATAATAAATCCAAAACATTACTAATTAACAAAAAGATGTTATGTGATCCGATCTCGCCTACATTCTGACTGATGGGTTCGGAGCCGATCCCTCGGCTCCGACTCGGCACGCTTATGCTATAGATCGAGGCCTCTTATTGCCTGAGCTTTCTTTATCCCAGGATGCACCACCACTAATCCCCCAGATCTCGTTTGCCGCTTACAGAGCTTGGACGTGGTCTCAACATTGGCTGGGCTAAGTACTATATTAATAGTATCTTTTCCTGTCAGAAAATTTCTCTTTTTCAACCCAAAAGCTGTTTTAACGGCTGTTTTTTGTGTATGAGTGTGTCTCTTGGTATTTTATTGATTTTTACTTTAAAATTCCTGTCAGAGAAAGTTCCTTTCAGTCAGAGGGGCCTTCCCCTGTTCTAACTACTTTAGTGGTTGTGTGTGGGTCAAGTACCCGTTTGAGTTAGAGGGTCTTGACCCTCCTTGCTTTCTTCCTCTTCTTTACAGTGTAAAAAAAAAAAAAAAAAAAAAAAAAATTTCTTGTTTATATTTTTTGACATACTTATTGTACCTGTGTCCTAAAGCTGTTAAAGTTTACTGTTGTTTCTGTTTTCATAACTATGTCTAAGGAACATTAACCATCCGGTTTTAAGAAGTGCACGAGGTGTGGGTTTAAAATGTCCATTACGGACGACCACTCCTCGTGCGTCTATTGTCTTGGCGCCAAACATCTCCAAGAATCCTGCAGTGTGTGCCATGCTTTTTCCTCTCGAGTCCTCCAGGAGAGGAAAAACAAATTAATCCTTAGAGGATTAATCAAGCCTTCTTTTGAGGAGGCTTTATCTTCCTCTCCGTCTCCTTCTAAGAAGAGGAAAGCGCCGGCTCCGACCAGTCAGTCGGAGCCGACAGCTAAAAAAGGTAAGCAGACTTCTCCATCGGCTCCACGGACTTCGGAGCCGAGGTCGGAACGGTCTGCCTCGATGCCTCCTACCTCGACCCCTCTGGTTTCGGAGCCGAGGTCTGGAGCATCGAGAGGCGGGTCATCCTCATCGGCTCCACTGATATTGGAGCCGATAAGGGTCATCGGCTCAGACACTTCCCCCTCGGAGCCGAAGTCTTTATCGGCGCTGAGAGAAATTTCGGTGAAGGCTTCCTCGGAGCCGATAATAGTGGAATCCTTTCGGAGCCGGTCCCCAGGCCCTTCGGAGCCGATGGAGAAATCGGTTCGGGCCCGATCGGTATCCTTGAGATCTTCCAGGATGTCTGATTCGGACATTGACAGGGTACTCCTTCGACTCTTCCAGTCTCCGGTGTTCCAAAAGATGGTTTCGGCTCCAGCCCATTTGGCTTCGGAGCCGATGGTCCACTCCCTTACAGTTCTTCCTCCTCCAACAGCTTCGGCACCGTTGGAACAGGTGTTGGTGGAACCAGTGGAGGAGTTAGGGTCAGACCCGACCCTTGCTCTGACTCCGGCTCCTGGGTCGGAGTTCAGTGCACGGACTTCTTCCTTCGGCCCTGGGGGGGAGGCTTCGGAATTGATGCCTTCGGTCCCAAGTCTTCCTCTTGGTGCGTCGACGGCGGGAGTACCGTCCACTGTCGTGGCCACGGAGGGGGGACCTTCCCAGGATTCTGGTGGTCCCGCCTTCAGGGCTATGAGGAGTGCTCTAGCCAAACCTTCTTTGGCCACCTCCACAGTTTCCCCGGCTCCTTCCCTACTCTTGGAGACTGGGTCGTTGGCAGTTCCCCTGTCAGCAGACAGCGGAGCCCCTGGGCCTCAGGTTACCCCCGCTGGGGTTTCTCCCCCTCCTGGAGGTCCTTCTGAAGCCTCTTCAGATGAACCTCCCAGGAAGAAAATGTGCAAGAGGAAGCATGTTGACTCCCCTGACGAGTCTTTGACATCTGACACCGATCTCGATGATGCAGAGGGGTCCCCCAAGTCGTCCTCGGATGATGTCTCCTTTGCAGACATCCTTGAAGCCCTAAAACAACGAGGCGGCTGGCACTCCAAACCTCCCTCTGCTGATGAGTCGGTGTTCCTGAAGGCCTTTGGGGCTCAGCCCTCCGCCTCCTGGGTGTCTCCGCCCTTCGACGAGCTCTTGGATTTGATCTGTCGAAGGGCGTGGGAACACCCGGACTCTGTGGAACCGGTGCCCGCTCGTCCAAACAAATTTCTTTCAGCACCCCCAGATAGAGAGTTCCTCACGAAAGGTGTGGCTGTGGATGCTATGGTGGTGGCATCTGCTACACAGCAGGATGTAGCAGAGGCTTCTACATCCGTCCATCCTCCTAATAAGGAGTCTAGGAGCATGGATCGGTACGGCAAGCACACCCTTAGTTCAGCGGCCTTTACTTTGAGGTCTCTGAACTACCTAACGCACTTTACGAGATTCCAGAGGGATCTGATTAAGGAGCTATCCGATACCCTCTTAGGTAACCTGCCTGAGGAGCTGGCCCAGACGGTTGGATCTCAGCTGGCTACGATGTCATCCATCTCGAACTCGTCCATGAGGCTCATCTCGTATGCGGCGGGGGGGCGAGTAGAGCGGCGGGTACAGGCATTGCGCTACGGAGACAAGCCTGGCTTCGCCTGTGTCATTTTGCGGAGGCCTTCAAGTCTTCATTCGCCGACGCCCCATTTGATGGGTCCTCCCTGTTTGGGCCCAAGGTGAAAGACACACTTACCCGCTGTGAACAGGAGGGTAAGACTCTGACTGCCGTAGGGGCACGATTTTCCACTCCCTTTCGGCCTTATTCCAAGGCTAAAAGAGGAGGGAAAATGTGGTTCCGGAGATCGCAGAAGTCTTACCCCTCTCAGCAGGAAGGTTCCCCCTCCAGAGGCAGAGGAGGGGGAAATTTATCAGGAAGACGCCGTCCCAGAGGCGGCAGAGGCCCCCGCAACACTGGAGACCGCGAGTCCTTTCGTGGCTCCTCAACTTTTCATAGTTCCTGAGGGATTGCCCGGCTGTGCTGCTCCGGAGCCAGTCGGGGGTCGTTTTTCGAAGCACCTAAAGGCCTGGGAAAGGATCACTCAGGACCGATGGGTGCTTCGAATTATCGCCGGAGGTTGCTCCATCCCATTCTGTTGTCCCCCCCCTCAGTCCAAAAGAATCCCGGACCCGCCACCCAGTCAACGGGATACCACAGCCATAGAAATTTCAAAACTGCTGCAAAAAGGAGCCATCCAACCGGTCCCCGCAGACCAGATCGGATTAGGGACTTACTCAAGATTCTTTTTAGTGCCAAAAAAGACCGGGGACTTGAGGCCCATTTTGGACCTAAGCAACCTAAACTGTTCAGTCAAGAAGTCCAAGTTCCGAATGGTCACTTTACAAACCATTCTCCCATTGTTGGAGAAAGGTGTTTGGATGTGCTCCACAGACCTCAAGGACGCGTATTACCATATCAAAATACATCAAACGTCCAGGAGACACTTGCGCTTCAGCCTAGGAAGCAGTCATTTTCAGATTAGCGCGGTGCCCTTTGGTCTCACCACAGCCCCAGGGTGTTCACCAAATGCTTGGCAGTAGTGACTGCTCACTTGAGGAGTCTAGGATTCCAGGTGTTTCCGTACCTAGACGACTGGCTTCTAACTGCCACCTCAAAGCATCTACTTCTACAGAGCCTGCAGGCCACAACATCACTGGGCAATTCCCTAGGAATCACCTTCAATTGGCCAAAGTCTGTGTTAGGCCATCTCAAAGGATAAAATTCATAGGGGCAGAGATAGATTCAAACCAGATGCGGGTCTATCTACCTGCAGACAGAATTCAGATCATACAAAATCAGGTTCGAGCCCTACTCCCCAAGTCCAAAGCCCCAGCCAGAATGGTCTTGCAACTATTGGGATCGATGTCTGCCACAGTTCTGCTAGTTCCCTTGGCAAGGTTACACATGAGAATCCTCCAGTGGCTTCTCTCAACTCAATGGTCCTTTCAAGAACATCCTCTCAATCATCTAATATGGATCACAGAATCTTGCAGACGAGACCTTCGCTGGTGGCTAGTGTCTTCCAATTTGGATCAGGGACGACCCTTTGCTCTTCCTCCTCCGGCAGCCACGTTGACCACGGACGCCTCCCAGACGGGGGGGGGGGCATTCCCTGGGCAGGTCAGTCCAGGGCAAATGGCATCCGGAAGAGACCTCTCTCCACATCAACATCCTAGAGATGAGAGCAGTACTCCTGTCCCTTCAAGCCCTTCACTGTTACCTCCCTCAGGGCGTAATTGCTGTTCACACGAGCAACATGTCAGTTGTCTGGTACCTGAACAAGCAGGGAGGGACCAGATCCTATCCTCTTTGCAGAGAAGCGATGAGGGTCTGGGAATGGGCAATCTCAACCAATCGCTTCCTAGTGGCAACTCACATACCGGGCAAATCCAATGTCGTAGCCGACAGGTTGAGCAGGACCATTCTCTCTCCTCACGAGTGGTCTCTGAACATAACTATTACAAGACAGATTTTCAGCGAATGGGGAGTTCCTTGTTGCGACCTCTTCGCGACTTCTCTGAATGCAGTGCAAGGATTTTTTTCTCCCTATCCCCGGCTCCAGGGAAGAGCCCTATGGACGCGTTAGTCCATCCTTGGCCCACCGGCCTGCTTTATGCCTTCCCTCCAGTTCCTCTACTACCCAAGGTAATTCAGAAGGCTTCTCTCTTAGGGAGCAAGATGATCTTAATTGCTCCTTACTGGCCTCGTCAAGTCTGGTTTCCCTATCTTCGGAAACATGCTCTGGAAGGTCCATGGTTCCTGGACCAGATCCCAGACCTACTGACTCATCAGTCGGGACTACTACACCAGTCCCTACACACATTAAGATTGACGGCCTGGCTCCTCCTCTTCCAACCATAGTCAGGAGACATGCACTAGACCCAGAGGTAGTGCGCATATTGTCTTCAGCCCACAAGTCATCTACGAACAAACTTTATTCTAGCAAATGGAAAAGATTTGCTATATGGGCTCAACTCCGGGGCCTGGACCCCATTTCAACTCCCGTAGCAGAAGTACTCAAGTTCCTAACCTCTCTTTTCAACCAAGGCTCTTCTGTTTCTACCATCAAAGTACAATTGGCAGCAATTTCTAACTTTCATGAATCCATAGACCCACCTTTAATGAGCAACAGGTTGTGTAAGACCTTCTTGAAAGGTGCTGCTCTATTAAGACCTCCAGTTTCTCATCCTGCACCTCCATGGGATCTCGATATAGTATTACGTGCCTTGACTTCTTCCCCCTTTGAACCGGCAGCTACCTGTGATTTAAAGTTTCTATCATGGAAGACAGCTTTCCTAGTGGCAATTACTTCAGCCAGAAGGGTTTCAGAACTTCAAGCTTTGTCAGTAAAACCTCTGTACTTGGTTTTTCATCCAGACAGCGTTTCCCTCAGACCGAATCCTTCTTTTGTTCCTAAAGTCTGCTCTACTTTATGCTTACAACAGTCATTAGAGCTCCCAGTGTTTTTCCCAAAATACTCCAATGAAGCGGAATTTATTTTCCACACACTAGATGTCCATAGGCAGTTACGTTTTTATTTGGATAGGACCAAACAGTCAAGGAATACAGATCAGTTGTCTGTGTCCTTTGCAGAAAACAAACTGGGCAACGCAGTCACAAAGGTCACTATTGCCAAATGGATCAGGGACTGTATTACTCAAGCTTATATTTTTTCTAACGAGGAGCTTTCCACCGCTGTCAAGGTTCATTCTACAAGGGCTATGGCTACTTCGGTAGCATTTCATTCTAAGCTTGCTATTGGTGACATTTGTGCTGCGGCTACATGGTCTTCCCCGCATACTTTCATTTCTCACTACAAATTAGATGTGGCATCTAGAGGACGAGCTTCATTTGGTTCCACAGTGCTCAGGAGTGTTTTCCAATGAGCCACCCGGGATTTAGGTGCTAAGGACGCTGTCCCATCAGTCAGAATGTAGGCGAGATCGGATCACATAACATCTTTTAGTTATGTACTCACCATAACTTCAGATGTTTGGGATCCATCTCACCTACATTCCTAATAACCCACCCTCCTTCCCCCTTCCTTGGAGATCAGAGGATATCAGAAGGTCCGAATCCTGTTGTTTCATCTTGAAACATCTAACAATGTTATATAAACAAGCTGTGCATGTGTGCATGAATGCGGACAAACAAGATCTGGGGGATTAGTGGTGGTGCATCCTGGGATAAAGAAAGCTCAGCCAATAAGAGGCCTCACTCTATAGCATAAGCGTGCCGAGTCGGAGCCGAGGGATCGGCTCCGAACCCATCAGTCAGAATGTAGGCGAGATGGATCCCAAACATGTTATGGTGAGTACATAACTAAAAGATCAACAAAAACCTAAGAGAGAATAGCCTGTTTAATTGGGAGAATGATGTATTAGAATATTGTTTGTCAGTATAAAGAATACATGGAAAGAGTCTGTTAAACTGAACTACAATACTTTAATAACCATCATTATGAACTAATCAAAAGATGGAATAAAATGTTCCTTTACAATGGAGGATAGGCTCTCTTTAATTAAAATGATAATTTTACCTATAATTTTGTTTGTTATACAGTCATTGATACTACCCCCTCCCAACTTATTTAAAAAATAGATTCCATGCTACTTAAATTTTTATGGTTCTCCTTAACACCTAGGATTGCATATAAATGGCACATTACAGCTTGGAATAGTTAATGGGATAGATTAACTTTTTAAGTTTGTAAGAGCAATCCGTTACTCATGGCTTTGTCTAGATTTTTTGCCCTAAGAGATCAACAAGTATGCTTCTGGAACAGACTTGTGCTGCAAATGAAAGCGTGTGATGCATTAAATTTCCTTAAAAATAAGGGCCGGGTTCATTCACTCCTTGTCTTGACTGGCCTAGCCCCTCTCCCCCCAAAAAAGTGGCACGATCTAGAGGTGGGCACTGGCATGTGTAAGTTGTCAGGATTGCGTTATATTTCCTATTACCTTGTACATTTCCTGTTTTTCCCCCACTCCTAATCTTTCCATTTTAAATTACCAATAAAGCACCTCAGTGGGGGGGACTTCTTATGGAGATGCTCACTAAGTAAGTTACCTTTAAGAGCTACATTTGTATATAAGGATTTTTCATTTAGAAAGTGCATAAGGAAAGAATGTTTAGAATTGGAAACAGCGGGACACATTTTTATAAATTTTAACAGGGTCAAAACGTTCTGGCTATATGTTAAAAAGAATTACAATATTCCATATTTATTTCCTTTAACTAAATAAAAAATGTTTGTTTGCAAATTACAATAGATATTGGAATCCAATGATCAAAAAAGCCGACTTTTTTTTTCTTGCAACGGTTTTGTATGTACTTTGGATGGCGAGATGTGTAGAAGTGAAAAACGGAAGACCTTGGACCACACGATATCTAATCTATAGACTTGAAGAAAGTCTGAACCAAAAAGGATGGACAATGAACAGCACCTAACATAAATATTATTTAAATCTTATATAAATATTAAATATACTAATATATTGCATAGAAACGTATAGATGAAAATAATCACAAAATGTTGTAGTAGTGCTTTTTACTTGCTAACTTTTGTAAACATTTGTACATATTTATTTTTTTTTAATAAAAAATGGATTAATCCATTTTAAAGAAAAGCACAAGGCCTATGTTCAGTACAACTTTCCTTCCTTTCCCGCACTTTTTCACGAAGTTAAGATCCCACGCATGTACAAGCTCTGCTCCTAAATTACGTTTATGCAATCTTAATTTTTCTTTCTCCCATTTACATATATTAAAATGACGTATTATTCCTCATGTATATATCAAATATATACACACACACACACACTACCGCCTAGTTAACGACGTATTGCATTCGATGTCTTCCTCTATTATTTGATGACGACCATACTTTCTCAAGGACTGCAATACTCAGTAAATGCCTGGCACAGTTACCAAAATAGGCAACAGAAACTTTGACCCTGCATTTATTTATTAATTCTTAAACACCTGTTTATTTTAATGTTAACTACTGACCGATGTTTCAGTCACCAGTGGCACCAACCACCCCCCAAAAAATGACAGCGCTCTTAGAGTTTTTTTGTTTAACCTCCCCTAAAGACGCCAACGCCTAATACGGCCAATCGAATAGCTACACTGTTTTAGATCACTTTTCCGACATACCAATCTCTAATGTGTGGCCACTCCATGAGAACAACTACCTACATTCCTGTTAGGTCGACTGCAAATACATGAATAAACCCTACATTATCCCCCAGAGCACCCCATTTGCAACTAACAGCACGCCGGTATCTTGACTCACATAGATGCCTTACGAGCGTTTAAAAGCGAAGTTTGGGAAATACACAACTGAACTTCGCCCTCCCTAGAGAACACTTTACCACCCATCCTAAAACAGGTAAAAGCTACAACGCAGCCGAACACAAATGCTTCTAACTGCTGACTGCACCAACACAACGCGAAAATGACAAGCATTTCTACTCAGCCTCGTGCTTTGTATTGAAATACTATCCAAACAGGACTTACGCGCAAAAACGGGCGTGACCGAAATGATTGACAGTGTAAGGCCGTGTGACGTTGCATGGAAAACACGACTGAGCGACGAGCCGAGCAGATTATCCGTTGTGAATATTCATTGTATGACCATATTAACACGTGTGAGGACCGGTTCAACTGTTAGCGGGTCTGAAGGGCAGTATCAAAGCAGTTTCAACAAGTTCACGTTGTGCTGCCCACAGTGTTCCACTGTTCAATCCAAAAGCCAGATGCTACCAGCAGACCATGAGGTAACCTTAGCTCCAAACACAAAACACACCTCTCCGACTCTGTAGAATTTTCTCCACTCAAGACACCATGGCACTTAACAGCTTCTTTTCATAGTGTTTTATAGGTGTCCCTGTATTCTTGAATGCATTTATAACACCATAGCTCTCAACCTTCCATCTCCAAAATGAGGAACACTCGCCTTCATAATGTGGAACAAATGGGCAAAATGTGGAACACATACTAATGGTTTACTAACAACTAGGATTGTTAAAATGTGCTGGTTTTACTTATAAAGAAGATATTTTAATGAATTAATATTATTAATTTCTATTTACCATGGATTTCACTTTAAAAAAATCCTAACATTGAATGTGTGACAGAGTCTTTCAATGTGGAACTTCGAGAAACATTAATTTTTTTAAGACCCCAAATGAGGTACATTCCTCATAATGAGGTACACTTGAGAGGTATGTTAACACTTCTAACCTCTTAGGAAAACTGTTATGAAGCCATTGGGAGGAGATGATGTACCTGCATACCTCATTACGAGGAACGTATCTTATTTGGGGGTCTTAAAATGTTCATGTTCTTCAAAGTTCCACATTGAAAGGCTTTGTCACACATTCAGTGTTAGGAATTTTTTTAAACTGATATCCATGGTAAATAGAAAAGAATCATATTAATTCATTAAAAGATATTTTGTATGAGTAAAACCAGCATATTTTAATCATGGTATGATCTTCCGAGCTGAAGTTGTTTGAAAGTTGTTAGTATGTGTTCCACATTTTTCCCATTTGTTCCACATTATTAGGTCTAGTGTTTGTTCTTCATTTCAGAGATGGAAGGTGGGGAGCTATGTGTACCCGTAGTCTTTAAAAGTGTGCATCTGTGTCAATGTAGCTTGGGAACTGTGCAGGATGAAAAACATTATTTTCAGCAAACTGCGAAAGTGAACTACTTCAAGAAACGCCAAAATCAAAACCATAAGTGGTATAATATTAGAGTAGTGCCTCGTGCTAAGTTCTGAACAGCTTTGGGCGTGTTGGGACTCATTGACATTCAAAATGGGAGTGGAAACCCCAGATGACTGGCAGGCATGCTAATTCGCATGTCACATCATGTCCAAATTTGGTTGGTACAGGATTGTTACTTAATCTCAACAGAATCAGGGTATTAAATTGAAATATAAACAAAAAAAGCGAATATGAGTTATGTACATTTTTTGAACTAAAAGAAGTATATTATTGTAATCATTGTCATTGCTTTTTAAGATTAATCTGCCACCTTTTCTCCAAAAGGCACCGGCTGTAAGGGGGATTAAGAGGGACAGAAAACGTTTGAGTCAAAACAGGAGACAGGTAGGTGAAGGAATGTACCTTGAGAGTCAGATGGGTTAATTTAGTGGTGTGTGGGGGTTCCTAATAGAGCTAGTAATGAGTGGATACTTAAATGAATAAAATCTAATACCATCAATCACAAAAACATTGTGCAATGTTAAGGGATTGAAAAATCTGCAATAGTTTGAAGAATAAGTAGTGATATGTTCATATGTGTCTATGCATGTACTTCCTCACTTGCCTATATTTTTGCCTCATACCTCTTTGTTGTCTCCGATTTGCAAAATGTTTCTCATTGTACTCCGTCCATCATAGAATTTTAATTTTCTGGTAAATCTGTGCAGATTACCATCAGTGCACAATGCCAAACATAGTCCAAAAAGCATATTGATGGAAAACATATTCATTGGGATGTCAAGTGAAGAAAGAAAAACTGTTTTTCATTTAAAGAGTAGCGGCTGTCCGTCTTGCTCCACTGAATACAAGTGCGATGCTTCTTGTGTGCCTTTATGAAGTGCTCTTCAGGGACCAATGCCTGAATTAAATAGCATAACACAAGCTAACATACATGGAGCTGAAACGATGGGCAAGCTTAACAATAACTAAATAGATCTGCTAGTACAGTGCATGTTTTTAGAAAACGTCTTTGGTAAATAACACTGATTCACACTAATTCATCAACCGATTGTGTGCGTAAATAAGCAATTATTAACCACAACAGTAAGTGTTTCACATTTTGGTACTGGAAGGTTGAGAGTTATGTCATAAATCTCTGACTCAATAGAGGTGGTAACAGTTTGCATGCTGAAGTTAGATAATGGTCATCAATGTTCATTACATTACTTTCAGCACAGAAATGAATATTCATGGAGCTGCTCCACTGCCGGGCTGGAGGTGCGGTTAGGGTGGGATTTGCTACTGCACATCCTGCGAGGTACTACTCTAATATTATGCCCCATAAGTAAATGCTATTTTCAACATTTTACCCTTTAAACCAAGTTGTAATGTGCACAAAAAAGTGATAGGGACAGTCCCAGAATTTAAAATTTGGGTCTACACTACAGCTGACCAAAGTCACGCCCACTTTTCCACATCACTCACATTCCCACCCACAGTGTCTTTTTCTTTTAAATATCCTGTCCCACTCCTGTTTTTTTCCCCCTATGTAAATTGAATGATTTTCAGTAAAATAACAACTTTATAGTTCAGGCTTTTTTAATTAATAATATTGCAGCAAGAATAGTAGGCAGGTGTACTACTGCAGCCCATGATTGCATTAACCCTTTTGCTAAGGTCGCTATTTTTTTTGAATACTCAGAGAACTAGATGTAAAGTAATTTTTGTAATTAAATTTTACAGCGGTGGGGCTGCATGTAATGGTGAACAGCAGCAGTGGTTTCTGCTGACAACAGCAAGTTGTCTTTCTTGCACTACGGGTTAGTTCCCAGAAGCAGCCGATCTTTGTGCTTTCCCTGAATGTTACCCTTTCTTCTGTATGATAGTGATCGGTATCGTCAGTGAGAAGATAAATAATAGCAGTCAAATTCAATGCATTGCAGTCAGAACTAGTGATCAGCTTTGCTTATGAGCCGATCCGACTGCATACCAGTGAAGTTAAAGGGATCAAGGGTTCTGGTGCTTCAGGAATATCTTTTCTCCTGCAGGCAACATGGTAGTGTGTATCTATGGACAACAGTATTGCACAATACACACTGCCACAACGATCCATGGTTTTGGCGGGGTTTTTTGCCATTTCTAAAAGTAGAACATATCCTTCCCTCAACAAACTTGTCTCAGACTTGGAATATAGCTACAGCTGGATGACAGATAATCGACTCAAACGTAATACCACTGCTCCGCTACTTACTGGGTCGTCTAGATTCCATCATATTACTCTGTGTTTTAGTGTATATCTTGGCTACCTATTTAGTTTTGTATTATCTACGAGGCCCTTGACTTGGTCTATTTTCTCTACACAACTTAGGTCCCCCTCATTCAAGAGAACTCCTTAGCAGGTATTGGTCTGTTTGCCCTGTTTGTTTTTCAGCCTATGCACTGTGGTAAGTTCTGAGGGTTCAGCTTGAGTCTGTTGGTGAATGTGCCTTTGCTCTTCATGGACCTTGCATTGGAACCTCCTGCCTGAGTGGCTAACATAGATCTTGATCCTTGGCATTTTCAAGTGCTTGACTTGGGAAGTGAGTGTCTTAAATTATTTGCTCGAGCTTTTCTTCCCAGGTCTCCTCTGAAAAGGGACTTTGCCCAGTTGGACTTTCCCAGTCAAAAAAGACTAATAAATAAAATAAATCTTTTTAAATAATACATGATGCCACTAATTAACCACTCCATGCAAACAGTCATCACGTGACTGGTCCACAGAACTGTTTTGTATACGATGAAGCATGAAAAGTCATAAGAATGTTAATAAATGTGCAACAAAAACACCTTTAGTACTACATATTGTATTACTTTGATTCTAATTAAGATATTTTGCAGGTCTTTTAAGACTTTTTGTGTAAGCCTTGTAATTTTAATTTCCATGGTTTTCTCTTTTCTTTTGTTTGCTTCCCCCACACCCCCCCCCAGTTATGGTTTTATATTTTGTTCCTGTGCATAAATGATAAATTAGAAGTAGCACTGTTTTCCAGTATGTCCTTGTGGAAAGCATTAGTAAATTGTCCTGTTCAGATTTCTGAAAAATATCCTGAGATTCTAGTTTTTCACTAGTATCATTTTTAAAGGACGTGTAAATATATCATATTTAATTCTTACAGTTAGTATATTGCTTGAGTTTATAATGTTTTTCAGCATTATATGTGAAAAAAATATTTGGTTAGTACAACTTTCATAATTTCCATGTACTGTTATATGGCAGTTAGCCCAGTAGGTTAAGGCTGTGAGCTGTAGTTCCTTTCATACTGGGCTGATTCCCACAGGCCTTATTTGCTTATTGTCTGACCTTGAGCAAAACCAGACTGTGCTTTGGGGCAACGGGGAATTTAGGCTAGTCTCCTCAATGACCCCCTGGATTGTAATCCTAGTAGCTACTTATGAACCTACATGCAGCAAGCTATTTTAGTCAAAACATTATTTACCATTCAGGGTATGATTTGAGTTCTTTGCTGGCTTAGGACTTTGTATTTCTGCATGTTATTTTTATACCAGCATGTAAACAGGCTTGCAGACAAGTTTTTGTCATAATGCCTTTTGATAAGACCTTTTAAACACCAGGTCTAGTATAGTCCTATTTATTTATATGCATAGTTTTATAAAGGTGCACACTCTAAGGGACCGGAGTGTCTTGCTGTCAGCCATAGAGAAATAGTGATAGCCATGATCCTCCACAGTTGTTGCATCCTGCTGATGTAGCTTTTCTCCTCCTGCTTCCCAATTCCTGTTCCATATGCCCAACTTTCTTTAAACCTGTCCACTGCTCCACACCCTACAATTGTATTTAGCAGTGACTTCCAGGAGTCTTAAAATCTTTGTGAAATATTTGTTCAAATAGGTCTAGATTCTTTCACTTTTCTGTTGTTCTTAGGTTCATAGGTAGGTACTAAGCTATTGGCCCTAGACCCTATATAAGCCTAACCAAAAAGGTACCCAGGCTTTCGCCAGCCAAGAAAATTATTTTCCTGTGCCCCTGTCAAGCAGAGCCACAGAGGTGATACCCAAGGTGAATTTCCTATTTCCCATCCAGTCATCAAGAGTTTTCTTGAAGAGTGCTAATGAGGAGCTTTGTTTGATATAGATAGGTAGTTTGTTCCAGAGTATGGGAAGCCTCTGGGACAGGAATCTATCCCTCCAGCATATTCTGTTTATTGTGGTAACAAGGTTTAGGTCCCTAGAGCATGTAGCTTGGAGGGATTGGGATTTCATTAAGTGGAGCATGTCCAACAGCTCTGGGTTTGACATAGCTTTGTATGTTAGGCAGAGATCGCCTCTGAGTAGGCGATATGTGACAGAGTAAAGCTGGAGTTTTTTGAGACGGTCTGTGTAGGCCATCTGTTTGAGGCCGGTAATCCTCTTTATGAGGTATTTCTGTGGCCTTTCCAGTTGTTGTAGACGTCTTGTGAGGTACATACCAAAAGGGGTGTTGTACTCTATAATCAGTTTAATGAGTGACGAGTAGAGGGGAACAATGACCTCTTTTTTCCTGGATGAGAAACCTTTTGTGATAAGGTGTGCCACGTAGAAGGATTTCCTGACTACGGTGGCGATGCGATTATCAAAGGAGAGACTACTGCCCACCTGTGTCCCAAGGTCTCATCACACTTTCAGTGTTAAGTAGATGCCACCTATGTGGTAGCTCGTGGGTACACAGTTTTTACCAAAGGGGATGACAATGCACTTTTTGGCATTGAGCTTGAGGCCATGGTTTTGAGACCAGGCATCTGTCTCAGTGAGGCCCTTTTGTAGGATGTCTACATCGTTAGGAGTTTCAATTATGGCTCCTAGTTTGCAGTCATCTGCGAACTTCGTTAGCCAAAGAGCTTCTGTGTTAGCCTGTACTTCAGAAAAGTAGATACCAAACAGGAGAGGACCTAGGACTGAACCCTGTGATACTCCACTTGTCACTGGTCAGAAGTCGGATTTGGAGTCTGCTACTTTCACAGTGTGGGTTCTGTCGGTGAGCCAGTTTGCAACCCATCTTGTGACATTGGGATTTATACCTAGTTTAGTGAGTTTCTCTATAATTCTAGAGTGGGGGATGGTGTCAAAAGCCTTGGCGAGATCTAGATAGGCTGTGTGAAACATATTACCCTCATCTACAGCTTTAGTGACTGCTTCAAAGAAGTCTATCAGGTTTAGAAGACATGATCTGCCTTTTACAAACTCGAACTGGGTGGGGTCCAGAGTTTGGAGATTACCAATGTCTTTGCTTATAAGTTCCATGATGATACGTTCCATGGCCTTGCAATCCAGGCTTGTTAGGCTAATGAGGCGGTAGTTCCCCGGGTCCGTGGTGGCTCCCCCTTTGTGGAGTAGGATAACTGTCAGTGTGTGCCATTCAGTGGCCACAAAGCCTGAGGTGAGGCTATGATTGAACATGGTGCTTAGGTGGGGTGCCAGTTCATTCTGTAGTTCGTGTAGAATGCAGCCTGCGATGTTGTCAGGTCCCATGGATGCTGTGTTCTTGGCTTTGGAGAGTGTGGTATTTATCTGTGCAGCCATGTTTACAGGATCTTTGCATTCTTCCGGTATAGAGATGGGCCCTTTAGGGGTTGGGAGGGGGTAAAGTTAGCACTGAACCTATCTGCCAGGATGTTGGCAATATCAGTTGGTTCTGTATATTTAGTGCCATTGTGCTGTAACTCAGAGCAGATTTGAGTGTTGCCATTGAGATTCTTGACATATCTATAGAATGCTTTGTGGTTGTCTTTAGAATCAGTGGCAATTTTGTTTTCATAACTAGCTTTGGCGGATTTTATGAGGGATCTCAGCTTCTTACTGAGGCTGAACACTGAGTTCCTCCAATCATGGGATTTTACTCTTTTTTTGCAACAGTTTCTTTCTTCTGTTGTAGAGTTTGTTTATGGCAGGGGAACCACCAGACTGGCTTCCTTGTTTTGAAGGATAGCATCTTGGTTCTGTTAGAGATAGCACGATCCATGCACTCGTGTAATTGCTTATAAAGTGCATTTGTGTAGGATTCAGCAGTCGTACCTCTATTGTCCATCTGCATGGATGTTGTGAAGTTTGCCACTTCTGTCTTAAGAAGCGTGAAGTTGGCTTTGGAGACATTTTTTATGGGGGTAGGGGTGGGATGTGGATGTCTAGGGTGATTAGCTTGTGGTCAGATCTGACCAACAAGGAATTGACCTCTGGTGCGGAATACCGGTCGCCCATGTTGGTAATGACCAGGTCTAGGATATTGCTGTCCCTGGTGGGGGTATGGATAAGTTGATCCAGGGAGCTGGAATTAATGAATTCCAGAAAACATTGAGCAAAAGAGTTGGTACATGAGTAGTTTTCCCAGTTAATGGTGGGGTAGTTGAAATCGACCATTATTAGGGTGTTGGGTTGTACCCTAATATTTTCCAGTGTATCAAGAAATGAGGAATGGGAATCCTGGGGCATAGTGGGGGATCTGTAGCAAGTTACAATTTGGATTGCGGTCTTGCCCAGAGTTAGTTGCACTTGGATAATCTCAGATGCATTATGCTGAGCAACTAGCCTGGAGGTGTGGATATCCTTAATGAATGGGGACACGCCTCCACCTTTAGTGTTTTGGTCCAGGTTAGGTGGCCGAAAGGCGTGGTATGAATTATAGTCTGGTAATGCAGGGGTGCTCTCTGGAGCTTTGAACCAGTTCTCTGTCACTGCACAGGTGTCGATGTTCTCCATTTTAAGGAGTGCTGTGAGTGAATGCATTTTGAGGTTTAGACTTCTAGTATTGAGTAGCATTACCCTCAGATTTTGCTTGCTTGTACCTGTTACAGAGGTGAATTTGTCAATTGAACCTTGCCTAAAAAAGCCACTATAGGGGTGGCAAGAGCCTTAGCCAGTATCCGGAATCCCTAAGGCCACTACTGATTCCCCCAGAGGAGAAAGCCCACCAGGCTATTCATGCCTCCTTAGGGTTGAACAGTGGAAGTAACATCATCTTTCACTGCAGGGATTTATTTTTATCCCTTATGACCCTAAATTGTCCCTTCTGTACATGCCAATGATGAGGCCAACGGGTATCATTTAATGGGTATAAACTGCATGATTTCTACACAAAGGTTTGCACTTCAGGAATACATTCCTGACTCCCCCCCATAAAGAAGTAAGCAGGCTGTGCCTTGTCATTCCTGTCTCTCCCTCAGCCCACATCTCCAGCTTCTTATCAGAGAACAGACCCTCAGTCTTCTGGCTTTATCCCTCTGCAGCTATGGAGCTGCCAGCTGACGTCTTATCAAGTACCATAGCTCCATTTGTTCCCATTTCTATGTCACTTACTGTGTTATTTTATGCTTTTTTGTTAGTGTTTTCTTCCTTTGTTCTCTGTGAATTCCCATAATGACACAGTACTCCACATACAGTCTTCTTACAACTTATTATAGTAAGAAGTAAACATCAGTATCCCTTGAGCCTGTGGTTTTACATTTCCTGAATTGCAGATAAATCCCTTTCACTGGCCTGACAAGTTTAACTGATTACTGCATGAACTTCTGCTTCATTTAGGTGTTTTTTAAAAAGCACCATTAACAGTGGTACAAACATATAGCATAATATCCAACCAATAAATAGAACCAGTAAAACAGAAAATAAATTAAAAATAAGAACTAAAACCACACTGACTCTTCAGTAAATGCAATCTGCAAATAAAATGTATTTCATAGCAACTAAAAAGAAGGAATTAGATAGGTGTTTGAATTAGAGCAAGGCACTTAAAGAATACACTCAATTGACCAGACCCACTCTCAATGAAGCCAGCTCAGAAAAGCAGTCTTCAGTCATCTGCAGGATTGTGTCAGTGTGTGGCACACTCCCTTAGCCACCATAAAAAGAGGTTCCCCAGATGCTGGCTGGGCCCCATATGCAATTGAACAGTAGTAAGAATTTTCAGGAAACAGCAATTTAAATAGGACACTGTAAGCTACCTCAGTTAAGTGGGACTGGAGTCATTTATAGACAAATATAGCAATACAAATCTTAAAGATAATACAGTACTAATCTGGGATCCAGTGCAAGCTCTGCAGAACAAGCATAGTATCGGAGTATTGTGATGTACCAGTAAGTAGCCTGGCAGTGGTGCTTTGCACTCCTTCCAAATGGTCAGTGTCATTGTCTGGAAGTCATTGGTATACGGGATTAGAGTACTTCGGGTTTGAGGAGACTGAAGAATGAACAACTGCTGACATATTAGCTCAAAGGATAAGGTACATGATCTTAATATTAGATGGCAGGACAATTTCACCATTGCTGATGCCTAGTCCCTTAATTTCAAACAGTTGTTCAAGATCAAATCTAAATTGTATAACTTACAAAATCATGTCTATTAACATCATAGAAAATGCATGAAGTAAGTGGCATATCCAAGGAATCACTCAAAGCAGTGTGAACCTATGAACCTATGAACTCCATAGGTCAGTCTTAAATATGTTAAACTTCCACTGATTAAGTGTAAGCCATTGCTGAATAGTCTCCAGGTCAGTAGCAAGGGAATGCACACTCATTGTTTTCTTCTGAATGAAGGGGAGGTAATGTTGGGCACCATCAGCATAGTGGTTTTGTACTGAGCCTCTTCCTTTAATGATTATGTCCAGTGGAAGCATAAACATCATGATAAGTAAAGTACCCAAGAATGAATCCTGTGGTACTTCAGAGCACAGAATGAATGAGGCAGAAGGCAAAAGAGTTTCACCCAGAAAACACCTTCTGAGGGTGTCCAGAGAGGTAAAGTAAAACTGAAATCACGTAATCAAGGTACTTTGATAGGCAATTTCATTTGCCACAGTAAGATCCAGCAGGACCAAGACAGAATAAAATCACTGATCTCTGGCCATCAAGAGATTGTTTCCTAATCAAATGGATTTGGACTCAGTACTGAGAGTGAAGCTCAGACTGCTTGGGTGTTCTTTATACAGTGGGATACCAGCTGCCAACAGCTTTCTCAATAACCTTATTTAAAAATGGTTGATTACAGATTGGGCAGAAATTATGAAATATGTTAGGGCCCAAGAATGGGCCTGGCCTTTTAGGCAGGTGGAAAAAGCCCAGACTTCAATGAGGACTGTGATACCCAATATATTACTGGGCCCAGCATATCTAGTGTAGCCTGACACAGCCTATAAGGATATGGCTCCAACATTCAAGTTATAGATCTCACTCTGAAATCACTTTTAAGAGCTGATCTTAATTAGAAGCAGCAAATACTATCCAAGGATTGGAACAACCCTGCCAGTGACTGAGGTAGTGCCCATGGTGTCCAAGGAGAGGAAGAAGCCCTGTCAGTGACCAAAGCAGTGTCTGTGCTGTCCAAGGAGAGGAAAGAGCCCTGCCAGTGAATGATGTAGTGTCCGTGGTGTCCAAGGAGAGGAAGAAGCCCTACCAGTGACAGAAGTAGTGTCTGTGCTGTCCAAGGAGAGGAAGAAGCCTTGCCAGTGACAGAAGTAGTGTCTGTGCTGTCCAAGGAGAGGAAAGAGCCCTGTAAAGTGACTGAAGTAGTGTCCATGGTGTCCAAGGAGAGGAAGAAGCCATGTCAGTGACTGAAGTAGTGTCCATGCTGTTCAAGGAGAGGAATAAGCCCTGCCAGTGACTGAAGTAGTGTCTGTGGTGTCCAAGGCGAGGAACATAGGTTTATGGGAGGTTACTAGGCTGTTGACCTGAGGGTTGTTTTAAGCCTAGCCTATTATACCTATTATATCTCAAGAGAAAAAGTCTGGTCAATGCCTAAGATTATTATTAGTAATGACTGTCAATGTCCAAGAGGGATGTGGGAGCTATTCCCGGCAAGAATTAGCGTTTTCCCCGCCATTTATCCAGGCTCCTTTTGAACAGTCATAGAAGTGCTATGCTTAACATGAATTGGTAGCCTGTTTCAGAGAAGTGGCAACCTCTGTGAGATGAATTTGTCTCTCCAGCATGTCCTATATAAATCGCAGGCTAGATATAGGTCGCTAGAGCAGGTAATACTAGTCCCATTTGACTTGTGGATGTGCGGCAACTTCATCAGGTTGGGGTCAGAGATTGCTTAGCCAGGCACAAGTCTGCCCTAAGCAGCCTATATGCTACTGAGTACAGTGACAAGCCCTGCCAGTGACTGAAGTAGTGTCTGTGGTGTCCACAGAATAGAAGACAGATCTGATAGTGGCAAGCATGTCAGTGAAAAAGCCAAAAGCCGACTCACATTGGAGTGAGGAAATAATGCTTGTTGAGTGATATAACAGCTTGGACTGCACATTCTGTCCACCAACCAGTAAAAGATGGCTGCTCAGTGGGCTTCTACATAGGTTTTCCCTGGACAAATACATTTCCTTCTTATGAGAAATTGAAGTCTGATAGGTTGCTTGAATGGTTGCACACCACTTGACCAGATTGAGTCTTTCACTTTTAGCCTGTTAGTCTCAGAAGGTGAAGCTGAAGGTCAAACTAATGCTCTTTTCCCTTTAATGAGATAAGGTGTACGCAGCTTGGGGCCAGTCTATGAAGAGGTGAGGATGAGGATTTATTGCAGTCTACTGGGGCACCAGTAGTGCAACCATCATCCTTAGGAAGAAACTGAAGGAATACAGATTAAAAAAAAAAAAAACATTCAGAGGTAACATGGCTTGTAGAACTTCATTCCCTCAGATTACGCCTGGAGAACTAAAGTGCAGTAGCTCCAGACCAAGTGAGTTAACTGGCTTCAGAACCAGGTTTTAGTCCTTCACGTGCAGTAGTAACATGAAGTCCAATGTTTGTTCCAGTATGTGCAGAGCTGGGGTAGTAACATGAGAAAACTTGTATCCTTTCATACTGCTGCTACATTCTTTGGCAAGCTCCATCAAGTCATTATTAATCCAGGTATTAGAGTCACTAATAGCAAACATCAGGTTACTGATGGCAAAGTACGAAGTGTGTGAGAAGGTCAGTGAACTCCAGTAAGAATGTCCTTACACAAACCAGGTGGTTGGTAGATGAGAAGAAGCTTACATTTTGCTGTTGTAGAAAATACATGCTCAAACGTGTTGTTCATCCAAATGCAACCTGAGTAAGTTGTAACCTGGAGCTATTGCAGATGACATCTCCACCCCTGATCCTGCCCCCTTTAAGACATGGGATGACAGAGGCCCCAGACTAAATGATTGCTAGCTATGGACCAACATAATTATTAAGCCAGGTCTCTGTGATGAATGCAAGGTTTTAATCATTAAATAGGTTTGAAAAAAAATACCAGATTTATTACATGCAGACCTCTAGTTGGTGTGTAGTACTCTACGGGAGTGCACAGGAAGGTGGGACCCAAATGAAGAAACACAACCCTGGGTACTACCCAAATGAAAGAAGGGTGAGGTTCCTTAGGGTATTTCTCCACAGAATGGCAACCATAGGACTAAAAGCCCCCAACAGGGATGTAGACTCAAGTGTTTATGGTTGATAGCCTCTGCTAACCACTCCTGTGCTTGGTAAAACACATAGATGCCTGCAAAGTTGCAAGGCAGAAGCTGGCAGTTGATGATAGGTGAAGGAGTAGAGAGTCAACAAAGTAATTTATCATAAGAATGAATAACAGGAATACACTGAACAGTTCTAATGGCATAGAAGAGTATAAATTGTGTGATAGCTTGGTATGAATTCAATAAGGTATACAATAGAAGGATAGAAAAGGAGAATATAGAATGTGTTTCAAGCTCATACTGGAAACATACAAAAACGCCCTAAAAATAAAAATATGCATACAGTAAACACGGCTAGCAGTTAATACAGAGGACTGACGCTTTGAGCTGCTAGCAGCTTTTTCTCTGTAATCCCTGGATTTGATGCCCTCATCTTCCATTTACCTACTGTGTGACTTTGAGCAAGTCACTTAAGTAGGCAGTGCTTGGGGACATTTGGGCAGCTGGACTGTGCTCCTCAGTGGTTTCCTGGACAGCATGCCTAGTAAATACCTATGAGAGAAACAATGCAGCTCCTTAGTGAAATCAACATAGTTAACATTGTACCATCTTTCAAAGTGGAGACACATAAGAATGTAAGAGCAATACCTCTAAGATAAGAGATGGATGACTTCCACAATGTATGAGGAAATACTTCTCAGAGATGATGAGGATTGATCAGAACTCAGTGCAGTAGATGGTCAGAAATGGTGAGGGAATTCAGTAATTTGCATAACACATGTATAGCATTTCTTAAAATGTCTATACAGATGTGAACTTCTATAGGATATGAAATGTGATCACTTCATGTAAAAAGGGCTGAGTGGACCTTAGAATACTTGAATGCTATCCAGGTTTATATGTCTATGGCATGTACTTCCACAATCACAGAAGATAAAGAATGTGTAATATAAAATATTGTGTTACTGCATGCTTTGGTTGAAGAGCATAAAACAAGGCAGTGAAATTAATATGAACAGGAGTAAGACTGCTACAAATCTTAGTAATAAGGGATGTGGGATTGGCAGACCTCTGAATGTGGCTTTCACTTTTCAGCTGTTTTGGATGTAATAATTAACTATAATTTTTGGTCATAGGAATAACTCATGGGATAGAACCTTCTTTCCACCTGCTGCATATGCTGCTTTGGCTTGGACCTCCATAGGTCTCTGTGTGGTCATCCCAAATATATCTGTCTTGTTGATTGCCCAAATGTCTGCTGACAAGTCAACTATGAAAGTACCTTAGCTGAGGATTCTATCAGCTGGTGAATAAGACAACACAGTCATCTCTAAATAACATGACACTGGAAACAGCCGCACCTGAAACAAAGTATCTTTAAGTAAACTTGAAAGGGTTGTCACAAAAAAGATAACATATCAGAATCTGTTTCTCTTCCATTTGTTCCTGTTTTTGGAGTCAGTTATGATGGAGTCTCCCTGCCTGAAGGAACACATTGAAGTTATACCAGATTCTCTACCGGTAAGACAGCAAAGGCCATCGGCATGCAAATCTAAAGTCTCACTGCCCAAAAGAGATGTTTGTAGACATTGTCATTTCTTATTATATAGTAAATTGGTCTGTTCTCATGTAGGCATTGATGTGCACCAATTATAGAGTGCAAGGAACCTATAGGTTCAAATACTGTCCATTGCATCTCTCTAATACTTAACAGGTACTGGGTTATACAAATGAAATTTTTGCTTGGAAAATTATTGGGCTTAACAAGAAATTATTGCTTTACTCTAGTCCCTTTATTCATCAGTGTCTAATATGAACCAAAAATAATAAAAAAGCACTGCATTAAAAGTCTTATGATAGCTTTTTTATAACCGTGCCAGAGGATTGCTCTGCAAATTCACATTTTGTCAGGAGAGGAGAAAGAGTCACCATATGGGTTTTTTTGAGAAGGCAGTTTTGTGAAATAATGC
The DNA here is from genome assembly GCF_019279795.1 of Protopterus annectens. Classification (NCBI taxonomy): domain Eukaryota; kingdom Metazoa; phylum Chordata; order Ceratodontiformes; family Protopteridae; genus Protopterus; species Protopterus annectens. The sequence continues at coordinate 1,330,491,622 of NC_056747.1, forward strand.
ATCAAAAAAGTAACATTTTGACCATAGCTTTTTAGCGTTCATTTGGAATCCCACTTATGTACATGACTAGTATCCTTTTACAATCTCTTTCCAAAGTATGAATTACTGTATGGAGTAGATTGCATATAGGGAATATTTTTGCATTGATCTGAAATGAGTTTTGTTTATACAGTAGGTAAGCTTGCAAAGCCACATATACCATCTTCCATTGCTGGCAACAGAATCATGAATCATGACAAGATTAGTAGTATTCACCATCACCTCTCCTAACAGCATAATAGAAGAAGTAAACCACACAACACTACTGATATAATCATAGATGAGCAGTTGAAATTCGACTAACATGTATCACACATGGCTAAAAACTCCAAAAACTACGTAATAATAGAAAGTAAAAACCTACCTCACTGACTAGACAGGTTGTATAGCCTCTTCTTTCTTACTGCCATCTCTCCTCTATGCTACCCCAATCTTCAGTGACCATCAAGTCTCACAAATCTCCAAAGCTGAGCAATGCTATAATAAACCTGCCACATTTGCAGTTATCTATAACAATAGAAAACACCACTGCCCCACAGAGTATTAAACTGATTAGAACTACCTGATCACCTAACTCTCTCTTTCCGTTAATTATAGTGCACATATCTATAGCCAGAAATTTACCCAGCCCTTAACAACTTAATGCAATATTACTCCCCAATAGAATTATATGCTTTAGAGAAAAACAACTAATCACTGTAACAAAATCATCTAATACTGCAGGTGACTCTCTAGATTCAAATAGTGTAGTTAAACTATGGAGCCACATCTCACTACCAGTGAAATCCATTCTAAATAAACACTCGTTTAAAACACAGCTAAAACTTCACCTATAAAATCAATGGATCTGCTCCTGTACACCTGCAACATAAATGCCACTGTTATCTTCAGCTTGCTGTATTGTCAGCCCATTTCTTCATTCAGAATTCTGTGCCCCACAGCTTGGATTCACCAGTACCTGAACAGTTTTGCTGGCATCGTCCAGCTATATACATAGTTTTGTGATGCTGCTCACTCTTCATCTCTGTACTTTTAATATATACGTTTTATGATAAGCATGTATATAATTATCAATGAATTTGCTTTATACATAACCTCTTAAATATAATAACATTTTCTGTTCTACCTGGTTCCTTCCCTCACCCCCATTTTTTTTTCGAATTTTGTTTGAATTCCTAAGCAGTTATCACACTCTATTATCTATTTGAGAAATCCACTGATGCATCTTTTCAAATGCTCAATGTCTAACATTTTCTAATGCATAATTTTCTTTTATACTGCAATATTTTGCCTTTATTCCATATGAGTGTAATCTGATTAGCAAATAAATGTATAATTATTAATGTATATTACTAAATGTCTATTCATGTATATTACTGAATGTCTGTTTAAAAAAAGTTTATAATGTGTTAGAAACATCTGCTGAAAAGTTTTTTTTTTTACTAAACCCAGTCAGACAAACCTGTTAAACAAAAGCAAAATAAAATAAAAAAGCTTATTTATGATTGCCTTACAGGAATTTCTGGAAACCACATACTTTTCCCGACCAAGCGAAGGCTGACAGCCTAGTCAAATAGAATTTGATACATAATTCTATCATTTGTGAATATAAATGTAAAATACAGCTTTGTTTCTTAAATGAATGAAACCACTGTAAAATGTGAACTTCAAGATTGCAGCAACATTGCCATCTGCTGTAAGGAAAAATAAGCCAAGCATTTCACATCTGTTCTTTTGAAGTTAAAATGATGTCTTGTATACCCTTTTGATCTAGAGAGTGGTGCCGAAGAGGCTAACTGAACACATTCTTTCTATTGTTTTAACTTAAGAAATAATTACTAGAGTGCACGTGCAAAATGTCTTTTATTGTTGTAATTTCCTGAGCAGTTGCTAGATTGTTAAATAATGTAGCCTTTTGGCCTGGGAACTCCAGACTAAGTGTCAAAATGATGTACTGTGTATACTGGGAAAACCTAAGTGTCAAAATGATGTAATCTGGGAGGGCCCAGCAGATATGTTTGTAGAGACTGTAAGCATTTTGGTCTTGATATCCAACTCTCAGCACTACCTTATGCACTCTTTATGTAAGTAGTATCTTAGAGTTATGTTTTCTTGTAGGAAATAGCTACGACTATAAATATTAGACTTGTGTTTTTTTCTGTTATATCAGAACTTTCCTACTGTATTGTTTTAAGTTTCTGTGTGATCTCTGAATTCTTGAGTAGTGCTGTGGTGTAGTAGTATTGTCTTGTGTTTTTAATTATTTATTATTAAATATTTTTAAACCTTTTACCTGTAGCTGGTTTGTGTAGAGAAGTAAGCTCTAGAGTACATTGCATGCTTATAAGTGATCCTGTAATAAGCCTTCCAATAAGCATTGATTGCTTAGTCACATTTACCAATTGGATAATAATATTGCACAGTAATAATTGGACACCCTTTTAAGGGCCTTTGGGTAGCTGATAAGTAGAGAAGAGGCTGAAGGCATGCCCGAAGGCAGGTAAGGGCTAGGACTGTGATAGTGAGGGTCGGAACTTTGAATGTAGGCAGTATGACTGGTATAGGGAGGGAGCTAGCTGATATGATGAACCGAAGGACGGTTGGTATATTGTGTGTGCAAGAGACCAGATGGAAGGGGAGCAAAGCTAGGTGTATCAGAGGCGGTTTCAAATTGTTTTATCATGGTGTGGATGGGAGGAGAAATGGCGTAGGCATTATCCTGAAGAAAGAGTATGCTAAGAGTGTTTTGGAGGTGAAAAGAGTGTTGGATAGAGTGATGTTTATGAAGCTGGAAATTTATGGTGTAATGATGAATGTTGTTAGTGCATATGCTCCACAAGTTGGGTGTGCGATGGACGAGAAAGAAAAATTTTGGAGTGAGTTGGATGAAGTGGTGATGGCTGTACCCAAGGGTGAGAGACTGGTGATTGGAGCAGATTTCAATGGGCATGTTGGTGAAGGGAACATAGGGGACGAGGAAGTGATGGGTAGGTATGGTGTTAAGCAAAGGAATGCAGAAGGTCAGATGGTAGTGAATTTTGCGAAAAGGATGGACATGGCCTTGATGAATACGTATTTTAACAAAAGGGAGGAGCATAGGGTGACATACAAGAGTGGAGGAAGATGCACACAGGTGGATTATATCTTATGTAGAAGGGCAAATCTGAAGGAGATTGGAGACTGTAAAGTGGTGGCAGGGGAAAGTGTAGTTAGGCAGCATAGGATGGTGGTTTGTAGGATGACATTGGTGATCAAGTAGAGGAGGATGAGTGTGAGGGCAGCACCAAGGATCAAATGGTGGAAATTGAAAAAGGGTAATTGTGAGGTGATGTTCAGGGAAGAGTTAAGACAGGCACTGGGTGGCAGTGAAGAGTTACCGAATAGCTGGGTAACTACAGCAGAGCTAGTAAGAGAGATGGCTAGAAGGGTGCTTGGTGTGACATCTGGAAAGAGGAAGGAGGACAAGGAGACCTGGTGGTGGAATGAAGAAGTACAGGAGAGTGCACAGAGAAAGAGGTTGGCGAAGAAGAAGTGGGATTGTCAAAGAGATGAAGAAAGTAGACAAGAGTATAAGGAGATGAGGTGCATGGCAAAGAGAGAGGTGGCGAAGGCTAAGGATAAGGCATATGAAGAGTTGTATAAAAGGTTGGACACAAGGAGGGAGAAAAGGACCTGTACCGATTGGCTAGACAGAGGGACCGAGCTAGTAAAGATGTGCAGCAGGTAAGGGTGATAAAGGATAATGAGGGAAACGTACTCACAAGCGAGGAGAGTGTGTTGAGCAGATGGAAAGAATACTTTGAGGGGTTGATGAATGAAGAGAATGAGAGGGAGAGAAGGTTGGATGATGTGCGGATAGTGAATCATGAAGTGCAGTGGATTAGCAAGGAGGAAGTAAGGATAGCTATAAAGAGGATGAAGAACAGAAAGGCTGTTGGTCCAGATGACATACCTGTGAAAGCATGGAGGTGTTTAGGTGGAATGGCAGTGGAATTTTTAACTAGATTGTTTAATGAAATCTTGGAAAGTGAGAGGATACCAAAGGAATGGAGAAAACGTGTTTTGGTACCGATTTTTAAGAATAAGGGTGAAGTGCAGTGCTGTAGTAACTACAGAGGGATTAAACTGATCAGTCACAGCATGAAGTTATGGGAAAGAGTAGTGGAAGCTAGGTTAAGAAGGAAGGTGATGATTAGTGATCAGCAGTATGGTTTCATTCCAGGAAAAAGCACTACAGATGCGCTGTTTGCTCTGAGAGTGTTGATGGAGAAGTACAGAGACGGTCAGAAAGAGTTGCATTGTGTCTTTGTGGATTTAGAGAAAGCATATGACAGGGTGCCTAGAGAGGAGTTGTGCTATTGAATGAGGAAGTCGGGAGTGTCAGAGAAGTATGTAAGAGTGGTACAAGATATGTACAAGGGTAGTGTGACAGCAGTGAGGTCTGCGGTGGGAGTGATGGATGCGTTTAAGGTGGAGGTGAGATTACATCAAGGATCAGCTCTGAGCCCTTTCTTATTTGCAATGGTGATGGACAGGTTGACAGATGAGATCAGACAGGAGTCCCCATGGACTATGATGTTTGGAGATGACATTGTGATCTGTAGTGAGAGTAGGGAACAGGTGGAGACAACCCTGGAGAGGTGGAGATATGCTCTAGAGAGAAGTGGAATGAAGGTCAGCAGGACTAAGACAGAATATATGTGTGTGAATGAGAGGAAAGATAGAGGAATGGTGAGGATGCAGGGAGTAGAGGTGGCGAAGGTGAATGAGTTTAAGTACTTGGGATCAACAGTTCAGAGTAATGGTGAGTGTGCAAGGGAGGTGAAGAAGAGAGTACAGGCAGGATGGAGTGGGTGGAGAAGAGTGTCAGGAGTAATTTGTGACAGACGAGTACCAGTAAGAGTGAAAGGGAAGGTCTATAAGAGGGTAGTGAGACCAGCTATGTTATACGGGTTGGAGACAGTGGCATTGACAAAAAGGCAGGAGTCAGTGCTTGACATGGCAGAGCTGAAGATGTTAAGATTTGCACTGGGTGTGACGAGGATGGACAGAATTAGGAATAAGTATATTAGAGGGTCAGCCCAGGTTGAAAGGTTTGGAGACAAATCCAGAGAGGCAAGATTACGTTGGTTTGGACATGTGCTGAGGAGGGACGCAGAGTATATTGGGAAAAAGATGCTAAGGATGAAGCTGCCAGGTAACAGGAAAAGAGGAAGGCCTAAGATAAGGTTTATGGATGTGGTGAGAGAGGACATGCAGGTGGTTGGTGTGACAGAGCAAGATGCAGAGGACAGGAGGAAATGAAAACAGTTGATCTGCTGTGGCGACCCCTAACGGGAGCAGCCAAAAGAAGAAGAAGAAGATATTCTGGGCAAAGGGGAACAGCTGGAGAATCTGTGTCAGCCTGTGAAGATGTATAAATACTTATCTCAAAGTGTGTGTGGTGTGTCAGCTACCTGGGCAGGGACACAAAGCACTGGTGGGACAGAGAGGATACTGGAGGTTAGCTTGCCAGCTACGCTGAGATCTGAACCCTATAGCTGTGCCAGTGGGGAGTCTTACTGGGGACCTGGGAGCAAGGGAGCAACCAGCCCCAGACTGACTGTGAGCTCTGTGTGCACTTAAGAGAAAGTGTACTTTACTGTGTGTATTCGTTATCCTTTCTCTTATATGAGATGCCCTCCCTGGTGTCGGTGGTGAGGATTGAGTCTCATTGATTGCTGGGCCAGGGCACGGCCGTCACATTGTGGTGGCAGTGGTGGGATAAGATAGCCTCACTTGAGGTTTGCAGTAGTGTGGGTAGAGTGAATCCTGTAGCTTATGTACAGTGATCTCTGGAGGTGTTTTGTACTCTAAATCAGCCACACAGTGAATACTCAGAGTTCAGATCACAATTGTTTTATTTCTTTTTTTAGCTTAGTTAGTCAGGATGAGCAGGCAGCATGTCAGCACAGGAGTATGGAAAGCTGACAAGGAGCCAGCTGGTGGAAATGTGCCAGGCTAGGGGACTGGCGCATGGAAACCTGACTAAGGCCGACCTGATTGAAGCCTTGGTTACAGCTGCATCAGAAAACAGCATCCAGGAAGACAGTCAGACTGGCAGTGGAGATACAATATCCTTGGAGAACGGACAACTCAAACTTTCTGTGAAGGACAATCAGACTGCCAGTGGAGATACAATATCCTCAGAGAATGGACAGCTCAGCCTTTCTGCAATGGACTTAAAAGTCCAGCTGGAGCTAAAGAGACTTGAGTTGGAGGCCAGGCATTTGGAGATAGAAGCCGAAGAAAAGGAGCATGAGGGGGAAATGATGATTCTTTGCCAGGGTTGGGAGGGTGGCCTAATGGTTAAGGTATTTGCCTTACAAACACAAGGTGCAGGGTTTGAGTCTCACAAGGGATAATTGGCTAGGCTTAAAATGGCACGCAAGGGCAGTTAGCTTAGTACTAATCTATGAACCTATGAACCTATGAGTCATGGAGGTAATGCGGAAGGGAGTAACTGGACCCCAGAAGCACAACAGGTCAGTAAATGTCTTTTGCAATTTAATGAGGGGGATAATTTTGATAGTTTCATTCACATGTTTGAAAGGGTATGCAACTAGTATAGTGTTGACCAAAGGCTCTGGGTATGGTTCCTGACCCCTTACTCCATGGGAAAGCTGTAACTTGTATATCATAAATGCCTGACTCTGTCTGTTTTGATTATACTGCTGTAAAAATGTCTTTTAGAATGTTTTAAGATAACACCTGAAATGAATAGGAAAAAGTTTCATGAGCATAGACGCAAGGCAGATGAAAATGTATGTGAATATGTTGCTGAACTGAGCACTTATTTTCATAGCTGGGTGAGTGGATGTCAGGTCACCACTTTTGAAGGGCTGGCAGACGTTTGGTGAGGGAACAGGCCCTTAGCACTTTGCCTGAGGACATGAGGATCTGGTTAGCTGATAGACAATGTTCTACTTCAGATGAGTTGGGGAAGACGGGAGACCTATACCTGGCAAGCAGGGCAGCCCTGCACAGGAAGGGGACCCCCAGTACTGCTCATGGGTCTAAAGGAACCCATGGTGGGAGCACAGACTGCCCCAACAGAATCTGCCAGTAGCAGGGAAGCCACTTGTCCAGGTACACATCCTGGACCTAGGGTGAAATGTTTTGAATGCAACCAGTGGGGCCATGTGGCATACAGGTGTCCATGAAGGCAAGGTGGGGAACCAAAGGTGAGCAAGTCAGTAAGTGGGAAAGACAAAATGCCAATAGTAGGTTGTCTTGAGACAACAGGGGTACAGAACTACAATTTTGCGGATGTCCTGAGAGGGAAGGACTTGGATGAGACAGTACTATGTAGTTATGCAGTTACACGCAGTGAGGCTAGGAGACAAGCATGTGGATCTGTTAGCCTGGGGGAGACCCAGACAGACCGCATACTTGCAGTCAGAACTGGTGAGGTGATAACTTCAGGAAGGGAGCTACGCTGTAGCAGTGAGACTGAAGGTGAGCCACAGCTGCTTGTGGGAACTGATGTTCCCTTGGACAGGGTAACTGCAAAGGTAGAGGCGAGTAGGAGTACCCATGCTGACAGTGAGGCACCACTGTCAGAAGATGCCAGACTTCCTGTGGAAGGGGAGCTGGGAAGGGTTACAAGGAGAGAGTTGAGACAGGCTCAGCTCACAGATCCTACATTGCAAGGCCTGAGGCAGGTAGCTAGGGAGGCACCTGATTCTCAAGGGAAGGCGGAATCTGTATACTGGGACAAAGGGTTACTATACAGAGAGTGGACCCCTGAGGGAGGGCTAGAAGGTAAGAGAGTACAGCAGTTGGTAGTGCTTAGAGCCTACCATCTGGCGCTTCTAGCCATAGCTCATGATATTACCTTTGCAGGTCATATGGGCATAAAACGTACAAAGAGACGTATTATGCAGAACTTCTATTGGCCTGGAATTTCCAAAGATGTAACAGGGTACTGCAGGACCTGTGAGCAGTGCCAAAAGGTAGGCAAGGCAGGAGACAAGGTGAGAGCTCCTTTGATGCCTTTGCCTCTGATTGAGGAGCCATTTCAGAGGGTAGCTGTGGATATTGTGGGTCGTCTGAGTACCCCAAGTTCCACAGGGAAAAATTATATCCTAGTGGTAGTGGATTATGCTACACAATACCCTGAGGCAGTGGCTTTGTCCTCCATTGAGGCAGAGAAGATGGCAAATGCTTTGTTAGAGATTTTCAGCAGGGTAGGTTTCCCAAAAGAAATACTGTCTGACAGGGGTGCCAATTTCATGTCAGACCTGCTGGCTTGTCTGTGGAAGTCCTGTGGGGTGAGGCACATGAAGACACACCCTACCATCCCCAGACTAATGGCCTTGTTGAGAGGTTAAACTCTACAATCAAGTTCATGCTACGGGCATTTGCAGATCAGTTTAAGAGGGAGTGGGACAAATATTTGCCCCATCTGTTGTTTGCTTACAAAGAGGTTCCCTAGGAATCCACAGGTTTTTCACCCTTTGAGTTGCTATATGGGCATAGGGTGAAGGGACCTCTAGATGTAATTTGAGATGAGTGGGAAGGTGAGTGTGAATCTTACAAGGAGTCTGTTGTGGCATACGACCTAAACCTCAGGACAAGGCTCAAGGAACTCATGGACTTGGCCCAGGAGAACCTGGCAGAAGCCCAACGACAGAAAAAGGTGTGGTATGAGTGGAATGCATGAGCTAGAGAGTATGCTGTAGGGGAGCAGGTAATGGTTCTCATTCCTGTCAGACACAACAAACTGCAAGCAGCTTGGGAGGGACCCTACAAGGTGGTAAGAAAGGTAAGTGATGTTAACTACATGGTAGAACTGCTAGGCAGGAGGCAGGGGCACAGATTGTACCATGTTAACATGATGAAATCTTACCATGATAGGGAGGCCCTTGTGCTGAGTATTTGCAGTGGATTGCAGGAGGAGTCTGAGGGAGATCTGGGGACTGATCTCCTCAGTGAGGCTCGGGCTGACACGTCGGTGGAAGGGGTAGCAATGTCCCAGCAACTATTTCTTACCTAGGTTAGAGAAATCTGAGCAGTGTTGCAGGAATATGGGGACATGTTCACTGGGAAACCAGGGTGCACCCACCTGGTACAGCACCAGGTGGATACAGTACCCCCAAAGGCCTATTAGGCAGGCCCCTTTTAGGGTTCCTGAGAGGGTCAAGCAGACTCTGAGGGAAGAGGTGCATGAGATGTTGGAACTAGGAGTGATTCAAGAGTCCAACAGTCCCTGGGCTTCCCCAGTAGTGCTGATGCCAAAGAAGGATGGCAGCACCAGGTTCTGTGTGGATTATAGGAAATTAAATAGTCATACAGAGTTGGATGCTTACACCATGCCTAGGACAGATGAGGCCCTAGAGCAGCTGGGTGGGGCTAAGTATCTTACAACCACTGATCTTACCAAGGGTTACAGGTGCCCTTGACTCCCAGTGCTAGAGAGAAGTCAGCCTTTGTGACTCCTTTTGGCTTGCATGAGTTCACAAAGATGCCCTTTGGGATGAAGAATGCCCCATCAACTTTCCAGAGGCTGGTGGATAATATCCTAGTAGGAGCAGGAGGGTTTGCCCTTGCTTACCTAGATGATATTGCCATCTACAGCCATTCCTGGCCAGAGCACCTTCAGCGTGTCAGGGAGGTGCTGGGCAGACTACAGAGGGCAGGGTTGACCATTAAGCTGAGCAAATGTCAGGTGGGTATGGCAGAGGTCTCCTACCTAGGACATAGAGTGGGGAGAGGTAAGATAAGGCCAGAACCACACCACACTTAGGGGTTTTTGGTTGAACCCTAATATTTTCCAGTACATCAAGAAAAGAAGAGTGGGAATCCTGGGGCATAGTGGGGGTTCTGCAGCAAGCTACAATTTGGATTGCAGTTTTGCCCAGAGTTAGTTGCACTTGAATAACCTCGGATGCATTATGCTGAGCAACTAGCCTGGAGGTGTGTATATCCTTATTGAATATGGACACACTTCTGCCTTTGGTGTTTTGGTCTAGGTTACATGGCTGAAATGTGTGGTATGAGTTATAGCCTGGTAGTGCAGGGGTGCTCTCTGGAGCCTTGAACCAGGTCTCAGTCACTGCACAGATATAGATGTTTTCCATTTTAAGGAGTGCCTCGAGTGAGTGCATTTTGAGATTTAGACTTCTAGCAATGAGTAGCATTACCCTCAGTTTTTGCTTGCCTGTTCCTGTTACGGTGGTGAATTTGTTATTTGAACCTTGCCTAAAGAAGGCACTATAGGGGCAGCAAGAGCCTTAGCCAGTATCTGGAATCCCAGGGGTGACAGGTGCAGGCCATCTGTGGCAAAGCATCGTGGTCTGTCAACCATGTCATCCCAAGCAGACAGATACTGGATCCCCTTAGAATGACACCAGAAGCTTAGCCAATTGCTGATGCCAATCATTTTGTCCTTGTACTGCGGTATCATTCAGGGCAATGGTAGAATGCTACTCAGGCTAGGGTCATACCTGCCTGGGCTACAAGATTGGAGAGCTCTTCCATGTCTCTTCATGTAGTCCAGGGAGGTACGTCTCAGGTCATTCACACCAACATGGACAATGACAGATTCATATTTGTACTTGTTGTGGAGTGACCTAAGTGCATGGGTTATATGGCGGATCCTGGCACCTGACAGGCAGCTGACAGTAACCTTCTCCTTGTTTAGCCTGGTGAGTGGGACATCAGTGTGCCTGACTATAGAGTCACCTATGACTAGTGTGTTGGGTATGTTGTTTTGCCTTATTGGCTGTGGTTGAGTGGCACACTGAGTCTGTGGACTATATGTCATTTGGGTTCTGTTGGGGGATGGAGGTTGCTTGCGTTTCTGCTTTGGAGGTCTCTGTTGCTTAGACAGATTGTTATTGAGAGCCTCCACGAATGTTTTTGTGTTACTATGTGTGGATTTTGGTGGTGTAGATTTACTGAGACTACATGATGAGTGTGATGTCTATCCCACCATTAACTGGGAAAACTACTTGTGTACCAACTCCTTAGCTCAACGCTTTCTGGAATTTATAAACTCCAATGCGCTGAATCAACTTATCCACACCCCACCAGTGGAAACAATATCCTAGACCTATTCATTACCAACATGAGTGATCAGTGTTCCACACCTGAAGTCAACTCCTCGTTGGTCTGATCCAACCATAAGCTAATTACCCTTGATATCCACATCCACCCCACCCCCCATTAAGGAAACCACAGTAAAAAATGTCTCCAAAGCCAACTTCATGCTTCTTAAGACAGAAGCGGTGAACTTCATGACACCCATGCAGATGGACAATACAGTTACAACTGCTGAATCTTACACAAATGCACTCTATAAGCACTCACACGAGTGCATTGATTGTGCTATCACAAACAGAACCAAGATGCTATCCTCCAAAAAAATGAAACCAATCTGGTGGTCTTCTGCCATAAACAAACTGTACAACAGAAGGAAGAAACTGTTGCAAAAGAGAGTAAAGTCCCATGAGTGGAGGAGCTCCCTGGTCAGCCTCAGTAAGACGTTGAGATCCCTTATAAGATCCGCCAAAGCTAGCTACAAAAACAAAATTGCCACTAATTCTAAGGACAACCACAAAACATTCTATAGCTATGTCAAGAATCTCAATGGCAACACCCAGATCTGCTCTGAATTACAGCACAAAGGCACAACAATTACAGAACTTACTGATATTGCCAACATCCTGGCAGATAGGTTCAGTGCTAACTTTACCCCCCCAAAGGGCCCATATCTATACAGGAAGAATGCAGAGTCCCTGTAATCACAACTACGCAGGTAAAAGCTGCTCTCTCTAAAGCCAAAAACACAGCATCCCAGGCTGCGTTTTACACGAACTTCAGAACGAACTGGCTCCCCACTTAAGCACCATGTTCAATAATAGTCTCACATCAGGCTTTGTGCCCACTGAATGGTACACAGCAACAGTTATCCCACTCCAGAAAAGGGGAGCCACCACTGATCCCGGGAACCCACACTGTAAAAGTTGCAGACTCCAAATCTGACCTCAAAGCAGTGACAAGTGGAGTACCACAGGGGTCCATCCTGGGACCTCTCCTGTTTGGTATCTACTTCTCTGAAGTACAGGCTAACACAGAAGGCCTCTGGCTAACGAAGTTCGCAGATGACTGCAAACTAGAAGTCATAGTCAAGTCCCCAAATGATGTGGACATCCTACATAGGGGCCTCGCAGAGACAGATGCCTGGTGTCAGAGCCATGGCCTCAAGTTCAATGCCAAAAAGTGCAGTGTCGTCCCCTTTGGTAAAAACTTTGTACCCATGAACTACCACATAGGCAGCAATCTACTTAACACTGAATGTGTGATAAGAGACCTTGGGATCCAGGTGGACAGTAGTCTCTCCTTTGATAGTCACATCGCCACAGTAGTCAGGAAGCCCTTCTATGTGGCACACCTCATCATAAAAGGGTTATCCAGGAAAAAAGAGGTCATTGTTCCCCTCTACTCAACACTCATTAGACCCATTATAGAGTACAACACCCCTTTTGGAATGTACCTTACAAGACATGTGCAGCAGCTGGAAAGGCCACAGAAGTACCTCACAAAGAGGATTACTGGCCTCAAACAAATGCCCTACACTGACCGCCTCAAAAAACTCCAGCTTTACTCCCTAGCATATCGCCTACTCCGAGGTGATCTCTGCCTAACATATAAAGCTATGTCAATCCCAGAGCTGTTGGACATGCTACACCTAAAGAAATTCCAATCCCTCCGAGCTACATGCTCTAGGGACCTAAACCTTGTCACCACAATAAACAGGACATGCTGGAGGGATAGATTCCAGTCCCAGAGACTTCCCATACTCTGGTACAGGCTACCCATCTATGTCAAGCAAAGTTCTTCATTAGCAGTCTTCAAGAAAAATCTTGATGAGTGGATGGGAAATAGGAAATACACCCCAGGGATCACTTCTGTGTCTCTGCTCGACAGTGGCACAGGAAAATAACTTTCTTAGGTGGCGTAAGCCAGGGAACCTTGTTGGCTAGGCTTACGTAGGCCCTTGGGCCAGTAGCCTTGTACCTACCTATGAACCTGCCAAAGTGGAAAGTATTCAGGCATGACCTGCACCTGTTACCAAAATGCAGGTGAGGGCATTCTTAGGGACAGCAGGGTACTACAGAAAGTTCATCCCTAGTTATAGTACCATAGCTGCTCCCCTCACAGACCTGACATTGAAAACAGGACAGATAAGGTAGTGTGGACCCCAGCATGTGAGCAGGCATTTCAGAAGCTTAAAGAAGCTTTGGGAGGACCCTCTGTGTTAGCCAGTCCAGATTACAGCAAATAATTTGTTGTGCAGGTGGATGCTTCAAACTATGTGGTGGGGGCTGTAGTTAGCCAGATGTTTTCAGAGGGGGAAGAGCACCCAGTGGTTTATCTCAGTCGTAGGCTCCACCCCAGGGAGGAATGCTATGCAGCCATAGAAAAAGAATGTCTAGCCATAGTGTGGGCACTGCAAAAACTTCAGCCTTATCTGTATGGAAGAAAATTCACTGTAATGACAGATCACAACCCCCTAATATGGTTAAACAGAGCCAGCCAGCAAAATGCCAAGTTGCTAAGATGGAGCCTGGGGTTGCAAGAATATAAGTCAGTGCAGCACCGCAGTGGGATTAGCAATGCCAATGTAGATGGTCTCTCAAGACAGGGAATGGGGTGAGGTACCCTCAGATAGACCTAACCCTCTCAAGCAGCATTTCTCAAGGGTCACTTGAAAAACTAGCTTGAGTTCTCCAGGGGGGAGAGATGTGAATATTGGGGGAAGATGGGCGAAGGCTGCCAGCCTAGTCAAATAGAATTTGCTACATAATTCTATCACTTGTGAATATAAATGTAAAATACAGCCTTGTTTCTTAAATGAAAAACACTGTAAAATGTGAACTTCAGGATTGTAGCAACATTGCCATCTGCTGTAAGGAAAACTAAGCCAAGCATTTCGCATCTGTTCTTTTGAAGTTAAAATTATGTCTTGTATACCCTTTTGATCTAGATAGTGGTGCCGAAGAGGCTAACTGAACACATTTTTTCTATTGTTTTAACTTTAGGAATAATTACTAGACTGTACATGTGAAATGTCTTTTATTGTTGTAGTTTCCTGAGCAGGTGTTAGATTGTTAAATAATGTAGCCTTTTGGCCTGGGAACTCCAGATTAAGTGTCAAAATGATGTAATGTGTATACTGGGAAAACCTAAGTGTCAAAATGATGTAATCTGGTAGGGCCCAGCAGAGATGTTTGTTAGTGAGTTTAAAAACTATTGTTCAGAGAGAGACTGTAAGTATTTTGATCTTGATATCCAACTCTCAGCACTGCCTTATGCTCTCTTTATATAAGTAGTATTTTAGAAGAATGTTTTCTTGTAGAAATAGCTAGGACTATAAAGATTAGACTTGTATTTTTTCTGTTATATCAGAACTTTCTTACTGTATTGTTTTAAGTTTCTGTGTGATCTCTGAATTCTTGAGTAGTGCTGTGGTGTAGTAGTATTGTCTTGTGTTTTTAATTATTTATTATTAAATATTTTTCAACCTTTTACCTCTGGCTGGTTTGTGTAGAGAAGTAAGCTCTAGAGTACATTGCATGCTTATAAGTGATCCTGTAATAAGCCCTTCCAATAAGCATTGATTGCTTAGTCACATTTACGAATTGGATAATAATATTGCACAGTAATAATTGAACACTCTTTTAAGGGCCTTTGGGTAGCTGAGAAGTATTAGCTGGTGGTAGCAGTAATTACTACCGTATAGTCTGGGCAAAGGGGCAGGCGGCCACAGTGGTGCAGCGGTTAGCATTGCTGCCTCACAGCAAGAGGTTCTCCAGTTCGATCCTTGGCTGGGGTGCCTTCTGTGTGGAGTCTGCATGTCCTCCCTCTGGTCACGTGGGTTTCCTCCGGGTGCTCCGGTTTCCTCCCACATCCCAAAGACATGCTGTAGGTGGACTGGACACTCTAAATTGGCCCTAGGTATGAGTGCATGCATGTGTGTGCCTTCTGTGGAAGGTTGAGTGCCGGGCTGGCAACTCAACACTCTAAGACTCCACTGCCAGTCATGAGTGGACAGATGATCTGCTGTGGTGACCCCTAACCAGGAAAAGCCGAAAGAAAAAGAAGCCTGGGCAAAGGGGCCCACCTGGAGAATCTGTGTCATCCTTTCCCAGGAGTGTCTGTGAAGTTGTATAAATACTTATCTCAAAGTGTGTGCGGTGTGTCACCTACCTGGGCAGGGACATGAAGCACTGGTGGGATAGAAAGGATACTGGAGGTTAGCTTGCCAGCTAGGCTGAGATCTGGACCCTATAGCTGTGTCACTGGGGAGTATTATTGGGGACCTGGGGAGCAAAGAAGCAACCAGACCCAGACTGACTGTGAACTCTTTGTGCACTTAAGGGAAATTGTACTTTACTGTGTGTATTTGTTATCCTTTCCTCTTATATGAGACATCCTCCCTGGTGTTAGTGGTGAGGATTGAGGCTCCTTGATTGCTGGGCCAGGGCACAGCCGTCACATGTACCTTTGCCAGAGATGACAGGTGCCGTCAAAATAACATTTTGTTTCTGCTACAGCTGAATAGAATAGTGAAGCAGGGTTTTATTTACTTGTGTTTTTCATCAGCTCCATGTTTTGTGCAGTGAATGTATGTGTGGTACTGAAAGAAAGAAAAACAGTGACAGGGCTAAGAAGATAACAGAAACTTCTAACCATATGTTATTTTTTTTGTGAACAGCAGATGTATCTGTTTTCTTTAATGCAGCTGAACTAGTTTTGATTTTTATTTCTGTTGTGTTTCTCTATGTGCATGGGAAGGCTTAAAGGAAGCAGCCACCAGTTTTTGAAGAAAACATTATTTGTTCAGTTTGTGAATTCTCTTGTTTCTGTACATGCGTGTGTATGTTTCAGTATTTAAAAATGAGCTTGGTGCATGCTCTCTTGTGTGTGTGTGTGTGTGTGTGTGTGTGTGTGTGTGTGTGTGTGTGTGTGTGTGTGTGTGTGTGTGTGTGTGTATGTTTGCACTCCTATATGTGTCTGTATGTGTGTGTGTGTCTGTGTGTCTGTATGTGTTTGTGTGTGTGCGCACACGCATGTATGTGTGTGTGTGTGTGTGTGTGTGTGTGTGTGTGTGTGTGTGTGTGTGTTTGTGTCTGTATGTGCATGTGTGTGTGTCTGTATGTGTGTGTGTGTGTGTTTGTGTGTGTGTGTGTGTGTGTGTGTGTGTGTGTGCATGTGCATGCCTATGTGTGCCTGTGTGTGTGCACCTGTGTGTGTGTGTGTGTGTGTGTGTGTGTGTGTGTGTGTGTGTGTGTGTGTGTGTGCGCCTTGTGTGTGTGTGTGCGCCTGTGTGTGTGTGTATGTGTGCGTGTGTGTGTGTCTGTGTGTATGTATATGCGTGTATGTGTGTGTGTGTGTGTGTGTGTGTGTGTGTGTGTGTGTGTGTATATATTTCTGTGCCTGCACATTGGTGTAAGTACATTTTTCAGTGTTCTAAAATGGAACGAGTTCATTGTATTTGGTAAGAGGCGAGAGAGCTTATTCTGCCAGAGTACTGCTTGTTGCCTATCAGAGAGATAGGCATGAAACCAGTCCAGTGTTTGGTTGTCTAGACAGAGAGTTTTCAGAGTGTGGAGAAGTAGCTGGTGGTTAACCATATCAAAGGCCTTTGACAGGTCCAGAAAGAGAGCTGAGGATATTTTTTTGTTATTCCGGTTGTGGTTAATTATGTCAGTAAATGAGAGGAGGGCAGTGGTTGTACTGTCGTGGGGTCTAAAACCATGTTGTGAACTGGTTAGTAGATTGTTCTGGATAAGATAGTATAGAAGTTGTTTGTGTACACACTTTTCCATGATTTTGGCCAATGGTGACAATATAGCTATTGGCCTATAATTTGATAGTTCTGTGGATGAGCTGCCTTTGTGGAGTGGAATTACATAGGATATTTTCCATATTGAGGGAATTGTGGACTCTGTTATGGTTCGATTAATTAGGATTGAGATGGGGTAAGCTATGACATCTGCAGCTTTTTGCAAATATTCGGCTTGGAGAAGGTCTGCAGAGAGGGTAGTTGGCTTTAGCTTCCTCAGTAAGGATCGTATAAAGGAAGTGGAGACAGGTTGGAGGTTAAAGCAGAGTAGAGTCTTAGGGATAGTATCCGTTATTGAGGAGCAGGTAGCAGATAATTGGTTGGCTAAGGATTGGATAGTATCAGTAAAGAAAGTATTAAAGGTATTTGCTACTTCTTCTGGGTTTTTATCACATAGCGTTCCTGGGGTAGGGGTAGAGGATTTACCTGGATGGAGAAGATTGTTTAAACCCGCCCAGAACTTTTGAGGGTTGTTTTAGTGTTTATATTGTAGTTGGCAGTAATAGTTTTTTTTGTCAAGTGATATGGCTTTTTTTGTCTCATTTCTTAGCTGTTGGAATTTAATACAGTCTAGGGGTGACTTGGTTGTACGCCATTTGTCCCATGTTTTGTTTCTAAGTTTGATTTTAGATTTGGAGTCATTTGTTAGCCAAGGTGCTATTTGTGTTTTAGTTTTGATTAGTCTTTTTGGGGCATGAGAATCAAGTATGGTTAGAAATGTGGTATTAAAATTTGTTACTGCCTCCTCTAGGGGAAGATACTTAAGAGTTGACCAATTACAATGTTTCTTGTTTCTAACCGACCTGTAAATGGGCAGTTTACAGCTTACTGCTTTGTCTTTCCTTATATATGTGATAAGGTGATCACTAAGGTCATTGGAAAGGGTCCCAGACATGTACATATGGGGATGACTATTTATAAGTATCCAATCCAGGATACTCTCTTTTTGGTTAGAATTGCCTATTCTGGTGGAAGAAGATATGGTCTGTGAGAATCCATGGAGGAGTTGGACTCTGAGGAACATAGGTTCCAGTCAATGTTAACATCGCCCAGAACAATAGTTTCTTGAGGGTAGTTGTTTGCTAACCAGTTAAGAATGTTCTCCAGTGTGTCAGAGTTTTTCCCAGGGGGATGTAGATCCCAATTAGATTTATTCTTTTTTGTTTGTTTAGTTGTAGTTTTAGAGCTAATATTTCAGCATTAGAGATCTGGGGTGGTTGAATAGGGTTAAGTGTGACGTTAAGTGTGCTTTTGTATAGCATGGCAATACCACCTCCCTTTTTCTTTGTACGATCGGCCCTAAGTATATTATAACCAGGTGGTAAGATCTCATTATCTTTGGTTCCTGGTTTTAGCCAGGTTTCTGTTACACACATTATGTCAGGGAGGTACGTTGCTAAAAGAGCATGTAGGTTGTGTACCTTATTGTTTAGGCTTCTTATATTTAGGTGGCAAATTTGTAGTGAGTTGGTTGACCTGAGAGAAAGTGGTAGGCTATCAGAGTTTGTGGTTGATGAGGGGCCTGGGTTAGGGTGGATGTCTCCATCTTTAGTTATGTTTTTTCTTAGATAATCTAATAGTCTCATAAGTTTAAGTATTTTGACCATATTTGGATTTGGGGTGATTTAGGTTTAGTTTGTTAGGATACAGGTAATTAGGTTTTGGTGTTTTATTGGTTGGATAGTAGGTTATATGTTCAGTACTACATGAAGATAGGGGGGTACTAGTTTGATATTTGGGGTAGTGGAATCCTGAGTATAGCTGATCTTCATATCTAGTTAATAGGTATAGAATAATTATAAGTGGTAGGATGAGAGGTATAGTTTTTAGTGTTGGCTTAGTTATAGTGGGTGGGGTGGACTTAATTGTCTTCGGGTGATGGTACATTGCTTTAAAGGGAATGTAGATGGTTAGATTGGTAAGTGATAGGAGGGGGAGGGAGGTAATAGAGAAGTGGTTTTGTATGGCTAGAAAAGGGGTGGGGGTGTGGCTAAATAGGTATAAATGTAGGAGTACTGGGGGCGGGTGGGATATGGGGCAGGGTGAGGCGCGGAGCGAGCCGAGTGTAGCGGGGTTAATTCTGCACCAAACTATCCAAGGACCAGTGAATAAAGTAAGTATTTGAAATACCCTACTATATAGTTCACCAAGCATAAAACAATTCCCTCTCTCTATTGTTAATGTGCACTTTGATTTCTGATTTCTACTAAAATTATCTAGGTGAGTTGCTATATTTAGATTGGATTAGGTGGTTTACTGCCGTGTTTCGAACCCAGTACGCTAGCTTTAAAAGAAATATTTAAAACTTTCTTTGTACTTTACTGTTGATAAATATTAACCTTGGCCGTTTGTTATATTGTAGTGTAACTGATGAATAGAGCTTGTCTGTGCGTTCTTATAAGGTTTAGCGACCCTCTTTAGAGCAGGACTTGTAGAATGTAGCCAAGTAGGGAAATTAAAGGACAGTGCCTGAAAGGAGACACAATACATCGACAAGGCTTTCATTAGAACCCTTCTATCTTTATTAGAATTCATTAGAATATTCCTGGTTGCTAGGTGATTATTTGAACAGCTTATTGACAGAAAAAAATAACTTTTTTCAAACAAATGATTGTTATTTTTAAAATAATATAGCTGAGACAGCTGAAGACAGTTGAAAGGCAGTTAGTTAAGTACTTCGAAGTTTGTGAAAAGTTGCAGTCAGTGGACACCCATGAAAGAGAACTCACCAAAAACTGTAAGCCTGCCTTTGCCTTGTTGTTACATGTTAGATTAGATCAGGGACAGTATTCTCCAGTTTGTTTAGGAAAGTTTAGTTATTCAGATAGAGTTTTTTTCTAGAATGATGGATTTCTATCCTACAGTTTAATTTTACATTTCCAGTGATTGAGTTCTGGTGTTTATTGATAACTATTGATTTACATACTTATAATCACTTTACTTATTATTAAATGTTCTTCATTACTTTACATTGTGGCTGGAAATCAGTGTTTTTCTTTAGAGATTAGAGAGTGCTTATACCTGTTTGATACTCCTCAGGTCACCTCTAAGGCCTGGTTGCTTATTGTCATAGCTGTCATTTATTTTAATATTTAATTTTCATAACTGGACACCCCTTTAGAAGGGCATGAAGACACTCTGATTGGTGTCAGCATTACAATATTATACTGGGGAAGGGACACAGCTAGAAATCTGTGTCAGGCTTTCCTAGAAGTGTTTGGATGTGTGAGATTTAAATTTACTTTGAGTCTGAGTGCATCAGAGGTCTTAAACCGGGACACATTGATCTGAAGTGTGTAATAAGGAATTACATTTGGGATGGACAGAGATATATAGTCCAGTCCCAGGAAAACAGAGCATGTTCCTGTTGTGCTCTTAGGGGAAAATTGTGAAATATTACTCTTGTTTAAGTGACAGTCATATATTAGAGTCAATAGTGAGGACTGAAGTTACTTAGTTACCGACCCAGGATAGTAAGGGGTATCACATTAATTGTTGTCAGTCCAGTAGGATATAGCCAGATGTCACATTTATTGGTGGCAGTCTGGTGGGATTTTAACTGGACATCACAATTATTTATATATATATATATATATATATATATATATATATATATATATATTTACACACAGACACACACATACAGTCATACATACACAATGTGTATAATTTACATTGGTACTATACATTATATAATAATACACAATATACATTATGTAATAATACACAATATACATTGGTAATATGCATGACTTTGCATACACACACACACACACACACACACACACACACACACACACACACACACACATTGTGAATAAATGTTGCTTTAAAGTTAAGCTATAACACTTCACATTAGCATACTACTTGTGAGATTAAATAAATATTATTCTACATAGCCAGTCTATTTCTCTTACTGCTTTCACTAACTGCACTACTTTTTTTTGGAACATTTCAGCTCCTCAGAGACTATGTTTGCATAATTTACTTCTCTGTTAAAAATGGTCTGTACCAGTATGTCTACATCTGGTGCATATATAGGTCTTGTATTACAACAGAACATGTCAGTACGATGTGTTGTAAAGAAAGGAGGTTCAAGGGAATGTGTAATACATGCTTGTGTGCCACCAATGCAATAATTATGCACACTTTCACCTTTCACCTTGAGAGAAAGTAATCAAAAGTACGATGGTCCTGGGCAACCTGAAAAATCAAACTGCATAGCAGCGTGACCTTGATTTGCTGAGGGTATGATTTGTAAAGGCGAACTTCTCTTGTTCAGTGTTTCAAACAACTAATATGATTGTAAACATAGACCTTCAGTCTCCTTGTTTGAGACTTGAATCATTTGCTCTGTCTATGTGTCTTGCTTGTCTTTTCATACTAAAATTAACACCTAATGGAGTTTGGTATGGCAGTTGTTAAATTTTTTATCAGTGTATTAGTAAAATAAAAACAGAACTAGTAATATCTATGGACAAACATAACAGAAAATGATGACATCTTTTTTGCTGCAAAGTTCAGTTTAATTCCTGGCACAACAGAATGCAGCTGACAGCCCAATATCTGATATCTAGTCAACATAAAAGCTCATGATATTGAGCTTAGAATGACACAGAACACCAGAATGCCTGGTGATAGTTACCACTGTTTGCTGTCAGTCCATAATGACAAACGGGTACTATAATGCATGTATACTGGTCTGCAGTCTGTTAGATATGTAATATATCAGACAAACCCTTGTATTGATTTTGCAGGTCAATGAACTAATGTACACTGATTAGAATAAGCTGTGTGTTGTTCTGAATCCTTTATGAATGATAGTCCTAAAATAGGAATTGCGTTTAACTTGTTAAAATACTTACAATTAATTACTGATTCCACCCCATTTCTCTGTGTACTTCTGTATTTACCAAAAATCAAAGTGGAAAGTAAAGCAACAAATGCCAATAACCACAGAAATACTGTGTTAGTGTACCAAAGCTGAGAGCTGTAAAATTATATTTTTTATCTTATACATGACAAAAAGAACCATATTCAAATAGTTTTACATTTTTTAACATTCAGTTCCTTTATTTATTTTTACATATAAAGACAAACAAGTTTTAGTATGATGTTACATGACTTTCAATGGTGGATTGCAAGTTTGTTGTCAGGTCTGATGAAGTCCTGAGTGCTATAAGGAAGAAAACACTTATGTGAGATTTCATTAAATGATTTTCTTTATTTCTGAACATTTGGACTTACTTTAGCATAGTATTTCTCCAGTTACTTCTGTATTTTTCCAGGTGGCACACTGCTGCAGTGGTTAGTGTTGTTAGCTCACAGCAACAGGTTCTCTAGTTCGATTCTTGGCTGGGGTGCCTTCTGTGCGGAGTCTGCATGTCCTCCCTGTGTTCATGTGGGTTTGCTCTGGTTTCCTTCCATATTCCCAAGACATGGTACAGCTAGATTGGACACTCTAAATTGGCCATACATGTGGCTCCTGAGGAAGGTTGGGGTGCTGGGCTGGCAACTCAACATTGTAAAACTCTAAAGATACTCATTTTGCGGACTAGTGATCTGCTATGATGACCCCTAAAAGGAGCAGCCAAAAGAAGAAGACTTCTGTATTTATCCACAAGAAGAAGAAAACATCTGTATTTATCCATCTGTAATAGTTGTCATATGACAGGCCTGGAAGGTGAATCATAATTAATTAATTCATTAATTAATTATGTTAAAATTATACTGTATTTAGAGCCAAAACAAAACTCTGTAAGAACATAGTTTTTGTCCAGAATCCAGCTAATTTAAAACAAGATGGGTTTGCAGTATCAAGCATCAAAACATATTTTTCAAAAAGGGTGGATATTTCTAGAATAAGAACCACATACCTAATCATGTAAATGTGCATAACACATGCATACTGTATGCACATAATCACTCCAAAATGAGGGTTACTTTTCTGTTTCATACTTGAAAATTGTGAACTCCAATAACTCTGCAGCTATCAAACCTTTCTGCAGAGCTTGTGTTTTATTTAAACAAGTGTGTGGATTTTTATGGGAAGCTTTGATCTGATCATGCAGACTGCGATTCAAAGAAAAAAAATGTCTGCAGTTCTCTTTCCTGGTTAATGTCTTCTGTTTTTCTCTATAAAACCAAAGAAGTAGTAATTACTGGTTTGCAGTATATATATTTCCATTACGAACCTCCCTTCTAAATCAAAAAACAAATACAGAATATAAAAGTTTCTATCAGACCAGTTTCATTCCTGCACCATGGCCTCACTGCATTTTTAAAACTTATGTCCATACTATTTCCTTCCTTCCTTGTCTTAATATCCTGTACCTACCCATCTCACAATACTCCGCTTCAACCAAGAGTTAAAATCTTCTACCTACCCAGTCCCATCTGTACATGAAAAAAGGTTTAATCCTTACATATAAATTTTTTTTAGCAGCCACTTTAAAATGCCTCATATCATAAACTTATAACATTCTTTGTTTGATGTAGACACATTTCCTTTCCAGGCTCTATAATCACGTGATATCCAGATGGATATTTTTGTCAGACAACAACAGTCATACGGTCATCTTCACCACTAGAGTATAAACATTAAAAATTCCTTAGTACAATCTCATTCATTGTGTCTTAGCATCTCAGAAGCACATCATAATCACCTTTACTGACTTAATCTAATCCAACACACTAAAGGGTGACTATGCCAGAAAATATATTACTTCTTTTTTTTTTTTTTTTTTGTTATAAGAGTACAAATGGTCTGATGAGTTTACTTGACTGATGTGGTTTTTCAGATGGTCTTTCTCTTTCTACAATGTACTCCATGTTTTCAAAAGATGAAAATATTATACTCTACTCTTTTGCAAAATGACACTACTCAGAATTAGTGATTAATATTAGTTATTGATTAATATCAGACTCTAAACAGATGTCTAGAACTTTATTTCAATAACAGTGTCTAATTTGTATTCTGTCACATTTCGGTCAAACTGTAATAAGTCTGTTGCGTTTCAGCTGAAAAGCAGTGCTTAAATTACGCTTCCAAAAAGCTAGGTATCATTTGAAGGAATGTTTCATCATTAATTCATTCGACATTTTTATCACTGATATCCCATTCTGTCACTCTGAGATCACATAATAAAATAGATGCAAATCCTGTTAAACTCATGAGTTTTGATGCATGATGGGAAGGAAAAAATAAAGGGCTACAAATGCCTCATTACGTGGGTTTATAGTGAGATATAATCTTTAAAATATGATTAATGGTATTATATAACAGCTAGGGACACAGCTTCCTAAAGAAAGTATTTTGACATTTTATTTAAACCTGTGAACTCGGGAAGCAGAATAACGTAAAATGTCACAGAAGGGGATAAACAGGTAAGTCCTGCTTTTTTATATATAGCTCCGGGGAATTGAATTGTTATGTTTAAAGTTTAGTTACTTTCAAAAATGTCTAAAGAAGTCCTTCATGCAATTCACCCTCAAAGTGATGCACTCACATTGCAATTTCTTATCATAAGGAAGGTTTGAACAACTTTTTTATTATCCATTCTCTTATTTTTTTCCTCTTTAACCCATCTGCCATACAGAAGTATATCCCATTTATATTCCCTCTTTGTCCACCTTTTCAAGCTATGTTGTATGTTAATTACAATCTGAACCCCCTTCTAGTGTCTCAAAGGATTCTCTATCCATAGCAGCTTTTTAAGAGTGCACACCGTATGTAGCCCCCACCCATTTTCGTGGGTTTAAAAAATAAATGTTCCATACTCAGGAGGTATTTCCAGTTGGTTACATGATTGTTGAATGATATCCAAGTTCCTAGATATCAGAAAGTTGACTTTAAAACAGTGACATCCAATAATGTGATTGCATCGTATTTTACACAGTGAAACTGCAGCACTTGACAAATAATCTGTGCATACTCTTTTTTATTACGTTTTTGTATTCATCATACCAATGGGAGATGAAAAATGCTTCAAATGATTTAAAAGTCAGTTTAGTATAAAATAAAATTACATATTTCACTAACAAAGGCAGAATGTTTCAAAGAGTTAAATCTGCTCAGTAATATTATTTTACAATAATTAGTGAAGTAACTTTGAATAATTAAGGCAACAGATGTTGAGCAGATCGAAGTGTTTTAAGCATCTCCTCCTCTAAACTGTTTCATATAACACAGAAGACAACAGCTTATATTAAAGTATAAATACAGGAATGTATACAAATGCAGGTGTATGCAAATTAATATCTAGATAGAAGTCAAATAAATAAATTTCTCTCAGAGCAAGCTTATAATCACTGTTAATAGTTTCCAGTCAAATTTCTATAAAAATGTCAAAGGAAAAAACTTCAAAGACCAATACACGTAAGGTTTAGTTAAGGCACATTTAATAACTTGCAGCAAGGAGACAAAAGCATGCAAATACAAGATTTTGCCTAACTACTAACAGGAAGTATGCTATTCTGATACTGTTTTACAAGACATGGCCTTCTATAGCTGACATAATCAAACACAACTATCAGTATTGTTCTACAGCAGATGTTACTCAGATTTTCTGCTGACATGACTAGATTTGTGAGAAACTTTTTGAGAAAAACAACCTGGCCTTGGTGGGCACTAACCCGTTACAGGCCCCTATTGTACAATTCTAATACATGTGTTACATTTCAAGGTACTTTTCTAACTCAGGCATAAGCAAATGCTGAATACAGTTCATATTTTCAAGCAGTCTTTGTTCTAATTCTCTATAGCTTCTACAGCTGTGTATTTTCTCACAGCACAAGCGGAACTTCTTGTCTAAGCCTCATAATATTTATACAAGTAGTATTGTTCTATTCATTATTTTCCTGACACAAGCAGAAATCATCTGCTTCTCAGTAAATTTCCAAGCATAAGCAAAGATTTCAGCTGACAATACAAGGTCAGAAAGCATCTGCAGTTTGTACAGATTTATGCAGTATGAAACAGAATAAATGTGTTAACCCTTTTCAAGCTCTAAATGCACTAAGCATATTACTAATACACACATTAATACATATTTTTCTGACAAAAAATCATATGGTTCACACCAGTGTGCAGAGGTGTGAACCATATGTTATCCCATATAAGATATGGTACCTTCCTGAAGGCTTATTTTCATTTGCATTTTAGTAATGAAGTGTTCCCTGTGTTTAATCTTACTGTTTTGTTGTACTGCACAGGTCTTTTGAACACTACATTGGTGTTAGATTTCACAATTGTATTTTAAGAAAAGCATTGAAACAACTGTATACTGAAGTAATAATAAAAAGGTTATGGGGTTATTAATATTTGTAGGCAGTTGGTTATACTTTGTGTAAATACATCTGTAGATCCCTTACGTATGAATAGACAAGTGTGGTCTGTGTAAATATGTATTTCAGTCTGTGTGTGTTTTTGCACGTGGATATACTTATGTGTATAGAATTGCAATGTAGCATCATTTACTTAAGTACAGATGCTTAATCTGTATTTTACCAACTTTCAGATGATTAATAGTACTCTATAGCAATATTTTAATACACTGCCAGATGTTATGTATCACACATGTAATTCTTTGTTTACTATGCTATCAGCTTCATTCATGCTATGCAATTGTAAGTATTCTGTATTCCACCACAGTCTTCATGGTTAAATATCTCTTTATATTACATCTCATATTTTCCATTATCTCTGGATCACCCATGGTCTATATGTTTGTTAGATTTTTTTATGAGATTACACCTTTAGGTGTGCCAGTGTCTGTTGCAAGAAGCAGATCAGTTACTCTATTTATTACATCTTATTTAATGAAATTATCTATTCTTGTGAAAAATCTGTATTCAGAGGGAGTCCAGATAACATACCAGATAGCCCTTGAACAATACAAATGTTACAAAATGTCAGAAATATAAGACATAGCTAGCAAAGAATGTAATGGTTTGTACTTGCATAAATGAAATGTGGATACAAAACAATATATTAGGTCAGCGACAATAACAGATCAATTAAGGAAAGTAACCTTTTAAAATATCACATAATAAATAACTCACAGTGCCACGTCCTGAAAAGTTTAGACTGAATAATCAAAAATCAAGTTTGACAGCGTGTGAATACTAGTGTGTATAATATAACAGCTAGTTTGTTACATAACCAGAGAAACTGAAGAGAAAATTCCATTACTGTAATAAGTACTTCTTTATTTATCAGAAGTATTCTGCATAGCAGTAACTGTCTAATTTATTATTATTAAAGTTATACTAGTTTTTTCAGCTTCTTTCATGACACATTAAAACCAGTAATATTGTTTTAAACAAACATTTCCATCACTATAAATGACATATTCCTCTGTACTATGATGATCTGCTACATGAGTATATTATATTTACATTGTACTTATAACTACTCATTATATGCTGAAGTGGGTCTACATCATTAATAGTCGTCCCTTACATTTAAACTAATCTCCCTAAACCTATTACAGTATTGGCTAATTCCCAGTAGCTTATACAAAGTGATTTCTGGAGGCTACAAACCAAGTAGTTCCTTCTCTAGCACAAAAACTGGGGTAAACATACTATAAATATAGATTCTAAGTCTTAAAGAATATGCTTCTAACTCCTGAAAAGCTAAAAAATGAATATAGTAAGAACTAAAGAAATACAAACGTTTACTCTAAAACCCTATTCTACTTACCTTACAATCACAGGCTCTAAGAAACCTTGGGGTAGGGTTAAGCCTTGCTGCGCTTACCCTCGCTGCGCTTTGGCTCACCCCATAACTCACCCTGCCCCCAATTCCTACCCACCCCTAGTAGTGCTAAATATATAGTAACTAAACCACACCCCCTCCTTTCAGAACCAATCAGCTTTATCTTAACTCATTAATTCCACCGCCCCTTCCTCCACTACCTTTTCTTACCTTCTGTACTCATCCTGGTGATAAACCAATTAAGAAATATAGTCACTGTAATCCACAACGTCACCACCCTATACAATGTTACTATTTTCTCTGCTACCCCTTATGCTTATCCAATATCTCCTCACCTTTTATGAAAATCAGTACCACCTCGGATTTCATTAACCAAAATGCCAAACCACCACCTAACAAATTGCCATATATCCAACCTCTTATCCTGTACAAACTATCAACCTACTAGTGCCAAATATATTAGCTCCAAATCCAAGCACTACCAAAAACTAATAAATAAATTCCTGAAGCTTATTATAGGATTACACTATAACCTCACAATGGATGGTGACATCCACCCAAATCCTGGCCTATCCACTCTTGATAATACTACCTCCTGTACTAGTAACCCCACCAATACACTTTCAATCAATCGACCCCCTAACTCTCTCCTGGCCTGTCACCTAAACATTAAAATTATAAATAGCAAAGTACATGAACTGCATGCACTCTTGGCTGTTCACTCCCCTGACATACTCTGTCTAACCAAAACCTGGCTAAAACCATTAACTGCAAACAATAAAGTACTACCACCTGGATATAACATACTCAGGCTAGACTGCAGTATTAGGAAGGGTGGTGGGGTAGCTGTACTCTATAAATCAACACTAAATGTTACTACTGATCCTTTTCAACCACCCCAAGTTAATAACATAGAGATTCTTACTACCAAATTGCAAATTAATAAAAATAAATGTATAAATATTGTCTGTATGTACTTTGCCCCAGGAAAAAACAAAACTACCCTAGAAGGTATCCTCCACTGGTTATCTAGTACCTACCCGCAAGAAACCATAGTACTTGCTGATTTTAACATAGACTGGAACTCCTGCTCCTCTGATTCACCGACCACCCATGTAAACCTATATGCGTTTACAAAGATCATATCCACCCCCACCAGGATAGGTAAACCTAATCATAAAGAAAGTATAGTAGATTGGATACTTATTAACAGACAACCCTAATTGTACATGTCAGGGACCCTCCCTGATGACTTAAGTGATCACCTTCTTACCTATATAATTAAGCATAAAGCTGTTAACTCCCATCAGCCCACCCTCAGAACAGTAAGAAACAATAAGAACTTTAACCCAGCCAAATTCCAAGAAGAAATCAAAACATGCAATTGGTCATTCTTAAAACACTTGCCCTTAGATGAAGCTGTTGCTTAGTTTAATAACACATTCCTTGCTATCCTAGATTCTCATGCTCCCGCTCGCACCATTAGAACTAAAACAAGAGTTGCACCGTGGCTTTCTAAAGACACCAAATCAAAAATTACCCACAGAAACAAAGCATGGGCTTTATGCTGCACCACAAAAGCCCCCTCCCCCAGATCAAATTAAATATCAGCAGCTAAGGAATGAGACTAAAAATGCATTTTACTAGATAAAAGAAACTACTACTGCCATCTACAGCAGAAAAATCAAAACAACCCTCAGAAGTTCTGGACAGGTATAAATAAACTCTTGCACCCAGGACAAACCACCACTCCAACCCCTGCAGCCTACAACTGATAAATTACCAGAGGTAGTTGCAAACACCTTCAATAGTTTCTTCACTGAGACTATCCAGTCCCTAGCAAGCCAGCTACCTCCAAGCTGCACCAGCTCAAAGTCCGCTGCTCCCAGTACCCAACTCTCCTTTAGCTTCCAACTGGTTACTACATCATTTGCTCATGCCCTAATCAAACAATTAAAACCCACTACTCTAGCAGCTGATCTTCTCCCCACTATCTGCAAAAAGCTGCAGATGCCATAGCATACCCCGTCTCCATTCTAATCAATCATACCATATCAGACCATTCTAATCAATCATACCAAATCAGAAGCTACCATCCCCTCCATCTGGAAAATATCCCATGTGATACCACACCATAAAGGTGGGAGCTCCACTGAACTGTCTAATTTCAGACCCATAGCTATACTGTCACCATTGGCTAAAATTATGGAAAAAATGCGTCCATAGACAACTGCTTCACCACCTAATCCAGAACAATCTCTTGGCCAACTCTCAGCATGGCTTCAGGCCTTATCATAGCACTACCTTAGCCCTCCTAGCCTTCTGTAATGCCATTAACCATAACAATAATAAACTATCCTCTGCCCTCTTCTTGGATCTCTCCAAGGCTTTTGATATGGCTGACCTCCAACTTCTAATCCACACCCTGAAGACAATTTGCTTAGATAATCAAGCTCTCCAGTGGTTCCAATCTAATCTGAGTGGTAGGCAACATGCCGTCCTAAGGCAAACTAAACTATCTAACCTCCTACCCAATACCCTGGGAGTCCCACCAGGGTTCTATACTAGGACCTCTTCTGTTCTCCATTTTCATTAATGACCTCTGCACTGTCATCCCAGATGCAAACTGTATTCAGTAGGCAGATGACTCCACTCTACTCTCCTCTGCTGCATTCCAGTCAGATCTGTGGATATTATCCCAAAATACTTTCAACATAGTTGAAAACTGGCTTTCTGATTGTCGTCTGATCTTAATACCCAATAAAACAAAGTTATTACTTTTCTCCCCTACTGATAGGTTGACTGCATTATCCTTTTCCATAAAATCTAACAATAGCACCACAATCTCCCCAGACACTTATACAAAACTCCTAGGAGTTAGTGTAGATAATAACCTTAAATTTGACTTGCATGTCAACCAAACTATCAAAATCATCAATAAAAAACTCGGGTCATTATACAAGATTAAACCTTTCCTAATCCCACCAGCTATAACTGCCATTGCACGATCTCATCTACTCTCGACTCTTCTCTAATCTTCCCCTTTATTCTCTAATTTAAGCAAATATGATCTCAATAAACTCTCTAGCTGCTACAACCACATTGCCAGATTTGCCACGGGGATGCCCTACAGGACACACCACTCAACAACCTAAACTATCTAGGATGGTTAGAACTGCTCAGACTAATTCAGTCTTATAGTGGCACATAAAGTACTTAACCAACATGAAAATACACCTGCACTTAGAAACATTATCAACCTCTACATTAATCTCAGACCACTTTGCTCTTCCAATAGACTACTAGTTCAAATTGTCAAAACTAATAATTCAGCTGGTGTCTCTCTATTTGCCCACTCTCTAGGAAACATTTGGAACTCACTCACTGCGGACATCACCTTAGAATCCACTCTAAGTCAATTCAAGAAGAGTCTCAAACAGTATTTTAAATTAAACTGGTTAAGTCCTTGTTCCAAGCCTGACTAGCTCTTTCCTATGATGGTGTGCTAACTACTTTACAATTCAGCTATGTGTAAATACTAGGTCTTTTACCTTGGAAATCTTAACTTTGTGAACTTGTAAAACTTGATTATATAAATA
Organism: Protopterus annectens; assembly: GCF_019279795.1. NCBI lineage: Eukaryota > Metazoa > Chordata > Ceratodontiformes > Protopteridae > Protopterus > Protopterus annectens. The sequence goes on from NC_056747.1 coordinate 1,330,522,874, forward strand.
ATCTTTAAATTGCATTTGTCACGAACCATGTAATTTCTTATTGTTTGTACCTTGGAGCTTTTCTCACCAGGCCTCTGCTGAAAATGGACATGTATCCAGTCGGAATATCCCAGTCAACAAATGTAAAATAAAATAAATAAATAAATACTTATATAAAGGATACAACTTGATTTTTTATGATTACCACAGGATGTCACTAAACAGAAATTAGTACCAGGTGTCTTTAAGTCTACAGATATCTTCTTTTTATTCTTCCCATTGCATTCTTCTTTCATAGGATAGTAGGAAATTACTAGGCTAATGGACCCCAGGGCCCTTACAAGCCTAGCCAAGTTCAACCCGTGTTCCCAAGGGTGTCTGGTTCAAGCAGACACTAAATCAGCACCTATTGCCCCTGCCCAAAAGAGATACAGGTGGAACCCCCAGTTACATAATGTAGACCAAAATATATAATTTCTACATACACATACATATATACACAAAAACTGACATTTTAGGAAATGCATAAGGTTTTTAAAGAATGCAATACCCAGTGTAGGCCAGAAATCATTTTTATTGTGCTACTGGTGTAGGAAATGCATGTATTTGAAAAGTATGACATTTATTTCCGGCATAGTTAATGCACATACAACAGGGCAGACCAGAGTTAGTCACTACACCCAAGGCAGAGTGGGAGTGTGAGACAAACTAGCAACCGAATGAATGACCTATAAAACAGGTTCTTACAGGCTAAACTGCTCAATCACTTCAGTATAAATTAGCACCTCTCTGGCTTGCAGGTTATTTTTGCTGCTATTAAATCAGGATAACACATTTGAACTATATAAAGCATACTGTAGAACCACATTACTAGGGTAAATTCTTCCTGTTAAACCTAGCAGTCTGTAACAAAATGTAAAATTTGCCATTAAGAGCAATGCAGCATTAAATAATCTTTACCTCAACCCCAACTAGTCTGGTGCCTTTCAGTGTATCAAATCAAAGGGGCTCAGAGCCTACAACAATTCCTTGTAGAAAACAAGATAAAGAACTTAGAAAAGGAAATGAGAAAAAAAAACATTTAGTGTAGCAAGTCCTAGTTTACTGTTTTTGTAATGATTCCATCCATTTTATCACATCAGCTAAAAACAAAAGTGCTACACAAAATAAATGCATTCAGCAACCAAGTACACAGGTAAACAAGGGTGCATTTCCTGTTCTTCTTCCCATAGTTGTGAAGAAGATTTCTTATAACAGAGAGCTCTTTCAGAAGAAGCTGACAAGGTAAACAGAAGGCCCTAGTGAGTAAGAAAAGGATTTTATATTTTATAAAGGAGACAACAGTGCATTTTGTGTTCCATTCTGTATCAAATGAAAGGAAGGTACTGTCATTTTTTTAAGTCACTCACATATAACAGGTAATCAGAATATAAATGCAGAAATACTTCAACAATAACCAACCTCTGCAGCACAATCAATAATATTATCATTTGGTAGCATTTTAATTCACTATAAAATGTAGCACCTCTTCATTTGGTTTATCTGCCTACTAGGTGCTTACTAAACACTGTCAATAAAATAAAAAAAACTTCTGTAATATCAGACTGAGTGCATTTACTGTCTCCATTTTGTCAACCCCCCCCCCACACACACACACACACACACACACTTTTTCCATTTATGATTACTTTTTAATTTATTGTTTTATCTCTCTTATTTCCACTTTACGCAGGTCTAGCAGTCTCGACCATTTGCCTCCCAGGTCAGGAAAAGTTCATCTTCCTCTGCCCACCCTGGGATCCTCACAGGGTCACAGAGGTGGCTCTGGTCCTATAGGCTACTTGACAGTAAAGACTGGAAAGCTCAAAAGGCATGAGCTTTTGGATATGGTGGAGGATGTGGTTAAGTGGGCAGTGGAGAGATGTCTTTGGCCCATGTAGAACCTCCCCCAATGGGTGCAAAACTCATTGCCCTGGCTGGTTCCAACCACTGAGCCACTGTTGGCCTTCACTCATACATCATTAGGGTCCAGCACTGAGGACCTCTGGACCAGGGCAAAAACTGCTCCAATACCTCCTAAACCTACTTCCTTTCCCAACTTCCCTCTTATTGGGGGATAGTACAGTTGTGTAAAATCTTACCATGAGAGCAGAGGACTTCCTCTTCACTGTTTCTTTACACAAGCGATTCCCTGCCAAGGGTATTCCAGCATCTGGCCAGCATAACAAAGCTAATAGCAATGTTGAAGAGACACAACTGCTCAGAAAACAGCATGCAAATATGACAAAAGATTTCATGGTGCACATTCAGTGAAATATTGCAAACAAAAGAAGAGGTTAGTATTAATATTTAATGCTAGAAGAGCTCCACTAATGATACAAGGGAGGGGGGGGGGGAGTACAGTTGTTTAAATCTTACCATAACGGTAGATGTTCTTCTCTTCACTGTTGTTTTATTTATAACAATATGATCCCCTGCCAAGGGTGGCCCAACAACCATCCAGTACACCAAATCCCTCAGGTTGCTTTAAGGTATGCCATATTTCACACATATGGTCCTCCTGTAGCATAGGGCACAAAGGTGATGTCCGGATGCACCACCCTCAGAACAGAGAGCCCCAGAATGAATGCCAGTCCAAGGAAAAGAGAGGTAACCAGTACACTGAAAAGAGAAGTGAACCAGGGGGTGGAGGGAGGGAGTGAATACTGCAACAGTGAAGAGAAGGACATCTACCATTATGGTAAGATTTTACACAACTGCGCTATAACCTTCCATTTCACTGTTGCAGTATTTATTACAACAGGGAGAGTGCCAAAGCTCAGGAATAAGAGAGGGAGGAGGAAGGACCAGCAGAGCTCTCTAGGAAGCAATGAAGGATAGCGCTAGCAAAACCAACTCTAGTTCTTAGTTCTGGAAATCCCATCCAACCTGTAATGCCTGGTAAAGGTATTCACAGAAGTCCAGATAGCTGCCTGAAGAATAGTTTTAATATCTACACCCTTGAAAAAAGCACCAGAAGAAGCCACAGCTCTAGTAGAATGAGCCTTAACAGAAGAAGGAAGGCTCTTGCCATGAAGGAAATAACAAAAAGAAATGGCTTTAGAAATCCAAGAAGAAATAGTCTGGATGGACACAGCTAATCCCAAGGACCTAGAATAAAAGGAAACAAAAATATGATCAGATTTCCTAATAGTCTTAGTCTTATCCAAATAAAATCTGAGTTGTCTAGGCATATCCAACGTCTGCAGCATTGTCTCACTGGCAGAAGTGGGAAAACGAATAGACTGACTCAAGGACAACTCATTCACCACCTTGGGCATAAAACAAGGATTAGTATGTAAGAACACCCTGTCCTTATGAAACACCAGAAAAGGAGAAAAAGCCATAAGGGGTTGAAGCTCAGACATCCATCTGGTGGAAGTAAGGGATAACAAAAGTACAGTCTTTAAAGAGCAATGTTACAGGGACGCTGAAGATGTAGGCTCAAAAAGGAGCCAGAGTCAATTTTTCCAACACAAAACTAAGATCCCAGGGAAGAGGAACAGGTTTCCTGAGAGGCCTAATATGAAGAACGCCTTTAAGGAATTGTTTAGCCTCAAATCTAGAAGCTAAAGGAGGACATGAAGGCAGGCAAGCAGAGACAGCCGATAAGTGGGCCTTAACACAGGAGTAGGCCAACCCAGCATTGAGCAATTCACACAGAAAACAGAACCAAAGGAACATCCACAGAAAGTGGATCCAGGTTACGAGAAAGACACCAAACAGAAAACCTCTTCCATTTGGATTAGTAGGATTTTCTAGCATTGGGTTTCCTGGCCTTCTGCAGGACCCAAAGTACATCCTCAGTAAAAAGGTGTCTATGTGGAATCAAAATCCTATCACCCACAGTGTCAACTGAAGAGTGGATATGTGGGGATGGATGACAGATCCCTTGTCTTGTGTTAGTTCAAACTGGCTTACAGATAGAATGCACAGTGTGAAAGTAGCGAACTCCAAGTCAGACTGTTGACCAGTCACGAGTGGAGTCCCACAGGGAGTGGTCCGGGGTCCTCTCCTGTTCGGCATCTAATTCTCAGAAGTCCAGGCCAACACAAAGGGACTCTGGCTGACCAATTTCGCAGATGAATGCAAGCTGGGAGCCATTATTAACTCCCCAAGTGATGCAGACATCCTACAGAAAGGCTTCTCTGAGACCAATGACTGGTTTCAAAACCATGGCCTTAAGGTTAACGCCAAAAAATGCATAGTCATCCCCTTTAGTAAAAACTCAGTTCCCACTAATTACCACATTGATTGATGCCCAGTGAACACTGAAGACATTATAAGAGATCTGGGAACGCAGGTTGACAGCAACCTTTCCTTCAACCACCACATTATCACTGTGGTCAGAAAGTCTTTCTGTGTGGCACATCTCATTACCAAGGGTTTTGCATTCAGGAAGAAAGAGGTCACCATCTCTCTCTAGTCTTCCCTCATTAGACCAATCATCAAGCATAATGCCCCATTTGACATTTACCTCACTAGACACCTGTAACAACTGGAGAGGCCACAGAAGTAACTCACAAAGAGGATCCTAGGCATTAAACACATGTCCTACATGGACAGACTCAAAAGACTCCAGCTATTCTCTGTCTCATATCACCTACTTAGAGGCGATCTCTGCTAGACATACAAACCCATGTCTAACCCAGCTCTGTTAGAAATGCTACATCTAAAGAAATCCTAATCCCTCTGCACCACTCTCCAGAATCCTCAACCTCATTACCACAATCAACAGAACATGCTGGAGGGACAGGTTTCTCACCCAGAGACTGCCCATGCTCTGGAATAGACTTCCCATACATGTCAAGCAGAGCACCTCGCTGTCCCTCTTCAAGAGAAATCTTGATGAGCGGATGGGTAATAGAAAGTTCACCCCAGGGAACACTCCAGTGGCTCTACTTGATAGAGGCACTGGGAACTAACGTCAGGTGGCACGATGCCAGGGCACTTCTGTGGGCTAGGCTTGTAAAGGCTCCAGGGCCATTAACCTAGTACACACCTATGACTCTTTGAGTAAGTCCACCCTGTGAGGCAATTTGTGATGACTGCCCTTGGTTAAATGCAGAAGAGGGAACCAATGCTGTCTCGGTCAAGAGGGAGTCACCAACAAGATTTTGGGAGCATCCTGTTGTATTCTGAACAGGACTTTTGGGATGAGGGGAAGGGGAGGAAAAGCATAAAGAAACATCCCCTTTTAAGAAAAAGATAGGGCATCCACCTTCCAGATCAGAGGACATGGGACTCTGGCACAAAAAAGAGAAAGTTGCCTGTTCAGAGGGGAGGCAAAAAGGTCTACTTAAGGAGTACCCCACTGGTGGACAGTGTCTAGAAACACATCCCTGAGAAGTATCCAATTGTAGGATTGAGTTAAGGACCTGCTCAGAGTGTCTGCCATAACATTTTGACCTGAGGGAATATAAACAGCCTAAAGAGTCACTTGATACTGAACAGAAAGTTCCCACACCAAGAGTGACAACTGGCAAAGAAGACGAGATCTTGTCCCGCTCCTGTTTGTTTACATATCACATCACTGTGGTACTGTCTATGAACTCCTTGAGAGGTTCTGGGGAGGAGAGAGGATGAAAAGCCTGAAGAGCCAGCAGAAGAGCTCTCATCTCTGACATTGATGTGTTCTTTCTGTAGATGAGGTGACTACACCCCAACAGCCCCTGCACCTTTAGGAAGCCAAAAGGTGCTCCCCATCCCATGTCTGAAGCATTTGTGAACAGCTCCTGAGAAAGAAGAGGGGATGAAAATGGAGCCCTGTATTTAGATAACTGCTGAAACCACCACTGAAGCTCCTTCTTCAGACAAGGAAGAACAAGAACTACAAATTCTGGGGGATGCACATGTTGAAGCCAAACTGACTTCAGAAACCACTGAAACTTTCTCATGAGGAGTTTGCCCAGAGGGAGCCTAGGAATGGTGGAAGCCATGAATCCTGGAGCACTCAAACTCCCTGTCTTTTAAACAGGACAGAGGAAGAAGAGTTTGAAAGATGGAAATTAGTGCCAAGGCCTTAGCAGAAGGCAAGGATGCTGGCATAGACACAGTCTGGATCCTGCATCCCAGAAAAACATGGTCTTGAGAAGGATTCAAAAAAGAAGTTTTGAAGTTTATTGTGAACACCAAGCTTTGCAAAAGAGAAATGGCAAAATAAAGATTTTTGCAACTGGATCTCTGGAGAGGATGCCTGAAACAGGTCGTTGTCCAAGTAAAGAAGACTTGGATCCCCTGAAGCCTGCAAAAAGCAATCACATGAGTGAGGTATTTGGTGAATGTCCTTGGGACAGTAGAAAGGCCAAAGGGGAAAGCAGAGAAAGAATAGTTGTGTAAAATCTTACCATTATGATAGATGGCTTTCACTTATCTGTTGTAGTACTCATAACATGAGGGAGTGCCCCGCCATAGGTGACCCAATGTTGACATGTATACAAAAGACTTCACTACTGTAGGGTGCATGGTACATTGCACTTAGGCTGCGATCAGACGTTGGCCATAAAAGTGATGTATGTGCACACCATCCTTAGAACTGACTACCCCAGAAGGAATGCAAGCCTGAGGAAGTGTGGTAAGAATCATCCAAGAAGAAGCAAGGCCACAAAGAAGGAAGGAGAGATAGGAATACTGCAACAGTGAAGAGAGGGACATCTATCGTTACGGTAAGATTTTACATAACTATTTTATGTCCTTCTGTTCATGTGTTGCATATGCATTACATGAAGGAGAATACTAAAGCTTATGAAGTAAGGGAGGAGGGAGTAGCTGAGGAGGTTTCCAGGAAGCCCTGTAGTATGCACTGGCAAAACCTGCTATAAATTTAGAAATTATATCTAATTTACAGTGTTTGGAGAAAATATGGACTGAGGTCCATGTAGCTGCTTCAAGAATTGAGTTAATGTCCAATCCCTTAAAAAAGGCCCCATAAGGCAAAAGCCCTGGTGGAATGAGGCCTAATAGGGGAATGGAGAGTCTCACCATGGCGAGTGTAGCAGAAAGATATAGTCGTGGAAATCCAAGAGAAAACAGTCTGCTTGGACACAGCCTACCCCAGAGCCCTGGGGTGGTAAGAAGCAAAAAGTTGATCTGACTTTCTAACAGCCTTGGTCTTATCCAAATAAAATATAAGTCACCTGTGGATATCTACAGTACAGAGGGCTCTCTCACTAGAGTTCTGGGGAGAAGGGAAAAAGGTAGGTAAGTATACAGACTGATTTAGAGATAGATCACTGACTACCTTAAGCATAAATGAGGGGTTTGTGCACAGGGAAGACTCTTTGTGGAAGAACTGAAAGGGTGGAGATGCCATAAGGGCCTATAGCTCAGACACTCGTCTGGCTGAAGTTAAGGAACAGTACTGAAGAGAAGCTGAGGAAGCTGGCTCGAAGGGTGGGAGTGTCAGCTTTTCCAAAACAAGGTTAAGATACTAGGGAGGGAGAACAGGTATCCTGGGAGGCCTAATGTGTAAACTACCTTTAAGAAATTGTTTTGCCTCAAATCTGATAGCTAAAGGGGGAAATAGAGGCAGACAGGTAGACATGGCTGACATATGAGCCTTTACTGAAGAGTAAGCCTAACCAGCATTGAGCAATTCACACAAGTAAGTCAAAACCAGGGGAATTTCTACTGTTAAGGGGTCCTGACACCAGAATAAAAATCTCTTCCATTTTACTAAGTAAGATTTTCTGGTATTTGTTTTTTTGGCCTCCTCCAGGACTTTGAGCACATCCTCAGAGAAGAGGTGTCTGAAAGGGATTAGTACCCTATCACCCACAGGGTCAACTGAATAGTCACCAAGTGGGGATGGATAAGGGTTCCTTTGTCTTGTGCCACTCTGTGAGGTAACTTGTGATTGCCCTTGGCTAAATGTAGGAGGAGACGGGAACCAGTGCTGTCTTGGTCAAAAGGGAGTCACTAGCAGGATTCCTTTTCTTCTTTTCATTATTCCACTTTTTAAAAATAATGAGCACAAAAACTACATGGATATATTTTAAAATTAACTAGATATATTTTAAATGTTCTATGTTTGTGTTTCTGCTGCTTGTTTTAACATTCTAAACGTTCACTTCCTGTAAATGAGGGTTAAAGTTCAAAATGCATTTTCTGCAGCACAGGAAGCTTGAACATGGAATCTAGACTGTTATAAGTTGAAAACAGCTCAAGGTATGTGAAAACAAAAACATTCTAAAGCAATTTAACTAGCAATAGGCAGGAAAAGGGAACTGAAAAGAAGCAGCTACTGTAAAAAATAGCTTGTGACCATGTTTAAGACTCGTGAGTTAAACAGAAAGCTGTTTTTCTACTTTTAATAAGAACAAACACTACTTTTTTAAAAAAAAATGACTTGATACTTACACAGATAAAAGTACCAGCAGTCAATTTCATCTTTAATTCTTTGAATAAGAGCCCAAAGGTTATTCCACAAGGATACATCTTCGTACACCCTTGGTACACCACCACCTTATGGATGAACATTGTGCATGCAGTAAGATATTTTTAGCCTGTGAAATCAATGTTACGTAACAGCATTATACATAACAGTAGGGCAGACACACACAGAAGGAGGCAGTCCCAGACTCAGCAATGAAAGAGTTGCCTAAGCCAACTGCAGGGAATGACCACATGCCTGACAGAGGTGAATGCAGTATGCCATGGCACTGGCTAAGAGGCAGCATCTGGTTCAAAACTATGGGTCAGAATAAAATATTACACAGAACATTAAAAATGACGCATACAAACCTTCACTTATTCTGTGCTATACCATATATAGACTGGCCACACAGTGTATCTGACATAGGTTACCCAAGAACAAAGTAAAGGAGATAGGACAACAGTTATAATATGCACAGGTAAGGAGGATCATTGTGAAAAGTGTCGTCCGTGGGCAATTATGTCTGTATGGTGGTGGTGGTGAGTTTTAACAGTATATTGTGATAAGCATGTCAGACCTGTGTTAGTTAGTTGGAAAAAGGGAGTTCACTAATCAGAGAGGGGTTGCTGTGTCCAGTGGTGTGTGTGTGTGTGTGTGTGTGTGTGTGCGTGTGTGTGTGTGTGTGTGTGTGTGTGTGTGTGTGTGTGTGTGTGTGTGTGTGTGTGTGTGTGTGTGTGTGTGTGTGTGTGTGTGTGTGTGTGTGTGTGTGTGTGTGTGTGTGTGTGTGTGTGTGTGTGTGTGTGTGTGTGTGTGTGTGTGTGTGTGTGTGTGCGTGTGTGTGTGTGTGTGCTACTCCATGCAAGCGTGCGTGTGTGTGTGTGTGTGTGTGTGTGTGTGTGTGTGTGTGTGTGTGTGTGTGTGTGTGTGTGTGTGTGTGCGTGTGTGTGTGTGCGTGTGTGTGTGTGTGTGTGTGTGTGTGTGTGTGTGTGTGTGCGTGCGTGCGTGTGTGTGTGTGTGTGTCTGTGCGCGTGTGTGTGTGTGTGTGTGTGTGTGTGTGTGTGTGTGTGTGTGTGTGTGTGTGTGTGTGCGTGTGTGTGTGTGTGTGTGTGTGTGTGTGTGCGTGCGCATGCGTGTGTGTGTGTGTGTGTGTGCGTGTGTGTGCGTGTGTGTGTGTACGCGCACGTGCGTGTGTGTGTGTGTGTGTGTGTGTGTGTGTGTGTGTGTGTGGAGGTGTGCAGTACAGATGTCTGACTGTTTGTTGGTGGGACACAGCATCAGCAGATGTTACAGCGTTGTGCTGAGATCTGATGGACAGGACCAGGGCACCACAGGAGATGCATGTACAAATCATGCATGTCATCATCAATGGGAGTGCTCTCTCCTGGGAGAAAGGGGAGGTCAGGGAGGGCAGAAATCTCCCATGGAGCAGAAGGGCAAAGGCTCACTTGAGCCTGAGTTTCAGTATGAACAGACAGGAATGCAGGACCTCATGATCCTTCTTACTTTTTGTGTTTTAAGCAGGAGGTGTGTGAAAAGTTATCAAAGGGGTAACTGTCTTGTGGTGGCCAACCACTCATAGCAACGTTGCTTGATGCTTCAATGTCAGCTCTTCCTGTCATTGTGAAATAGAGTTCACCAAGCATTGGATTGTTCACCTACTAATGGGGAACATGAGCTGTGTTTAGACCTTAGTAAGACATGTTAGTTTTACTCTTCTGGTGATATGTGGTGCATTAGAAATCCTGCTCAGTATGAGGGGAATCGCAGGTTCAGACATTTGGTGTATGTGCTTGGTTGAGGAGCCAATGGTGCAAAGCTATCATCTGTGGAATGATAGCTTAACTCCTTTAAGTCAGAATTTCATGATACCACAGTGCCACAGAGCTCCAGTTGGTCAGAGCTAGACAGCCACAAGGCCAGTGAGGAGTGCCTTTCATCACTGGGTCAAGTCGAGGATGGAAGGTGACCACCTTTCTTTAGCAGTGCATCGCATCGCATGTTTGTGGAGAACAGGGTGCAAAATCATTCCTAGATGACCTGTTTCTGAGTGAGGGTTTTGTATGTAGCAGAGCAACAGAAAGCTGTAATCTATCACAAGTCAGCCACGGGGGAGCAGGATTAGCATAAAGGTTAAGGTCTTCAGCCCACAGCACAAGTTACAAGGTTTGATTCTCACCTCAGGTTATTGGCGAGGCTTAAAATAGCCTTTCACGGTATTTAGCCTAGCATTCCCCTGTGAACCTATGATCCATACCATGCTTGGAGGACAGAGTGCTCTTTGACCATGAGCATTGGCCCATGCCATGGATAGACTCAGTATGAACACCTCAACTATGTGGATGTCCACACTGCAAAGTATGTCCCTCCATGCTAGATGGTGTAGTGCAGATGCTGGCATTACATGTGCCTGACTGTGGAATTCCCCTTCCACAGCAGACTTCTTCACTGGAGAAGGCAGTGGATTGACTATAGAAAGGGCAGTGGCCATGATCTGTGGCCACACAGGGGCACCTGTTGCATGCAGGCTCCCTGCACCATGTCTGTGATATTACACATGTGGACCATGCATTCCTTCAGGTCATCACACAGATCATATACTACCCCTACAAGCCCAGCAAGGCCTGTGTTGGTGCCAGCCTGTCCCTTTATTATGGCCCTACACAAACACTGTGTTGTAACCAAGGGCACACCTATCTGCAGTGGTGGACAGAAAAAAATGGTGTACTATGACATACATATTGTCCACATGCTCAATGAAGCTTAGTGCAACCAAATGAAAGTGAATTGCAGGTGAAGACAGCCCTACCAAAGTAGGATTCATCTGTATTTTCCTGTGCTTGTGTGCCTTGTTGGATTTTTGGGGTGGTTGCACAGGCTCAGAAGCTATATCCATGGAATGATGTGGGGATGTGGACATCAAATTGCCCATGTCCAACACTGACAAGGAAACCCCTGATTGTATCAGAATTTGGCTGCCATCAGTGACAGAGTCTGACAGTTCTCCAACATCATGCAACTGTATATTCAAAGTGAAGGACCTTGATAACACTAAGCCACTGAAATACCCAAAACAAACCATGCAAACAAAATAAGGCTCTTCACCAATACCTAATGTCTAGTGAATGAAAAAATATTACCTAATATAGTGGTCTGGAAAATTAATAGTTAACATACCTTATGCTGCGTGCCTGTACACCTCTAGCTCCAATGTCCCTGCAAATGTACTGCTTGTAAGTTATACTGAAGTAGACATTTACCTACTATGTATGACAGATACTATTCCTTGTTAAGGCATATCCACATGGGGTATCACCAACAGTTATTCTGAGTTGTTAGCTGAGCTCTGCTTGTGGAAATACCCAGATCTACATGCTTTGATGCCAGGAACTCCTCGGTCTCTGTTAATGGTAATTCATTCAGTGGGGCACTTGCCATTGTCCTCTGCTCTTGTACCAGGCAGGTAGCCTGACCTTTTGCAGTGCATATCATATCAGTGATCCTACATCTCATTTGTTCACACATCCTGCTCTGGACATCTACACAATTGATTAATTATGTCTCACTAGGCATTGTCACAAAAGGACAAGTTAGATTAATCATGGCTGATCCTCTGCCAACCATGGAGATAAAGCCTGTAGCAAGATGTCATTCTGTGCAAGCCAGAACTTCCTTATTACTGTTTACCACATTATGGTATAGTGGTCTGAACTGGAAAGAAAAAGTATGTTTGAGAACTTTCACATCCCTGCCTGACATCTGCTTACATAAAGTGAAAATGTAGGGTGCTGATGTGAGAAGGACTGTGTAGCCTTGATATATAATGATTGGGAGACTCTCACAGAAAAGTGGAATGCATGGGCTGGAATACTTCCTTAAGTGTTAGCGGAATCCAGCCAGCTATCCCCTCCCTCCAAAATAGTGGAATCCACATAAAATGAACATGAAATGTCCCCTCACAATATTCCACAGCTGAGTATCATAAAAAGCATGCCACTGGGATAACATACCTCCTAGCCATGTGTATAACAGCAAATTGTTGTAGGTTCATAGGTAGGTACTAGGCTATCGACCCTAGGGCCTTTACAAGCCTAGCCATAATGATTCCCTGGCTATTGCTTCTCACAAATATTTACTTTCCTGGACCCCTGTCTAGCAGGACTACTGATGTGATCCCCAGGGTGAATTTCCTATCTTCCATCCAATAGTCAAGGTTCCTCTTGAAGAGGGCCATTGAGGCGCTCTGCCTGACATGTATGAGCAGCCTATTCCAGAGTATGAGGAGTCTCTGGGTCAGGAACCTATCCCTCCAGCATGTTCTATTCATCATGATGATAAGGTTAAGATCCCTGGAGTGTGTGGCTCGGAGGGACTGGGATTTCTATAAGCGTAGCATGTCCAACAACTCTGGGTTTGACATGGCCTTGTATGTTAGGCAGAGATTGCCTCTGAGTAGGTGATATGCGACAGAGTATAGCTAGAGTTTCTTTAGACGGTCAGCATAAGGCATCTGCTTTGGGCCTGTGATTCTTTTTGTGAGGTATTTCTGCGGCCTTTCTAGTTGTTGCAGATGTCTTGTGAGGTACATACCAAACAGGGCATTGTATTCTATAATGGGTCTAATGAGGAATGAGTACAGTGAGACAATGACCTCCTTTTTTCTGGATGAAAAGCCCTTAGTGATGAGGTGTGCCACGTAGAATGATTTTCTAACTGTTGTGGCTATATGGTTATCAGAGGTGAGACCACTGTCCAACTGTGTCCCTAGGTCTCTTATCACACTTTCGGTGTTTAGTGTACTGCCACCTGTGTGGTAGTTCACAGGTATGTGGTTTTTCCCAAAGGGGACAACTATGCATTTTTTGGCATTTAGCTTGAGCCCATGGCTCTGGCACCAGGCATCTGTTCTGGTAAGGCTCTTTTGTAGTTTATCCACATCATTTGGGGATTCAGTAATGGCTCCCAGCTTGCAATCATCTGAGAACTTTGTAAGCCAGAGTCCCTTAGTGTTGGCCTGTACTTCAGAGAAGTAGATGCCAAACAAGAGTGGTCCCAGGACAGAACCCTGCGGTACACCACTTGTCACTTGTCTGGAGCTGGATTTGGAGTCGGCTACTTTTACAGTGTGTGTTCTGTCAGTAAGACTGTTTGCAACCCATCGAGTGACATAGGGATTAATGCCCAGCTTAGTAAGTTTATCTATGATTCCAGAGTGGGGAATACTGTTGAAAGCCTTGGCAAGGTCCAAGTAGGCTGTGTGAACCACTTTAACCTCATTATTGGCTCTGGAGACTGATTTGAAGAAGTCGATCAGGTTCAGGAGGCAAGATCAGCCCATCACAAACCCAGACTGGATGGGGTCCAGTGTTTTAAGGTTGCCAATGTCTTTGTTTATAAGTTCCATGATGATATATTCCATGGCCTTGCAGATCAGGCTCATCAGACTGATGGGATGGTAGTTCCTGGGATCCAAAGTGGATCCCCCCTTGCGGAGTGGGATGACTGCAGCTGTGCGCCACTCTGTGGGCATGAAGCCTGAGGTGAGGCTATGATTAAACATGACACATAGGTGAGGTGCCAGTTCATTTTGTAGTTCATGCAGTACACAGCCAGGGATGTCATCTGGTCCCATAAATGCTGTATTCTTGGCTTTGGAGAGTGTGTTTTTTTACCTGAGAATTTGGCATTCTTTCGGTATTGATATGGGCCCTTTAGGGGGTGAGAGGGGGGTGAAGTTGGCACTGAATCTATCTGCCAGGATACTGGCAATATCCTTGGGATAAGTATATCTAGTGCCATTCTGCTGTAGCTCAGAGCAGGTCTGAGTATTGCCATTTAGATTCTTGACATAGCTATAGAATGCCTTGTGGTTGTCTTTGGAATTTTTGGCAATTTTGTTTTCCTAACTAGCATTGGAAGATTTTATGAGGGATTTCAGCTTTCTACTGTGGCTGGTGAGGGAGTTTTTTGAATCCTGGGTTCTTCCTCTTTTCTGAAATAGTTTTTTCCTTCTGTTGTACAGTTTGTTTATGGCAGGGGACTACCAGATTGGCTTCCTTTTTTTAGAGGACAGCGTCTTGATTCTATTTGGGGTGGCTTGGTCCATGCATGAGTGTATTTATGAATGCAAAGTTTTTCACTATATGCAAAATGTAAAGTACTCTACAAATAAATGTTTAAAGTTCCTTTTCAAGGCCAGATATTATGTCAGTAACAGCACATGCATTGGCTTCTGCTGAATAAAGCACATCGCAGACGATTGCAAGTTGGGAGCTATTATTAATTCCACAAGTGATGTTGAAATCCTACAGAAAGGCCTCACTGAGACCAACGACTGGTGTCAGAACCATGGTCTTAAGCTCAATGCCAAAAAATTTCATCATCCCCTTTGGGAAAAACCCAGTTCCCATGAATTACCACATCGATGGTAGTCCACTGAACACAGAAGGTGTTATAAGAGATCTGGGAATGCAGATTGACAGCAAACTCTCTTTTGACCTCCACATTACCACTGTGGTCAGAGAGTCCTTCTGTGTGGCACATCTCTTTACTAAGGGTTTTGCATCGAAGAAGAAAGAGGTCATTGTCTCCCGCTACTCTTCCCTCATTAGGCCAATCATCGAGTACAATGCCACATTTGGCAAGTATCTCACTAGACACCTACAACAACTGGAGAGGTCACAAAAGTATCTCACAAAGAGGATCCTAGGCCTTAAACGCTTGTCCCATATGGACAGACTCAAAAAACTCCAACTATTCTCTGTCTCATATCACCAACTTAGAGGCGATCTCTGCTTGACTTACAAAGCTATGTCTGACCCAGCTCTGTTAGAAATGGTACATCTAAAGAAATCCCAATCCCTCCACACCACACACTCCAGAGACCTCAACCTCATTACCACAATCAACAGAACATGCTGGAGGGACAGGTTCATAAACCAGAGACTGCCCATGCTATGGAATAAACTTGCCATACATGTCAAACAGAGCACCTCACTGGCCCTCTTCAAGAGAAATCTTGACGAGTGGATGGGAAATAGAAAATTAACCATGGGGATCACTCCAGTGGCTCTACTCAACAGAGGCACTGGGAACTAAGGTCTGGTGGCACAATGCCAGGGTAATCCTATGGGCTAGGCTTGTAAAGGCTCCAGGGCCATTAGCCTAGTACACACCTATGAAACTATGTTGCAGAAGTGCACAAACATAAGTATGTGGGGTCTACATGTGTGCAAATTAAGCCTACACAATTTACAGTTCCTTTCACAAGTGTAGCTATTCCCCCAGCTTTACCCCAGCAGCAAGCACAAATGACATTTCTCTTGCAGGTGGATGTGACTGGTTAGTATGTTGACTTAATCTCAGGTAATAGCCACAATGTGCACTGCCTAGTACTGCATAAGCCAACCCAGTCCCCAAAACAGCACTCATTGTATAACAGCTAATATAGCAAGTGCTGTAGGAGTTTAAAAAAGTGCACTTGCTCTCAGCATCAGACCATTAGACATCGAACAGCTCTGCTTGGCTTATAAGTGTGCATGAACAGTGTGCTACTCCATGGAATCACCCTGTGTACCCTGTTATGGCATCCATGGCAGTCATATCAGTAAGGCACCAGATAATAAATGTACCAGAAATACATATTTATCTCATTGCAGCAATGACCGATGCACCATTACCCTTTTGCCATATTGAAGGTTTGCACATTCACAAGTGCTATAACACAGTCTTGCACATCTTCACAACCACCACTTTTTTCTTCCACGCTTCTGCTTACCGACACTATATAAAACTAATTTCATCCATATGTGATTCACTCAATCTGTCTCTCTGCCTGCCTATCTATCTATTTGTGGTTATGGTACATTTGGTAGAAAAAAATTGTTGAAATCACATTTGGTAGACATTCATTTGATAGTATCACATTAGTTTTATTTATGTATTAGTTGTACTTGTAGTTTTGCTCTTTTAGTCTTGCTCTCTCTGATATTTTTTGCTAGTTCTTGGTAAAGTTAGAGATGTTTTATTAGGTTGTAAGGGTTACAGATAGTAAATAATGTGGTGTAGGGAGCTGTGATCCCTATTTCATGTGAGAAATCACTGCTGACTTGATTTGTTAGTGTGCACTAACAGTGATTCTATTGTTTTGGGCGATATTTCCCATCTCTGAGTTGGTGGGCCCATAGATTTGTTATGTAAAAGTTCAGGGTGCTTGTCCCCAACATTAGGAGTACAGGGAGCTTGCATCCCTGCAAAAAATAAATACTTGCTGTTTTATATTTCTCCCTTGCATTTTTTTAATGTTTTCGTTTAATTTGTAGCAGAATTAAAGCAATTGTTTGTAAAACTAAATGTCATTCTATCAAATGACTTTCTACTTTTTTTGTCATTTATGTTTGTTGTGGCTCTATTATAGATTCCGTAATCATATACATTCATGTAGTTACAGTGGACATAAAAAGTTCACACACCCCTGTTAAAATGCCATGTTTTTATGATATAAAAATGAAACCACAATAAATAATTTCAAAACGTTTCCCACCTTTAATGTGACTTATAACCTGTACAATTCAATTAAAAAACAAACAAATCTGTTAGGGAGAAAAATATAAAAAAATAAAAATGTACATTAAGGGTGAGCACACTTATGCAACCAGCTTATTGTACATTTTTTCAGTTGAATTGTACAGGTTATAGGTCTCATTAAAAGTGGGAAAAGTTTTGAAATGATTTATTGTGGTCTCATTTTTTTAAGGGGGATGTGGCTGTGACTGTATGGAAGTCAGTGAACCAATGTCTTTCTACAGTCACAGATCAGCCAGAGTGTTTTTTTTTGGTTTTTTTGTCTTCTCTCAAAGATGGAGGAGCGTGTTTTAGACTGTTCTGCAGTCGGCAAAAGTCCTTTTCATTTTTTTTGCTTGTCACTTGAAGAACTAAGAGGGTTTGGAGAGGGGAGTTAGGAGACCAGTACTGGACGCTAGATGAGCCAGCTATGGATATGTGTAGATATATATTTATCTATAGATATATATATATATAAATATGGGTATATGTATGTGTATGTTTATATAGAGAGAGAGAAAGGGGAAAGAAACCAGAATAGCTATAACAGGTCTTTATCATTTAGGTTTTCAAGATGATGTGGCGCTTGCATAGATGCTTACCTGTTGGTACTTGTGTATTTGTACTTGTTATATATGAGGACTTTAATCCCTAGGGTCTTTTCTGAAAGTGGGCCCAGGGATCAGTGTTACTATTTGTTTAATAAATTTAAATATATAAAATACAATTATAGAAAGGGGTGTAATATATTAAGAATGCAAATGTACACAAAATTAATTTTAGTATGCATCAGTAAGCATTAATATGAATTTTATTAGCAACAGTTTTTTTTTATTTTTAGTAAGAGTACTTACATAGAAGAATACATATTTTTCCAAACTAAACTTTATGGGGCTCTCTGATATGAATGCTTCCCACATACTGAGAATTCAAAGTTGTGCACAGTTGTCTGTATGTGATTAAACAAGTTTAATATGAGTAGCATTCTAGCTCTGAATTGCTGACATTGCAAGTAATTAATCTTTTCAGAAATTGTTCACAAGCATGTTTTATCATGGGATTCATTAATGCCTGCACTAAATGTATACCGTTCTGAGTGAACAGACAACACAAGCATATCTCACACCTTCTTCCTTCTAATTTTATTTTTGTTACTAATTTTCTTGCAGCTTTAAATACTGAGAGGGTTCATAAAGGTTACCGCAAAGTGTAGACTACATGTACACTTAGTGTAATCTTTCTTAGTGATAGAAACCACAAAAAAATGTGGTAGGGATGTTCTTGAATGCAGATCATATACATTTTGTGTACACTTAGTTTAGGTGTTTTTGAATCTGGCCCTCTGTCTTATTTAAATTCTTCAAGTCAGTTTCATCAGACAACTTATAGTTGTGGATTTAAGGGGGGGGAGACTTCAAGATAGATTTAGAACAAAAAGAAGCCTTATGGCAGCTTAGGTAAAATTCTGATAAAGAACCTGGTATGAATGACTATGTTAATATAAAATGTTTTTTAAAAAATCTGTGGGTTTATTTACCTAAATGATTGTTGTTCATTATTTATATAATTATATGTTTATAATTTTGTAGCATATTTAGAAGTGATTTTAGGGATGGCTCCTTAAATTATAATTGCTTGTTGGTTCTCATTGGTTGATTTTGATATTTAAACTTGGTCTGCTTTCACTGTATGTATTCTGATGAAGTCTTTGACGAAAACGTGGAATAAAGAGCTGTGTACGCTAAAGTTTCATTTTTTTTCTATTGTGGTCAGCCAGATTCCAGTGTTTTTTGATTCTTAGTTGGCTTAGTTCATTGGACACAGATTTTGATGTGAACTTATAGCATCTGCTTTTGCATAGGTCATGTAATAAGCTTCTGTTTTTTTCTAGCTGCCTTTTCTCCACTGTTATCTGTCATTCCTGTGTGTGTCTGATAAGCATTTTGTTCAAGGTGAAAATCCCAACTTGTTGGCTGTTTAGAGTATATATATATATACATATATATATATATATATATATATATATATATATATATATATATATATATATATATATTAGAATTTCTGCAGGTGCATATAACTAGAGAAATATTCATTTTTTCTCTTCTTTCATTGAATGCCAGTGTGTTGCTCAGTGTTATTTCTGTATGAGTTGTAATAGTAAACTTTATGTTTCTAGTAGGTGCTTGCATGCGACTAACTCATACCGCCTAAGAAAGTTCACACAGATAAGGTATGTCTACTTAGTACATTACACTATTACTACTGCTGACTAATAAAACAGTTGATTAAAGGTGTCTTGAACCTGAGACCTCACATCAAGAATACAGCTCCAGTATGGAATATGTGTTTGATTAAGTGAATTAAAGAATCCCATTTAAGCCTGCTTCTTCAGGAGAGCTCATGTTAGCTTCTTGAAAAAAACATTGATCTTGACAGTCATCGGCTCTGTTAGAATATCTTTAAAATGTCAGGTCATTATATGCAGAAAACAACATGTGCAGTTTCACCTCAAATGGGTCTTCATCAGGACCAACCACCATGTTTCTCTTGAAAATATTTTAAAGGTTATACTGAACCAGTCACATTACCTCCTAATCATTTTCTGTGAAAACCAGAAAAGAGAAGGACATTACAAAATTTCAAAATAAACTATAAGTTGTGGATCTAACTTCCTACAGTTAAAAGCCCTCATTATTCTGGGAAGAGAAGGGATGAACAGCCAATGACCAAATAAGCATCCCCTAAAAGACTGGCTCACTAGATAAAGTCTGAGTCTGATGGAAGGATAGTACTAGTAGGTAATCAAATTCAGTTATTCATGTTATGTTGCTGACTTTAGTATATGCAAGGCTGGTGACAGCATTTTGGGGGCCCCAGGCAAGTTGGGGGCCCCTTGGGCACTTATATTCTATGTATCACCCTGTCACTGTCATCCCTCCTACAAAACCTTTTAGTTCATGCTGCAAACTTTTAGGAGTAGTATGCACTGACTGACCTGTAGCTACAATACACTTACATAAGGACTGACCTGTGCACCACACAATGCTGGCCCATTTCACAGATGGACATTCACTTTTACTGACATTTAGTTGTAATAATGATACAGCACAACGACTCTATGTACAGGGTTGGAAATGGGTGAAAAGGTGGCCTACTGTTTCACCCCCCAACACACACAAATCCTCCAGTGCTCCCCTCTGTTCCCCCCATCTTGGAGTCCCCATATCATGCACATTACCTTTTCTTTCCTTTTATCAGATTTTGCCTTAACTATTTAGCTTTTTCAAAAAGCAATAGCTTTCTACATGGTCTGAAGTGTATTTTATTTTTATTTTTACACATTTTCACACAGTGATGGCTTGAACAGAAATGATGATTAAGGAAAGAAATTCACAATTGCTGTTCAGCTTTAGTTTTCCTTGCATCTTTTCAGCACACATTTCCTAAGCAGGATACCACAGTAAACACAATTAAGCCAGGGCGAGAAGCCAGTAGGGTTATAGATGCTCTGGGATGCATGTTGGTGCATTTTCCCAACTTTTTTAATCCAGTGATGGCCTAACACACCATTAGTAAGAAAAGAGTTTCAGTCTTATTTTTTTCTTTTAAAGAAGACATAAGTAGCTTGCAATAAACAAGCTGTTCTAAGGATACTGCCTGCCTCCCTAACCCCCCCCCCCCCAAAAAAAAAGTAGTCACTGCCTGTGATTCCCTCTGGCATTAGATTGGGAATGAAAGAGAGGTTCAAATGGCCAAAGTCATGCATTGTAAGTTCCTGCTGTCATACGTATAGCTAGCATACCTCCTTACTCCTCACCCCTAACCTCAAAAACAGCCACCTGTATATGTGCCTGATGTGTGATTGTGAGGAAAGTGAAAACATGATTACAGTAATGTATCGCACTTTGTTGCTCCCATAGAATACATTGCCCCATGCAAGCTATAGTAAACTTCTTTGTACTCCTCTGAGGTTTGTGAGAAAAGTAAAAGAAACAATGACCTTACTGTCCCCAGCCCAAACACAAGCTATAATGACCTCCTATCCACACCTCTAAGTTTTGACTGTGATGAAAATTAAAGTAGTAATGACCATACAATCCCCAACCCCCACAAAACCTACAGCAACCCCCTATATGCACACAGCTAGCTGAGCAAGGCTGGTTTTAGAATGGGTGCAGTTGTGAACAGAAGCCACCACTATAAGTCCAAGTCAAAATCCATTTATACAGTCTGGCATGTGAGGACTGCCAGCTTCATAGAAGATCTGAGAGTCTGAATGTTCTGTGATATATTTTATGCCTTACTTTTGAAATATAATCACTTGTTAACTGCATTTTTACTGATACCCAGAGAGTAATGTATGTGTCCCGGCATTATTGGGTATGTGCACAGATAAAAGTCAGTGATTTTTTTCACAGATGTATGCACATACACACACACATGAATAAATCATAGCAATAATAGATTTACACTTATTTCAGTAAACAGCAATACTTTGTACAATACTGGTACTGCACACCAGATCAGTCACTTGTTTAGCAGTTATCAAACTACAGCAAAGGTAAGTCACTTTTATTTACAGCACTGAGGAGTAATACATTCATGTCACTGTCCCTGATTTCACAAACCGCCCATGATTTTCCCTTATAATTTTGCTCTGTCCCTTGTAAAAAGTTTGACTTGCTGGAAACTTATTACAGACAGTCAGTAATTCCAGAGATCAGAGTTTCATTCTTCTTCGTGTCCAAAAAATGTATGTAGATGAAAAATGTGTTATTCTATTAGCTTTGTAAGTGAATTAGAGTAATATTTAAACTGTGTTCCTAATTCCCAGCCTTTATTTTGGCATTATGTTTGGCTTTGCTCAGAGTTCTTGAGCAAAGAAGTTGAGAATTATAATGTATGGTATTCTGTCAGTATGTATAAAATTCTCTGAAAGACAAAATCATCCCTGAAAAACTGAATTATAAACTCTTCTTAAAATCCAAGGTATGCACTGAGATCAGTCATTCTGGATGAATGATATCTCTGTTTCTTACCTTGCTCATGTTCATTATCAACTTTATCCTAACACATAACAGGGGCAGCTCATGCTATAGGACTGCAGCCCTCCCACCTAGAAAACAAATACAAATAAAACTAAGAACCACAAAAACAAACATTGTAATTCCTGGAAGTACTCTGCACATGTGCGCGTGCTCTAGATACACGGGAACACTCTTAGACTGCTTTCTCAGCAGTCTAGATAGGGGGAAAGACATCTCGGTCCCAAGATTCCCAGCAGTCTGTGCGGTGGTGACGTCACAGAATGGAGGCACTCCGGACTGCAGCAGCAGCAGCATGCTGGACCAATCAAGATGCATGTAGCAGCTAACGTACACCAGCGGGGATTTGGACTGTCCAGATATCTAGGGTGCTCATCAGCAAGGTGAGCAGTGTTTGGATATCTAGGGTGCTCGTCGGCAAGGTGAGCAGTGTTTGGATATCTAGGGTGCTCGTCGGCAAGGTGAGCAGTGTTTGGATATCTAGGGTTGCTCATCAGCAAGGTGAGAGTGACTTAGAGTTAAAGCTATTAGAGTGTGTGTGGTGTGTGTGTGTGTGTGTGTGTGTGTGTGTGTGTGTGTGTGTGTGTGTGTGTGTGTGTGTGTGTGTGTGTAATGCCCCAGTTGCTATATACTGGTGGCTAGAGCAAACTCATGGTGGTGTGGTAGGGAATAACTCAGGCTTGAACCCTGTACCTTGTATGCAGGTGGTAAGGGCCTGAATTCCCTACCCACCACCATTTGCAAAACATTTGCAGATTTTTGCCTCATATTTGGTCTGTTCTGCTCCTCATAATATCTGTGGTTTCTAAATATTTAAATACGTAGATATTTGATGGTGCAGTGGTAGCATTGTTGCCTCACAGGTACAGGTTCTCAGGTTTGATTCTTGGCTGGGGTGCCTTCTGTGTGGGGTCTGCATCTTCTCCGTGGGTTTGCTTTTGTGTCCTCCCATGTTACAAAGACATGTGTCTGCATTATTTCTTCCAGGGCCTTTGCTGAAAATTGTTTTTTTGTTCCAAGTCAGACTGTCCTGGTTAACAAATGTTAAATAAAATTGACAGGCATTTGAATTTCAGACTTCAGGTTTCTGAATGTTTAATTCCTTAAATATTTGATGGTGCAGTGGTAGCATTGTTGCCTCACAGCTACAGGTTCTCTGGTTTGATTCTTGCTGGGTTGCCTTCTGTGTGGGGTCTGCATCTCCTCCCTGTGTTTGTGTGGGTTTGCTCTGGTGTCCTGCCATTTTACAAAGACATGTCTGCAGTATTAATCCCTGGGCTTCTGCTGGAAATTGTTTTTGTTCCGTCAGACTTTCCTGGTTAACAAATGTTAAATAAGTAAAACTGACAGGCATTTGAATTTCAGACTTCATATTCTTCAGAAAATGCATAGTAACACAAAACATTTTATTCTAGCAATTTTCTAAGTTTATAAAATGAATATCTGAAATTTGTCCCTATTTTTGGGACTGTATTCCCCCATTTTGGCTTCGTCCAGGTTTTTTGTGCTAAGGTTGACAGCTATGTCAAGAACTGAATTCACTGAATATGTTTGAGGGCTGTATTCCCTCATTACTGGGTTTGTCCAGGTGTTTTGTGCTAAGAGTTTGACAGCTATGGTGAGAACTGAATTCACTAAATGATAGCCATTTAAGTTTCAGTCTTCCTCTCTTTCACAAAGCAGCTGATTTGGCGTAGTGGTATGTTGCTCTGACTGTTTTGCACAGGGACCTTGGCAGTAAAATGTATGGTGGTAACACAGCATTTTATTCTAGCAATGTTTAATGTGTCCCTGGTTTTTGGGCTTTTGACCCCCCCCCCCAATAAATGTTGGCTTTTTCCAGATCTCTTGTGCTGCGAAGTTGAGATGCAGTTGAGTATTGAGTAGATTTTACAAGGAGCTGAGAGCTGCAGGGGAAGAGAAGTTTAGTGCTGCTTATGCTGAGTCTGCTTGCATTGTTAATAGTACAACAGGTTGTGTACTTGCTTTGATGCAGAAGGATGTGGGTTCTACTCCCACAAGGAGTAGATGCTGCCATACTGAGAATGTCCTCTTTGGTGAAGATACTAAATATGAACCTGTTATCAGTTTACCATCCATTTCCTATTGCAATATTACTAGCTTATCATTTTTTAATGTAATATAGGCAATTTATTCCTCAGGGGCAACAGACACTTTATTTTTCGATGAAACCATGAAATATAAAGGTGTTTGCTAGCAGCAACCTCTTCATTAGTTACAGACTTCTTTAATGTGGAATTATTTAGATGACTTTTACTTCTTCAGAGATTGTGCATATTTACTGATAATGATGGACTGTAGAAGTTTGAGTAGACTTTTATGATGGAAATGTTCTGAACTGGGCAGTTTTGTCATTATTGGTGCATGCATTTTGTTTCATTGTTTACTGGAAAAATGTTCTGAATTGGGCAGTTTTGTCATTATTGGTGCATGTGTTTTGTTTCATTGTTTACTGGAAAAATGTTCAAAACAATAAATGTAAAATGCCGTCTAACAACTGTACTCTATTGTACAAGGAATATAATTTAGTACAATCAGGAAGGTGTATCAAAGAGCACATGTATGTTTCATGTGCAAGGGGCCTATGATTTGAAAACAGCCCAAAGTTAATCATCTTTATCTGCCACTGGCAAAATGTATTGTCTTTGAATGTGGGTTTCAATGAATGTGAGTTTCAAGGGCAGAGAAGTTTTAATGCTAAGTCTGTTTTCATTGTGAGACTGCATTGCTTTGTTTAGCAGATGTCTTAGTGTTTGTGCTGTAAAATGCAAAATAAAACTTTCAAATGAAGTCCAAATCATCATAGAAGTAAAGCAGTATGCACATTAGTGTTTATGGTAAATGGGGTGAAATAGCCAAGTAATGGTTCATTGGAATGGCTGCGGGGGAAGGCTGCATTCGACCATGATTTTGTGAGGGGGAAGGGCATCAAACTCAGACAGCCCCGGCTGAACTATACCTCCCAACTATCCAGATTTTCACAGAATGAATAGATTTTTGCTTCTTATTTTTGGTTTGTTCCTCATAAAATTTGTGGTTTTCTGGCAAATCATTTAGGAATTAAGTCACTAAATAATGACAGACACTGAGTTTCAGACTTCATAACCTTCAAAAAAATGCATGCTAAAGTAAGACCTGTTATTCTATCGACTGTCTCAGTTTATACAAGAGCAATTTTTTAGTACTGTTTATATGTTCCCCCAATATATTTGGCCTTGTCCAGATTTATTGCATTAACAGGTTGAGAGGTACATGCAAATAAATTGCTTTATAGAATTAGGCATAGCCAAACCTCTCAACTGTCCCCGATTTTGGCTCAAAATGTTGCTCTTCCCCTAATAATCCCTCCACAAAATAGCAATTTTGGAAAAAAAACATGGGGGGTTTACAATTAAGAAATAATTGTAATAATCAGAGTTATAGATTACTTTTATTTCAGAAATGCATGTATATTCTTTTGTCAGCTGCTCAAGTTAGCAGTACTAATATTAAAAAAGTGTCCCTTCTTTGACAGATTCCCAGCTGTATTGTGTGGCTATTTTTATATTTTTGCATCACATTTTTGGTCCATTTTTCATAAAATTGTGTTTTTTTTGGCAAATTAGTGGCAAATCATTAAAGACTGAAGTTAGAAAATAATGACAGACATTTTAGTTTCAGATTTTATACCCTTCAGAAAATTCATACTAATGCAACACCTACTATTCTATTATCTTTCTAAGTTTATAGGAGCAATATTTAAAAATTGTCCTTATTTTTGGGCCTTTGTCCCTCTATGTATGGCTTTGTCCAGATTTCTTGCTCTGAGGTTGAGAGGTATGACAAATGTGCCAGGGCCATCACAGTCAGCCTGAGACATTTCAAATTGTGACATACTTGTTGCACCCCACTCCCCCATGTAGTGACTCTGGATGTGTCCAAGCAAGGCAAGGAGCAGTTATGCAGTGTAAATGTGCACAGTATCCTCCATCCAAGGTAGAAACAAGCACTACAGTGACTTTTCATCTGTCCTTGATTTTGCAGAATGGTCTGGTTTCTGTCATATTTTTGTACTGTTGATTTATGCTTACTACTCAGAAAGTGCCTGTTGCTCTGTGTTTAAGTAGCAATGCTTTAATGACCATCAGGTTGTTAGCTTGTTTGAGATCGTAAGATGCAAGTAAGCTTTAATAAGCATACTGTTAAAGAACTGCCAATATTGAAAGCCTTTATGTTGTTACCATGCAGAGAATAGTTACATAACTAGATAATGTATAAGCCTTGGGTATTGAAATGCATATGACAGTATTTGTAATAAAGGACAGGATTACGTTATTTTAAGAAGCTCATTACACTTGTTGAAGACTTCCAGTAATCTCTGCAGGTTTTACCCATAAACTAAACAGAATGCCAATCTATCATGTGTGGTCCATAACCTGTACAGTAATCCTTTAACAATGTATCTTGAGCTTGTTTCTTGTTTGCTTTTATTTTTTTTACTTTGATCATGTTTTCCCCATGAAACAAGTAGATAGTTGTCAGGCAGCAGGTCTTTTTTGGATAAGAAACATTTTTACAAGTGGA
This sequence comes from Protopterus annectens, assembly GCF_019279795.1. Taxonomy (NCBI): domain Eukaryota; kingdom Metazoa; phylum Chordata; order Ceratodontiformes; family Protopteridae; genus Protopterus; species Protopterus annectens. Next base: position 1,330,549,457 of record NC_056747.1, read on the forward strand.
GGCATCACAGAGATTGCTACTTTCATCATGTTACTTGGTACTTTAATAAAGCTGAATATAAATTATAATTAGAACTGCAGTGCAAGGAGAAGTGGTTTGAGTTGAGTGCTGCTTGTTTTTCTTATATTTGATTTTGACTGGCATTCCAGTAATGTATTTAAAAAGTAATTTATTTTGTCATGCCTCACAACCTTTTTGTTTCCATCTAGATATTAAGTAAGCTGTCATGCATCAAATGCATTGAAATGTTTTTTTTTTTCTTCTACACTTCATTTTGTCTTGTTTGGACTCTCATAATGACGGTTTGACACCCAGGGCAGCGCATTTAATTAAAGTTAGTTTTTGTGGTTTTGAGCATAGCTTCTCCCCTTTCTGGTTGGCCACACCCCTTCCCATTGACCCCACCCATTCAGCTGTCTCCTGCAGCTACCCTTTGATTTGAAGTCACCAGCCACCACTGAGGCCAAGTAATGAACAAACAATACACAAGTTAAACCTATTAAAAGAAAGTGAAGTAATGTATATAAATGATTTTCATGCAGCCAAGACCACTCAACACAACACCCACTGCACATAGATAAAGCTTATCATGTACACCCACATTCACCAGATAGAATATCCAAAAAAAAACAGATTACTTGAAATTAGGTATAAAAGTTATGTATAAATTAAGTGGATTAGTTAAATGTTAATATACACACACACTCACACTACTCTCTATGCTAGAAAATAATGTTTGAGAGGATTTAAATAAAGTAATAAAGAGGCTTATAAGTAACAGTAATATTAATATATATGCACTCTTAAAAAGTTGTTTTTGTTTAAATAATTTGTTTAACTGTTGTAGGCTACACACTAAAGTGCAATAGCCTTTTCTGATCGTTTGTAGTCGTTTAAAGCAGTTTTAAGTGTATTTTTTACTGTTTTTGCCTTAAATTTAAAAAAAAAAAAAAAAAAAAAAAAAAATTTCCTTGTTTCCCGCCTTTCTAAGCTAGTATAGTCCAGTTTTCAGCCTAGTGCTGAATTCAGGGCTGTGATACTAGTTTCTGAGTTGCCCATACCTTACTTGGATAGAAGGAAGTTTCTCTGTTGACCTGTGAGAGAGGGGAGCTTTGAGCAACCTATCTGTCCCTGGAGGAGTGGTTCCAGCCCAGAAGTTAGTAGTTTACTGGCCATTTTGGGCTAATTTCTATCTCTTTCATTTCCCTACTATAAAAACTGCGTTTGCATGGTTTTGCGCACAGGGCAGTGCCGGTTAGCTACGGTTAAATTATTCCCGGCTTCACTAAGCCTCCTCTTCAGTTTTTCCCTTGACACTAGTCTAACTCTCAACCTAAGCACTCAAAAAGCATCTTACAGCCCAGCACTTGCTCAGCCCTAATAGCAAGCACTAATATACCCTGACACTGATTGCCCAGCAGGGCAAGGCTCTTTATTCATCCCTCACCAACCAACAGACTAAGCAGCTCACCCTACTATTCAGGCATGACCAAAGGGCAACTTCAGGTGCACTCTCCATTCCAGCTGGTGAATCTGGCTATCCTGAGGCAATGTTACAACTGCCTCATGTACACAGACAACCATCTCCTCCTACCACAAAGCACTAACATATGCGAGAGATGCATTTACACAGCCAAACTGGAAGCTAAGCTGTCTCCAAACAGACAGTCAAGTGGAGAAGGTTAACACTTTCACCACACCTCCAGCTGCACACAGACCTACTAAAACAGCACTGGCATAAAATACACATAAATACACAAAATCATACTTGGAGGCTTTAAAAAAATCCTGCAAAAGCATCAGAGACCTCCAAAGCAGACACCCAGACAACCTGCACTTCCTGTCACAAACCAGACAACACATAAAACACAAAATCAGTGTGCCGCACTATCACAGCCCTTAAGGCGAAATAACATACCTAACACACTAGTAATAGATGAATCTATAGTCAGGCACACTGACATCCCACTCACTAGGCTTGGCAAACAGAAGGTTACTGTTAGCTGCCTGTCAGGAGCCAGAATCCGCCACATAACACAAGCACTCAGGTCACTTCAGAACAAGTACAAATATGACTCTGTTATTGTTCATGTTGGTGTGAATGACCTGAGAAATAAACCTCCCTGGACTACATGAAAAGAGACATGGAAGAGCTCTCTGATCATGTAGCCCAGGCTGGAATGACCCTGATCCTGAGTAGCATCCTGCCCTCACCAAGAATGATACCTCAGTATAAAGAAAAAAATCATCAATTTCAACAATTGGCTAAGCTTCAGGTGTCATTCAAAGGGGATCCAGTGTCTGTCAGCCTGGGACGACATGCTCGACAAGCCACATTGCTTCACAAGAGACAGCTTGCACCTGTCACCCCTAGGCTTTCAAATACTGGCCAAGGCTCTTGCTGCCCCCATAGTGCCTTTTTTAGGCAAGGCTCAAAAGTCAAACCCACCTCCATAAAAGCACAGTTAACAAAAAACTGAGGGTTATGCTACTCAACGCCAGGAGTTTAAATCTCAAAATGCATGTGCTTGAAGCACTCCTCAGTATGGAGAATGTCGACATCTGTGCAGTAACTGAAACCTGGTTCAAGGCTCCAGACAGCAACCCAGCACTACCGGGCTACAACTCATATCACATGTTTCAGCCACAGAACACGGACCGAAACACAAAAGGAGGGGGTGTATCCATATTCATCAAGGATACCTACACCTCCAGGTTAGTGGCGCAGCATGATACATCTGAGATTATCCATGTGCAACTAACATCGGGCAAATCTGCAATGCAAATTGTGGCCTGCTACAGATCACCCTCCATGACCCAGGACCACCACTTCACCTTTCTGGAGACAATGGAAAACATGAAAGTCCTAGCGAACATCCTGATATTGGGCGATTTCAATTACCCTACCATTCACTGGGAAAACTACTCGAGTACAAATTCCCAGGCCCAGCGCTTCCTGGAATTCATCAACTCAAATGTCCTGGATCAGCTGGTAAACTCCCCTACCAGAGGTGAAAACGTATTGGACCTGGTCATCACCAACAGGTGTTCCACACCAGAGGTCAACCCGTCACTGGTTAGATCAGACCATAAACTAATCACTCTGGAAGTCCACACCCCACCACCACCCCCAACTAAGGAAACCACAGTAAAAAACTTTTCTAAAGCAAACTTCACCTTACTTAAGACAGAGGTGGTAAGTTTCACAGCCCCCACACTAAAGGATAATGCTGCCCAAGATGCAGAAACCTTTACAAATGCACTCTATGGGCACCTACAAGGATGCATGGATCATGCCATCCCTAGCAAAACCAAGACTCACTCCTCTAAGAGAAGGAAACCAGTTTGGTGGACTCCTGCAATAAACAGGCTCTAAAATAGAAGGAGGAAACTAGTTCAGAAAAAAAGCAAATCCCAAGAAGGAAAGACATCCCTGATCAGTATCAATAAGAAACTAAGGTCCCTCATGAAATCATCCAAGGCTAACTTCGAAAGAAAAATAGCCAAGGATTCAAAACATAACCATAAAGCCTTCTTTAGCTATGATAAGAATCTAAGTGGCAACTCACAGATATGCACTGAACTAGTGCAAAATACCACAAAATTTACTGAACCTACTGATATTGCCAACATCCTGGCAGATAGAGTCAGTGCAAACTTCACCCCCCCTCACTTACAAAAGGGCCCACAACAATACCGGAAAAGTGTAGTGTCCCAAAAATCACAGACACACAGGTGAAAACAGCCCTTTCAAAAGCCAAAAACATAGCATCAATGGGACCAGGTGATGTCACAGGCTGCATCTTGCACGAACTACAGAACAAACTAACCCCCCAACTAAACACGATATTCAACCTCAGCGTCTCCAAGGGCTACGTGCCCATAGAATGGCGCACAGCAACAGTTATTCCTCTCCACAAAGGAAGGGTCACAACTGACCCAGGTAACTATCGCCCCATAAGCCTGACTAGCCTAGTCTGCAAGGCTATGGAGCGCATCATCATGGAACTCATTAACAAAGACATTGGGAACCTCCAAACACTTGACCCGACCCAGTTTGGCTTTGTTAAGGGCAGATCATGCCTACTATACCTGGCTGACTTCTTCAAGACAGTCACCAAGGCCATAGATGAGGGAAGGTGGTTCACACAGCCTACCTTGACCTCGCCGAGGCTTTCAACACCATTCCCCACTCGGGAATTACAGAAAAACTCACCAGCCTGAACATAAACCCCTACGTCATGAGATGGGTTGCCAACTGGTTTACAGACAAAACTCACATGGTAAGAATAGCGGGCTCCAGGTCCGACTCAAAACCAGTCACAAGTGGTGTCCTGCAAGGCTGGGTCATGGGACCCCTACTGTTCAGCATATACTTCTCAGAAGTATAGGCAGACACAGGAGGACTATGGCTAACCAAGTTCACCGATGACTGCAAACTGGGAGCTATAACTGACTCTCTGGCTGACACAGACAAGGGCCTTACTGAGACGGACTCCTGGTGTCAAAGTCATGGCCTCAAGCTAAATGCCAAAAAATGCATAGTCATCCCATCTGGGAAAAATAAAACACCCACAAATTACCACATAGGTGGCAGTCCCCTTAATACAGAAGAGGTAATAAGAGATCTGGGGACCCAGGTAGATGGTAATCTCTCCTTTGACAATCATATTACAAAGTAGTTAGGAAATCCTTCTATTTGGCCCATCTAATTACTGAAGGGTTCACATCTAGAAATAAAGAGGTTATAGTGCCCCTCTATTCATCACTCATTAGACCCATCATAGAGTACAATGCCCCATTTGGGATGTACCTCACAAGACACTTCCAACAGCTGGAAAGACCACAAAAGTACCTCACCAAGAGGATTACTGGCCTCAAACATATGTCCTATGCAGCCCGACTGAAAAAACTCCGACTGTACTCAGTGGCATATTGCTTACTCAGAGGTGATCTCTGCCTGACTTACAAAGCCATGTCCAACTCAGAATTGATGGACATGCTCCACCTAAAGAAATCCAAGTCACTGCGAGCCAGACGCTCTAGTGAGCTAAACCTCGCCACAACAATAAATAGAACATGCTGGAGGGATAGATTCCTGTCACAGCAACTCCCCATGCTTTGGAACAAAATTCCAAATTACATCAGACAGAGTCCCTCACTAACACTCTTTAAGAGAAACCTTGACGAGTGGATGGGTAACAGAAAATACACCCCTGGGATCACTTCATTGGCTCTGCTTGACAGAGGATCAGTTAATTAATCAATGGGGTGGCGAAATCAGACACACTCTGGCTAGGCTTATAAATGCCCTCGGGCAGATAGCCTAGTACCTACCTATGAACCGATATATATATATATATATATATATATATATATATATATATATATATATATATATATATATATATATATATATATACACACACACACACACACACACACGCGTGTGCACGTGCGCACACACACACTCACACACAGGCACGCTCGCCCGCGGACACACACACACACACACACACACACACTATCTCAGATACTGTCAGTACACAACCCCCCACCACATACACATTACTCTCTATTAAAATAATGTTAGAGAGAATAAAATAAAATACTAAAGGTACTTATAAGTAATAGTAATAATAACATATAGACGCTATCCCAGATACTACAGGAAAGGTATTTTGATAAAGTATATAGTTTTTTGGTTTGCTTTATTTTGTATTTGATGATGAATTGTAATAGATGGCAAAACTTAGTACATGTGAGAAAGCTATATAGGCAAAATACAAAATGAGAACAACATTACTTTTCTTTAATTTTCTATTTTTGTCCTTCAAATACTAGTCATTTCTTGTTGCTTGTCTCTTTAAGATGACAAGAGTCCAATCCATATTTTCTGATTGATGAAAAAGATTTTTTTCTGAGAAAAGTCTACTACATCTTCTAGAGAATTAAAAGTTTTCTGACCTTCTAGTAAAAAGATCCTAATTCTGTCTGGAAAAAATAGTTGAGATTTAATGTTTAGTTTCTTTAAATCTTTTATGAATGGAATACATGCTTTCCTTTTGGTCATAACAGATGCGGTATAGTCATTATCAAACCTGATAATGTTGTTATTTACTTTTATTGGAGAATTAGCCCAAGCAGTCTTTGGTATCAGGTGCTTGTCTTGACTGGAGAGAAATTTTACAATAATAGATCTGGGGACTGGAGGATTTTTCTTCAAAGAAGAAGTTGAAAGAGCTCTGTGGGCTCTCTCAATACCAAAAGAGAATTCTTCTGGTAGATTTAGAATTTTAGGCAACCAGTTAGTTAAAAACTGCAACATATTGTCTCCTTCCTTTTCTGGTATTCCATATATCCTAATATTATCTTTTTAGATCTACTTTCTAGGTTCTCTAGTTTTTCCATAACCAAAGTATTTTGTTTTAACAGGAATTCTGCTTCTCACTCTCTGCCATTCTGCTATCCAGGTCATTTAATGTGCCTTCTATTGCTGATATCTGAACAGATTGTTGTTTTATGATCTTTTTTAACATTTATGTTTGTTTCTTGAAATCTTCTTTTTATATTGTCCATTTTGATCTCAAGTTTATCAAATTTAATAGAAAGCTCCTGGATACTGTCCATTATAGTCTGTAGTTCTTTTTTTCACTGAGTTGAGAGTTCATTTTTGAGTGGCTCATTCTGTCACAACAGTCAATAAAACTTCTGACAGAAAAAAAAATCAAAGAAAAAACATAAAAACTTGATTTTTCTTTCAAACAGTTGCCAAGGTTTGTTTAAAAGACTCAAAATGTATTAGAAGGTTGTATAATAAAATCCTCAGAAAAAAAGAAAATAAAGCAGAGCTAAGACTTTGTGTTCTTAGCAATTTGCCATCTTGGCCACGTCCCATCTGCACATTATCTTAGACATATCCTTTGAGAGCAGAAACATTCAGAACTATACACTGACAATTTTATTTAATACATATGTTGTTTTCATCAAATCTGTAAATAACCTGCAGCATCTTTAGAAATGAAACATTGTGTTATTTTAGGTAAGTTTGTAGTTGGTGGCAACAAGAGAAAACCATAAAGTAATTTATTTTATTTTCCACATGTAAACAGTGATATGTTACATAGGGCCGGATTCACGAAGGCTTGCACGGAGTCTAAGAGTAGTGTAAGACTCCATGCAGCCTTCGCGATCCAGGAACAGCCCAAAGTCCGTGTAAGAGACAAGCTAAAACGTCTCTTACACGGAGTGGGCGTGGATAAGCTAATCACCTCACTTGCAGCCGAATAGCATGCAAATGAGGATGATTAGCAATCCAGGAAGCCCAGAACAGCCCGTGTAAGAGCCGTTTTAGCTGCAGAAATGTACTCAGTTGACAACTGAGTACGTTTCTGCAAAAATCGCAATGGAGCCATGTCAGCTCCAAATAAAGGGTGCATATGTGTCAGGCAGCATGCCAATGGCCAAATATGTGGCCATTGGCAAGGTAACCTGATGCAAATATATGAAAAAAATATATATTTTTTTTCGGCGATCGCTGATGTTTAAACCCAGCGCAGCCCCGCGCAAACGGGCTGCGCTGTATAAAACATTAAAACGAAGGTTATAAACCCACAAATGTGGGTTTTATGCAATACATGGTATGTCAATGCAGGGACCAGCAGACCAAAACCAACATGGCCACCGTGTAGTGGTTGCTAAGGGGGGAAGCTGAGTCTAAGAGATGTAACTAAGCATTAGTAGGCAATCTGATGCAAATGAGTGTTAGGATACTGAATTCCACTGTCACATAGCAAATGAGCACAGTCTAAGTAGTGTAAGAGTTACAGAAGGGGGAGGAACAGAGTAGGAGATAGGTGACATCACAGGGGGGAATGGTAGAAACAAATGCAGTTCATTGGAGGTCAGAGTTACATGACAGATGTCAGACAGATATCATTGAAAGAGGTGTGCCACTAGATAAGCATGAGAAAGTCAAGAAATGGAAGGTGTACACTGTTGCCTACACCAAAGTTTCTTGCTGGGCGTGCATGCGCACATGTGCTCGCCATGAAGCGCGAGTAAAACAGTGTGCGCGCGTGTAAGGCAGACTGAGCATGTGGGAGCGTGTTTAGAGATGTTTAACACTGTTTGCGCGGGTGTGCGCGCGTTTTAACCCGAATAAGCAGATTCTGAACCGTATAAGCATGTGTGCACGCATGTAAGCCACTGTGAGCATGTTTCTGCTGGTTTGCACACGGCTCCTCCTGAGGAAACAGAGAGGAAAAAGGAAGCAACAGATCTAGTAGGAAGCTAGCAGGGAATACTGCTGGAGCTAGCAGGTGAAAACAATTAGAAGCAGGCAATTACACAGGCAGAATAGTAGCCCAGCCCAGCACTTAAAACTCTGCAAACAGCAGTGCAGGATGTTTCTCTCAAGAGACACTGCAAGACAGGAGTAAGTTATTAGAAGTGAAAACTGAAAAAGCTGAACTCAGAGCAGAAATGTTAGGGGCTGCCATAGCTGTCAAAATGAGACATAGGTGACTTGCTGAGGGTGGTGACAATGCAGATGGTGCCAGACAACCCACAGTGAGGAGACGGAGAAGAGTGTACAGGCCCAGGGTCACCTACCACGGGTTACATGAGCTGGAGATAGTAGAGCGCTATAGATTGGACAGAGACCTCCTGCAGCAAATAGTGGAGCTGTGCAGGCCACGCCTCACACACAGAACTAACAAAGGGGAACCCATCCTAGTGGAAACCAAGGTATGTGTTGGCCTAAGAATACTAGCAACAGGTACCTTCCAGAGACCAACTGGTGATATGATGGGGATATCACAGGCATCAGCCTCCAGGGTACTGCACCAGTTCCTGGATGCCATGTCAGCACATGTCGGTGATCATGTATATTTCCCCAATGTCCGTGAGGTATTGGCCAGCAATATGCTTCTCTTCCAGCAAATAGCGGAATACCCTGAGGTAGTGGGTGCAATAGACTGCACGCACATACGCATCAAAGCACCAGCCGGTGAGCGGGGTAGGGCATACATCAACCACAAGGGCTTCCCCTCCATCAACTGCCAGGTCGTGTGAGATGCCCAGGGCATAATAATGAATGTGTGTGCTGGCTGTCCTGGGAGCTACCATGATTCCCACATCTGGCATTTGACGCAGCTGTACCAGACATTTGCCAATGGGGACATCCCGCACGGACACCTAGTGGGGGATGCAGGTTATGCACTGGAGCTGTGGCTGATGACACCCATCAGAAACGCACACATACCTGAACAGGAACGCCATAATGAGGCACATGCACAAACACGTAATGTAATAGAGCGTGTGTTTGGGCTGCTCAAGTCACGGTTCCGGTGTCTGGACACATCTGGTGGAGCCTTGCAGTACACACCAACTACATGTACCCAAATTGTCATGGTATGTGCTATGCTACATAATATGATCTTGCGAAAACAGCTGCAGCAGGACCAGCATAGGGCCGGGCCAAACAGCCCCCCACCATTGCCAAGGCCATCACAGGCAGAGCGTGACTCGGAGGAGGAACAACCTGAGCCTGCCCCAGTAGGCAGAAGGAGGCGTGCCCAGTATGCCCTGGCCTTGGCAAAGAGTCAACGCATAGCACATACACTGGCTCAGTAGGAACCCTGGGAATGATACCCCCTCTGACTCACTCAGATAATAACAGGGATGCCTAAAATGACATGATCTGCTCAGAAACATGTACAGGGAGTGTAATATGTGCATCCGAGATAGGCAGCCCTGCAGCACCACCTGAGGTATGAATGCCATGTGTTAAGTAATGTAACACCATGTACTATATGCACACCTGAGGACCCTGACTAACATCCTACCCTCACCAAGCATCATGCCACAATATGACAATGAGATGATCAAGTGCAATAATTGACTGAAGTATCGCAGTTAGTCAAAGGGGATCCAGTGTGTGCCAGTCTGGGATGACATGCTGAGCATGACATGATGCTCCACCTGCTAGGACTGGCATGCACCTATCAGTGCAGGCCGTATGGATACTGGCAAAGGCTGTTGTTACCCACAGTGTGCCCTGAATAGGTAAGGCTCAAAACACAAACCTATCTCCATAGGTATCAGAAGGAATAAGAATAAGATAAGGGATAAGTCGAAACAGCAAGATGCATGCAGTCTAAACTCACCTAGTATGGAGAATGTTGATATCTGTGCTGTAACAGAAAACTGAGTCAAGGCTCACAACAGCACCCTAACACTACCAGGTTACACCTCATACTGTGCTGTACAGCCTCAAAACATGGAACAAGCTACAAAAGGAGGGTGACTAGCAAGAATTGTCAAGGATAACCACACCCCCATGTTGGTACCACAACAAGAAGCAGCATGGACTAGCCATGGTCAAGTAACAGTGGCTAAAACTGCCCTCCCAGTTTATAGCCTGCTACAGACTACTGTCTCAACACCAGGAACTGCACCTGGCCTATGCTGGAATACATGAATATATCAAGTCCTCCAAACCACATTATATTGGGTGACTGAAAATACCCAGACATAGACTGGGAGCATTATACTAGCTCCAACAGTGTAGGACAAAAGTTCATAGAATCCATAAACCAAAAGGCCCAGGAACAACGTACCACTCCCACAAGAGGGGTAAGCATACTGGATGTGATAATCAGCAACATGGGTACTGGATGGCAAGACAAGAAGTGTATTGCTCACTGGTAAAACCAGACCATAGAGTAATCACACTGGATATACAAATCCTGACCACAGTCCCTGGCCAGAAAATGACAGTGGAAAACATGTGTAAAGCAATATTTGCACTCCTCCAAACTGATGTGGAATCCATTAAAGGTCCTGTGCAGGTGCAAAATATGGGCCACACCTCAGAACCTGTAATACAGCCATTCCATGAACACTGCCAGGAATGCTTGGATTATGCAATCCTACATTAAAACAAGACACAATGCCATACACGCAGGCATCTGGCATGGTGGACACCAGCCATAACCAAACCATGCAAGAGAATGAGGAAGCTACTACATGATAGAGCAAACATAAACAATGAAGTAATCACTGATCAGTAGTATGGCAATAAAATATGTCCACACATACAATCCACTAAGGCCAGCCACAACAAGTTGAATCTGTGAATCCTGAGGCAATGTTACACCTGCCCCAAGTACACAGGCAACCCCCAACTCCACCCAAGAAATACAAATATATGTGAGAGATGCAACCATCTATCCAAACTGGAGGCTGAGCTCCCTCAACTCAGTACTCCCAAAACTAGTCAGGAGGAGAAGGTAACCACACACACCACAAACACAATCCCACATAGACCTATCACAACTGCAAACCAAAGACATAAACACAGAAAAACATTCCCGGAGGCACAAATTACAAACACAGCACACCAACAGAGGCCTCTAAAGCAGACACCCAATCAAACAACCTCCAAACATAGCATATGCAACACATAGTACACAAAGCTGGTGTGCCAAACAGTCACAGGCCAGAAGGAGAAACAACATGCCTGATACAGTTGTAATAGGTGACTCCATAGTCAGACACACTGCTGTCCCGCACACCAGATTGAACAAGGGAAAGGGTACAGTAAGCTGCCTGTAGGCTGCCACAATACGCCACATAACAGAAGTATGCAGGTCACTCCAAAGCAAGTAGAAATATGATGCAGTCATAGTCCATGCTGGTGTGAATGACCTGAGATGTACCTCCCTAGACTACATGAAAAGAGACATAGATGAGCTCTCTGATTATGTAGTCCAGGCCGGTATGACACTCACCGTTTGCAGCATCCTACCCTTACCAAGAATAATGCCACAGTACAAACACGGAATGATCAGTCATAGCAAGTGGCACACTTACTGGTGTCATTCCAAGGGGATCCAATGTCTGTCTGCTTGGGATGTCATGCTTGACAAGCCACGCAGCTGTTCCTGGGATGGCTTGCACCTGTTACCCCTGGGCATCTGGATATTGGATAAGGCCTTTGTCACCTCCATAGAGCCTTTTGTAGGCAAGGCTGAAAAGACTAACCCAACACCCTAGAAAACATAAGTGGAAAGAAACATAAGGGTAATGCTGACCAATGCCAGATGTGTAAACCCCAATATGCATGCTCCCAAGGCCATCCCCAGTATGGAGAACATCGATGTCTGTGCAGTGACAGAAACCTGCTGCAAGCCTCCTGACAGCACACCAGCACTACCAGGTTATACCACATATCATGTGTCATGGCCCCAAAACCTGGAACAAAACATAAAAGGAGGGTGAGTATCCATATTCAGCACAGACACCCATATGTCCAGGTAACTGACAATGCACAAGGCATTGGAGTCCACCCATGTGCAACTAACTGTAGGCAAGACTGTTGTACAGTCTGTAGCATGCTACAGACCACACTCTCACACACAGGAACCCCACCCAGCCGTCCTGAAGACACTGGACAGTATGAATGTCCCACCAAATACCAAACAAGGTACCACAGATTACCACATAGGTGGTAAACCATTATGTATGGAAGGAGTAATCAGGGACCTAGGGACACAAGTGGACAGTAACCTGTTATGTGACACTCACATTGCCAATGTGGCTAGGAAGACTGTCTACATTTGACACCATATCAGGAAAGGATTCACATCTACGTCAACAGAGGTCATTGTGCCCCTATACTGTTCTCTTATCACACCCATAATCTAGTACAATGCCTCATATGGGATGTACCTTACCTGACACCTGCAGCAGTTAGAAAGACCTCAAAGGTACCTCACCAAGAGGATAAAGGGTCTCAAATATATGTCATATGCTGCCTGGCTGTAGACACCCCAGCTGAATGCAGTCACACACTACCTACACAGAGGCATTGCATGCCTGTTGTAGTAGGCCATGCCCAACACAGGAGTAATGGACATGCTCCACCCCAGAAAACTCAAAGCCATCGGAGCTGTGAGAGTGAGAGATGTCAACCTCAACAAATAATTAAATAGGATGTGCTGGAGGGACAGATACATAATCCAGAGGCTCCCCACACCCTGGACCAGAATCCCACTCCATGTTAGGCAGAGGCCCTCACTGACACTCTTCAACAGGAATCTTGCCAAGTGGATGGATGATTGTAGAGTTACACTGGGGGTCTTCACTGTGTCATGTCCAGACAGAGGCACAGCAAAGCAAATCATAAATGGCCATAATATTCACATAGCAAGGGGTGGCAAAAGCCACACACACTCTAGCTAGGCTAACAAATGCCCTAGGGTGGATAGCCTAGTATGGACCTATGAACCTATGAAGATACAAATTGTACAGGACACTAAGGATAATCCCAAGGCTTTCACAACTGATGGTAGGAACCGTGTTGGGAATTCACAGATATGCTCTGAATCACACAAATATCACAAACAACATACCAAACACACACACATATTGCCAACATACATCCTGACAGGTGCAGTGCAAACCCCCCCCAGAATGCAGAATATCTATCCCAGCAGACTGCTGGCCCCCTGACATTGCAGATGCTGAGGTAACAGCCAGCATCTACAAAGCAAAACACACAGCAGCAATGGTATGAGATGGTGTCCTGGGCTGAGTCCAACATGGACTCCAAGATGAATGGAATGCCAAATCACACTACTGCTCAATGTCAGCCTTACCACAGAATATGTACCCAAAGAGCAGTGTACAACAACAGTGGTCCTTCTCAACAAAGGTGTTGCCTGAATGGATACTGAAAACTACTACCCCAGAATCCTGAGAAGCTCGGTCTGCACAGCTATGGAAAGGATCAGCATGTACCGCAGACATAAAGATATTGGGGACCTACTGACACCGGACCCTACCCAGTGTGGCTTTCTTAAGTGCAGATCCTGCCCCTAAACATGTTTGACTCAATTGAAACAGTCATTAAGGTCATTGATGAGGGCAATGTGGTCCACACAGCGTAGCTGGACCTTGCAAAGGCTTCTATACAATACCCTATGTGTTCATTATAGATAAGCTCACCAGCTTAAATATAAACCCCTATGTCAGTAGAGGGGTTGCAAACCAGACCAAGGACAGAACAGACATGGTCAGACATGCTGCAGCCATGTCAGACTACAAACCAGATATAACTGGCATCCCACAAGGCTTGGTCCTGGGATCTCCCTCGTCTGGTATATATGTCCCATAGGTACAGGCAAACATGGAAGGACTGTGTCTGAACATGTTTGCAGAGGACTACAAACTGCTCACCATATATGATCCACCAGCTGACACAAGCATCCCACAAAAGGGCCACATAGAAACAGATAACTGGTGCCATAGCCATGTCAGCAAGCTAATTGCAGAAAAGTGTATAGTCAACCCCCGTGGATATACAGTAAGTGCCCACCAATTACCACATAGGTGTTAACCCATTACGTAGTTAACATGTAATGAGAGACCTGGGGACACAAGGTGATAGATATCCTGCATTGGACAAACATGTGTTGTAGTGTTTACAGAAACATACCATATACCCACCTAATCATGAAGGTTGTCAGATCTAGATAAGGGGAGGTCATTGTGACTCTGCAGTCATCCTTCATCAGTGGTACAATTGACTACAATAGCCCCTGTGGGATGTACCTCAGCAGACACCTCCATCAACCGTAAAGTCCCCAACAGTACCTCACCAGGAGTATCAAAGAGCTTGCACAGATGCCATGTGTTGCCTGTGTTGCTGGTATCAATAAACATGCTGCACCTTGTACAATCTGAATGGCAGTGAGCTATGCACATGAGAGACCTGAACCCCAGCACTGACTTACATAGGACAAGCTGTACTGCATGATCCATAACACAGAAGCCACCCCCACCCATGAGTGAACTCCCAGTACAGGCTACCCATAGAGTCACTTATCAATTTTCCTCAATAGGAATCTTGATGAGTGGATGGGAGATGGTAGCTTTATCCTGGGTATCACTGTCATGTCACAGGTAGACAGAGGCACAGTATACTAACCATGACATATGTCATGGCAAACTCCACTTACAATGTGTGTTGAAGGACAAACACACTCTCCAACTAGCATTAGACATGGACTAGGGCACATCGCTAGTGTTTGCAAATGTACACCTATGTTGTGGAATACACTACCAATGTTGGACAAGCCTGGTTTAAGTAGTTCATATCTGAACAGAATGCAACATGGTCAGATGTACACAACTGGCCCCTAACCAAGCTGTTGTGCTCACTATCGAAATGTAAAGCAGTGATAGCACTAAAGCCCAGGATACTGTCCACCACAGTCAAAGTACTACCAGTACACTATATAGTACTACAGTGTTAGGTCAGTGTGAAAGGATGTTGACAACTGTATGCAAAGTATCCCATGCAAACACTGCAGGCACAGTATAATCCTGTTGTGTTCACACAAAAAGCAGTTGTACAGTAACTACACAACATGACACACAACACACAACCATAAACGGGTGATATTTGTTGAAGTTCACACTCATCCACAAATGTGGTGGGCTGCAGAGTTCAACATATGGAATGCTCACACTGGGCATGCTCACACACTTTGATAAATGAGACATATGTCAGACAACATGCCATGGGAAGGCTGAACTGGGCATGCTCACACACTTAGGCCAAATCTCAGTTTAGCAGTTGGCCACACATATCTGGTATTTTTACTTGTTATTCCAGGAACCAACCACATTACAGCAGTCTGCCCAGTGCACACAGTTAAATGACTACAGAGACATACGTGATATAGTGGATCCCTCCCATATGCAAACATCTTCCACAGATGCACAAGTTGTTCAAACAAACAGGGAATGCTATGGCATAAAGATGTGCAAACAGTCTATCAGCAACAAATAATGTGCATTTGACAATTAAACATATGGGTGTAGAGGTCAACACTAGGCTGTTTGCCCTAGGGAATGACAGCTTAGCCAGAGTGTGCTTGGCATCTGCCTCCCCACAGGATGCACATTCTCCTTTCTAAACACCGATGATGTCAGCACCCTATAAGTACAGCAGGAGAAAAAAAACCTCCCAGTAATGCGAATAGCGTGCTCCGCTAATGTGTCCGTCACAAGTGTCATAACATAGTTAGGTAGGGATTTGAATCCTGCAAATGCTCAGTGTGTGTAAGTCTGTGGGAGAGAAATGTCCCTTTTGGCAACTGGGAAAACACACTACAGGATGCACATTCCCCTTTCTAAACACCGATGATGTCAGCACTCTATAAGTATAGCAGGAGAAGGGAAACCTCCCAGTAATGTGAATAGCGCGCTCTGCTAATGTGTCTGTCTCAAGTGTCATAACATAGTTAGGTAGGGGTTTGAATCCTGCAAATGGCAAGTGTGTGTGTTTGGCTAAGGGGGATTCGTGTGTGTGCAATTATGTATGAGGAAATGTCCCTTTTGGCAACTAGGAGAACAGACTACAGGATGTACATTCCCCTTTCTAAACACCGATGATGTCAGCACTCTATAAGTATAGCAGGAGAAGAGAAACCTCCCAGTAATGCGAATAGTGCGCTCTGCTAATGCATCCCTCTCAAGTGTCATAACATAGGTAGGGGTTTGAATCCTGCAAGTGTGTGTGTTTGGCTGAGGGGGGTTAGTGTGTGTGCAATTGTGTATGAGGGAAATGTCCCTTTTGGCAACTAGGAGAACAGACTACAGGATGCACATTTCCCTTTCTAAACACTGATGATGTCAGCACCCTATAAGTACAGCAAGAGAAGGGAAACCTCCCAGTAATGCGAATAGCACACTCTGCTAATGCGTCCGTCTTGAGTGTCATAACATAGTCAGATAGGGGTTTGAATCCTGCAAATGGCAAGTGTGTGTTTTTGGCTGAGGGGGGTTAGTGTGTGTGAGGAAAATGTCCCTTTTGGCAAATAGGTGAACAGACTACAGGATGCACATTCCCCTTTCTAAACACCGATGATGTCAGCACTCTATAAGTATAGCAGGAGAAGGGAAACCTCCCAGTAATGTGAATAGCGCGCTCCGCTAATGTGTCCATCTCAAGTGTCATAACATAGTTAGGTAGGGGTTTGAATCCTGCAAATGGCAAGTGTGTGTGTTTGGTTGAGGGGGCTTATTGTGTGTAAGGGAAATGTCCCTTTTGGCAACTAGGAGAACAGACTACAGGATGCACATTTCCCTTTCTAAACACTGTTCAGCTGAAGGCCATGGCTCTGGCACAAGTTGTCTGTTTCTATGATGCCCCTTTGGAAGATGCTTGTGTCGGCTGGAGAGCCGATTATGGTGGCCAGTTTGCAGTCATCTGCATATTTGGTCAGCCACAGTCCGTCCGTGTTGGCCTGTACCTCCGATAAATATATACCAAACAAGAGAGGTCCCAGGACTGAGCCTTGTGGGACACAACTCGTAACTGGTTTGGAGTCTGGCATGGCTCCAGCAATTCTAACCATGTGGCTTCTGTCCTTGAGCCAGTGTGCAATCCATCTAGTGACATAGGGGCTTATATTTAAGCTGATGAGCTTCTCTAGAATGCCCAAGTGGGGTATTGTTGTGAAGGCTTTTGCGAGGTCCAGGTAGGCTGTGTGAACCACCTTCCCCTCGTCAATGGCCTTGGTGACTGTTTCAAAGAAATCAACCAGGTTTGAACCAGGTTAAACCTGGTAGTGCTGGTGTGCTCTCAGTAGCCCTGAACCAGGCATCTGTTACTTCACAGATATCGATGTTCTCCATGCCAAGGGAGTTTGGGTGCATGCATCTGGAGGTTTAGACTTCTGGCGTTGGGTAGCATTACTCTTAGTTTCTTATCCCTTGTGATACCTATGAAGGTGGGTTTGTCATTTGAGCCTTGCCTAACATAGGCACTATGGGGTAGCAAGAGCCTTTGCCAATATCTGAAAGCCCAGGGGTGACAGGTGCAGGCCGTCCCTAGCAAAGCAGGTAGTTCAACAGAAGATGAATATGTGAAGGTGTAGTGCCTGTGATTAGTTCGCAGTAGCATATATGACTGCTCACGTGGACACATGCCAGGTAAGTCATATGCACTGTGTCACAGGCAATGTACATGTGAACAGGACAAACAGTGACATCCTGTCAAGTGAGACATGGACATACATATAGTAAGCTATGCAGATGGCACTAGGAGTCCACAGAAGCTCTATAACTATGCATTGCAGGTGTGATCAGTATTCCAGGGTAATTGCAAGCAAACATGCATGCAAACAAAGCTACAGTAAACAGGGCTGCATGTAGTCCATTGTACAACAAACAAGCTGTACCACTTCCAGTAGGTAACACTGGAAATATGCAGGCACTATGCACATGTACATGGAAATACACGGGTCAGATGGCTAGGGTCCAGTCTCAGCGCACACAAGTGTACAGACCATGTACTGTCAGGATGTACAATAACTGGATGGAAACCCATGTGCTCATACCTGCAGTAATACACATGTCAAATAACAGACACTGAGCCTTCACTCAGTGGTTCCATACTTAGTAGGATGTATGCTACCTGGCCTGCCACCACAGTATCCCTGACATATATGGGGACTCTTCCTCCTGTGACAGTTAGTTTTGTGTGTTGGGGCTGTCTAGCATGGTATGAGATGTGAGCTTGCAGTGCTAGGGTGCTCCTGTGTGTCCTGTACCAGTCGTGTAGTACTGCACACATATCAACATCCTCAAACATCTGCATTGCAGTGTCCAGTGTGGGCAACATGCCACTTGCAGTTTACATGTCCATCATTGCGTATTACTACATTCATTACCTTATCCCCTGTGCTACCTATGTATGTAGCCTTCTGTTGACATCATTACCACCAGTATGCCAACATGTGCAGATGATACACTATGGTACTTACCATGGGTGTAGACAACAGTACATGACAATCACACACTTACTGCAGCAGGCATGCTGTGATATGCCCACAATTAATTCATTACACAGTACTGTTAACAACATGATACTATTACTACACATCTATGTGGTCACCCTGTGCATCAGCAACATGTTAACCTGTACCTGCACAGTTGTTACAGATTGCAGGAGGTGGCACAGTTTCATAATATGCACAGGGTGTGAACTTGGTATGCCTGAGTCAGCCACCGATACCACCAATTGGCATGTATGTGTATGTGTGTTGGTGAGGGACAGCAGTAGAAGGTGGGGCAATGTTGATGCAGTGTGTGCATGTATGCGGTAGCCCTAGGTGTTGTCAATTTGCATGTATGTATGGATGCACACAGTTCCACCTCATGGCTGCCATATACTGGTGTTTGTGGACAGCCACAGACTGTACCTGCCAGGTCATACAGATCAGTGTCTCTGGCCACGGACACGGTACCTGTGCCTTGCAGGGGTGCTACGGACCGTATCCGGTACCAACCCAGACTGGGTACTGTCATCAGAAGCAGGTGTTCGTTGACTGGACACAGATCCCTGTTGGGCCTGGCCAGCGCCACGTGCACGTGGTCTCCTGGGGCGGTCTGATGACAGCACAGACCCAGCATTGCTGGGGCTGCTGCTGGCACTATGGGGGTGGCCGCGGCCCTGTTGTCATCCACGACGACTGCCAGCTGCTGCTGTTGCTGGCATACGGCCACGTCAACGCCTCAACCGCCCACCATTGCCCTGGCTCATGGACATGTAGTTGTGGAACTGGTCTAATATGTCCCCACAACGTCTGTCTATGACATCGGTGAAATCACGGATGGCAGCCGCAATGTCACGCATACTGTCAGTCATGGCTGTGCGACATGCTGTCAGCTCCTCAGACCCTGTCTGGTGTACCGTTCCATACATGACTGTGCCTGCATGACAGCCCGAAACATAGCTGAGGTTGTAAGACCTCTGTGGGCACGTCTGACAGGGGCAGTACGCCCACGGATGCTCCCACGAGAACCCCTGGACATCTGTCTGTGTGGTACCATCTCTGGGCCATGCCCATGGCTGCTGTGTGGGGAGGCATGTGCCACAGATACCACATTACCCTGGTCAATGCCCACTGTATGCTGTCCATCACCTAGGGACATTGGTGACAAAGGCTGTATTGGCAGGATAACTGTGCGCATTGATGGGGTCGACAGCTGTGTACTGTCAATTGGCTGACCAATGGCGGACCCTGGCATACCTTCCTGTGCCATTACACAGATGTCATCATTATCAGTACCCACGGCACCTAATTCAGGTTCCCTGCTACATGACACCAGAGCAGCACCAGAACCTGTGGGAGGGAAACAGGAAACACAGTTTACAATGTCTACACATTACGAGTGATGCACACATGCACACATGCACAGGTGCACACATGCACACATGCACAGGTGCACACATGTACACATGCACACATGCACAGGTGCACACATGTACACATGCACAGGTGCACACATGCACACATGCACAGGTGCACACATGCACACATGCACAGGTGCGCACATGCACACATGCACACATGTACACATGCACACATGCACAGGTGCACACATGCACACATGCACACATGCACAGGTGCACACATGCACAGGTGCACATGTACAGGTGCACACATGCACAGGTGCACACATGCACACAGTGTCACACAATTGTACAGTACTCAGTATGCATGATATCAACATACAGACACAGACACACCTACATGCATACAAAGAGCACTACTAAGCGAGCCAAATAGTACTATTACTATCAAGACTATTACAGGAATTGTTAATACTCACTCACCAGCATGGATAGGCTGCATTGCTGTTATACCAGAGGGACCTGCAGACGTGAAGAAACTAATGTCAGTGGACACAACTGTGCCATTGTTACTGAGTATGATACAGGTCAGTAGTACAACAGTCGCCTTTCACAGGTCAGCTGCTAATATTGAGGATATCACACTTGCACATTAAATACTATGGTGACAGCTACAAACCAAGGACACACCTCACACATGCATTAACTACCAGTGTACACAACAGTCAACTATACATATGGCATATTACCTGCACGTTCACTGTCTTGCTGCTGCGTGGCTCCAGCCTCCATCATAATGCATGTCTGCTGCTGTTGTTGTTGCTGGCGGACTGGAGCCACTACACTCATGAGTAGTCCCTCCAGTCTGGTAAGTGGGGGATGTGTAGCCACCCCACCACCTGTGGCGACCTGTTGCCTGTGGATAACCGACGCACGCTGACGGACATGTCTGATTAAATCACTGCAGTGATGTCGTACCTGCTCATATGTCCTATTATGCATGCCTATGTCATTTACCTGCCGGACAAGGTCTTGCCACAGTGCAGCCCTCTCCTGCTGATTCTGGCTGGTGCGGGAAAAGAGTATTGCATAATCCCGCACCAGGCTCTGGTGTATCTCCTCATCCTCAGCTGTGGAGTAAGTGGGATTCCGCGGGTGGGCCATGTACCTGAGAAAGAAAATAACCTGATATCAGCAATATATGTCAGCAGAATTTGGCACACATACTACACATGCTACTCGACTGTTATGATACAACATATCTCACATATATAGCATCTGTCTGTCTATTGGTGGATACACATGTAAATGGCCAGGTATCAGTGCTCAGCCAGCAACTGTTCAACAGTACCTGGCACACTCCATACGACATACTACCAAACCCCAGCAGTCAAAACACTGATTCAGGTCAAGAGCACCTCCTCACTCTGGGGGTTTGTATCTAGGTACTGTATGGCCTACATCATCAACTACTGTGAGCTGACCACACACTGATTGCCCTGGATATACATATCCCACCTCCACCACCAGCACAAATGACTATAGTGAATAACATTACAGATGCAAACTTTACACTTTGTAACAGTGACATGGTATCCTTTCAGCCCACTGGGCCAGTGGCAGATACAACCCACAATGCTGACCCCTACACAATTGCTTTCTACAGACATCTCCGAGAATGCATGGATCATGCAATCCCATATATGACCAAGACACTCTCCACAAAGGGACAGCATCCTGTCTGGTGGACCCCAGCCATAGACAGATTGTATTACAGAAGATGGAAGCTACTGCAAGACAGAGCATAATTCCATAAAGGGAGGGCATGTCTGAGCAGCACTAGTAAGGATCTATTTTCCATCATACAAACATCCATGGGCAACTTTGAGAGGGAAATCAAGAGGGACACTACAGATAACCAGAAGGCCTTCTTCAGTTATGTTAGCAACCTGGTCAGAATCCATCCTCTATGCCCATAGTTAGTACACAACAACAAATATTTCACTGACACCACAGATATTGACAACATTGTGGCAGACAGGTTCAGTGCAGGTGTCACCCGCCCTCTCCCCCAAAATAAGACATAGTTATCCCAGCTGACTGTAACCTCCCTGTCATCACAAATGTCCAGGTGAGAGCCACCCTCAGGAAAGCAGAATACACAACATGAATGGGACCTGATGGTATCCCCAGTTGCATGCTACATAAACTCTGACAGGAGCTAAACACACATATAGAAGTGCTATGTAACACTAGCCTGACTACAGGATATGTACCTGTACACTGGCGCACAGCAGCAGTGGTTCCACTCCACGAAGGAGGCACCTCAACATACCAGTACAATACAACACAATACATTACATTACAATACAATACTATACAATATGCTATTGCCCCTGGGACTACAGCAGCGTACTGTTCTGCTACCCTGACCATTGTGACACATGTGGTGTGATGGTACCTGCTGCTGTCACACAGTTACACAGGGTGACTCATATGGCATATTACCTATCTGACTAACATTCAGCAGGGGTATGTGTGACATGTACTCATGGGGAGTCTTGCTTCTTAACACTGTGTGGTTTATTGCAGGGTATGTCTTATCTGTGGGTAGGAACTTTTACCTCCACATGTGCACTCTATTGCAGTGGCACGGACGACACACAGCAGTCATTTAGGTTGTGGATGGTGTGAGGTGTTACTATGGTTGTTGGACATCTGTCATGGGTGAGACTTACATATGTAAATCCGGGAGTGGTAACCTCTATGTGGGTAGTATATGTGTACTCTGTGGTGTTGTCAGTCACTGTGCATTGGTAATGTGTTTGAGTGCATTGTCACAGTGTTGTACATGCCACTGTGTCCTTCTCCATATCTGTAGCTGTCATGTGAGGTCTATACCATGGCATCCATTATGTGGTGTGGAGGGGTACACCGACCTACATGTCCATAGCTGACACACCATGTTCGCTGACACATACCATGTGCAGGTATTCCAGGGATAGTGTGCCACTGTGAATATCATTGGGGCCACTATTGTACACATTTATGACCCTGTTCACCCCTGACACATGCAGTGGTGGGCATATATGGTGGTTACTGGTGTAGGTGATTTGAAATGTGGTATGGTACTCTGGTTTTGACACTGGTGTTCACTCCATGCCTTTGTCACCAGGCACCTGTTGCAATACATCTGTACACATGTGCCTCACTCAGAATTTATATACATCTCTCTCTCTCTCTCTCTCTATATATATATATATATATATATATGTATATAGATATATCTATATGTATATATATATATATATATATATATATATATATATATATATATATATATATATATGTCTGTATACATATACACATATATATATTGATGTACATATATTGCTATAGATGTGGAGGGGGGACACACAGAGGGGGTGAGAGTGACAGAGGGGGTGGGACAGGGTGTGTTGAAGGTTGTCATATACAGTCATACCTGTAGATAGTCAGATCAGTCTGTCTATGTATATGTATCTGCATATATCTATATCTGTATGTGTGCATTACATATATATGTTTGTACAATATTCTATCTACATCTGTCTATGTATTCCTACATCTCTCTCTATGTATGTATACATATATGCATATCATATATATATATATATATATATATATATATATATATATATATAATATATATATATATATATATATATATATATATATATATATATATATATATATACACACATACATATGTTGACATACATATGTTGATATACATATGTATCCATATGATAGACAGGTATATCAACATGTTTGTCTACCATACTGTATACACACACTAACATACTGCTAAACATACATAACTGTGAAACCTACTTTGTACATGGCACTACAACCTACAATCAACCAACATTGATATGTGCACATAGATGCTCTCACATACAAATGTATGTACAGCCTTCATTAATAGTTGCTGTATGTCCCCTGCCCTTTACACATCTTCATATACATATGGATACAGACCAATGACACATATGGAGGGTTCACAGTATGTAGACCTTTATAGTATTACTTTACATTACCTGTGTTTGTCACAGCTGCTTGTGTTGCCGTCTGGTTCTCTGTCCTGCTGCTCCACTTCCCAGTTGTCAGCTTTCAGGTAGCTGTTGCTGAACAATTTGTTTGTGTCTGCTTAATTGCAATTTTCTCTGTCTCTGTCTCTCTCTCTCTCTCTCTCTCTCTGTCTGTCTGTCTCTCACGTCCTTCTCAGGGTGCAATGAAAGTATTGCATGTGTGGACTGGGAGTACAGCATACTTTTGTAGGTATCTGCATATGCCCATGTGATGGCCTCTGCACCAATTGTTAGCCAGCATTTCCTAATTGCATGCAGCCAGTTGTGTACTGATTGCAGTTCTCACTGTGATTTCAGAACAGTGCTATAAAAAGGTATGTGAGATAGGCGTAGCCCTTTCAGATTTTAAGAGCAGGGACCATGCTGTTATGCTGTGGACAATGTTATGTGAGTGTAAAGGTTGGTATCTCTCTCATATTTCCATCTGTTTTGTAGATTAACATCCCTCCATTCATTTCTCCAGTTTCCTGTACTAACTGTGTATGTACACTGACACCTACAACTACTACTAATGTTAATGTGTGTGTGTGTGCTTTCCTTTCACTTTTGCTTGCACTTTGTTGCTAAGGCTTCAATATTTGCCCTTTACAGTCACTACCTGTATGCCTGCTAGGTGTCCTGACTGTAGTGTGCTGCTGTAGCTTTCCTATTTTCCATGTACATTCACACCTTGGAATGCTTGCTATATCTGCTATGGTGTTACAGCATGCAGTGTGGTCTGGCCATGGTGTGGGCCTTGACATCTATTAGGGTATTTGAGTATGCTGCTGAGCAGGCCCCAGAGACTTTCAGGTTCATCTGTTATCTGCCTCATGGAATGGTACATATCAGTGGGGTACATCCATTAAAATGTCTGGTATGCTGCAGTTGTGACTGTGGGTTAGCATGAGCATATGTATTGCTACACTTTTTCTGCCATGCAAGTGGTGAATACTTTCAGGACTCCATAGTTACCATTGCATGTGTTACACCTTTCTGCCTACTGTTTGTACATTTCACATGGAGTCTGTGGGGCATCCCTGTAAGTCATTCACTGTTGCTATGTCTAGGCTGTTAACTATTCAAATATGGTGGTGTCAGACCCGTCATGTGTACAGATATTTGCAGGTTGTCCTCATTTCTGCCTCATATTTTGGTCAATATCTCATGCACACCTTTTTCTGGCAAATCACTCTGGGCTCAAGTCAGAATATGGTGACAAACATTCAAGTTTCAGACTTCATACCCTTCCAAACATCCCACAAAATGCAGACCCTGCTACTCTCTGAACTGTCTGCGTTTGTTGTAACATTATTTGTAATGTGTCCCTGGTTTTGGGCCTTTGCTCCACATATTTTATTACTTGGTCCAGATGTGTTCCTGTAAGAGGTTGTGGGGTATGGGCAGTGATTATCCTGCTGTGAGTATGTGTGTGGCTTGCAAGGTACTATAGTGACATTATTACCTACTAGCTACCAACTAGCATGGCTGTTTCTGTTCACGCACTACTATTATGGAAATCCACTAGTTTTGATAGTAATTCTAAATGGCATGCTTTGTGTACTACACATCTATATTCCCCTTACATTCATTCCTACTATTACATGATATATTTATTTTAGCACAATGTTCTTGTATAAGAGTCATGGCTTAGTGGTAAGTCATGCAGACTACTGTTTCCAAGGTCCTGGGTTCGGGACTGCCAGTGGGATTTTATTTTGCTTCTGAACTGACTACAAGACCTGTCAATCAAAGTGACTAAGGCCTTTTTAAGCAGTTGTAACTGGGTTAGCTCTGGTTTGTGCGGAGCTCACGCATGCGCACTGGCGTTTAGCTCCGTGCACACAAGCGCACACCCACTTACAACCGCTTAAACGTGCTTACTCTTGCACACACCCGCGCTATTTTCTTTGAAAGAAATGAAAATGGGGAGACAGGAAAGTGGTGAAAAAGGGGTCACAAAGAGGGTAAGACAGTAGGGAAACAAGCTTGGGTTTTGCAGGAGGGATGTAGGTAAGGCCCATAGCTGCCCATTTCTTCATCAGCAACAGCTGTGCATATGTTTGTAATTTGGTGTGACATTTGATACCTTCCACCCCTGAGAGAGGTGTAAGGACAACAGTAATACTTGTTGTACAGCCAATTGTAATTGATAGTTTCCATGTCTGGTAGACATATGTGCGGAATGGGCAGCTATGTATGGGGCATAATTTTTTTGTGGGTACAGAGTGCCCTTTTTTTTTTTCCAGGTGAGAGTGGTATGTCAGGTGAAGGTAGTCGGTACAGCTGGGGAGGTAGGTTGGATAGGTAAACAGACAAGACAAACAAGACCCATACAGGGGCGGTGTCTGATACGTGTGGGGGGGTTACACAATTGACGGGGACGGAGGTTTGGATATCCAGAGCCCATGAGCCCACAGATGGCAACAGTGGAACTGATATCCCCACCCATAGGCAGTTGCCACTCTTCCTTCACTGCCCAGGACGGGGCTGTGCTGGGGGCTGTGAAGGCCGGGCAACAGGCATGCCCGTAAGTTGTGCCACCCATGCCTCAAGCTGGTGTAGGGGCTCGAGAACAGAGTCCCGAATCTCCCTACGCACCACAGTCCGGACGCTACGGAGGGTGAGTGGTGGTTCTCCTCCGGCCACACTTGCAGAGAGGCCCCATCCCCTGCAGTGCTTCCACCCGCAGGTGGCACAGGGCCACCGGAGGAGGGTCCAGACTGGGCACTAGTGCCAGGTGCACTCGCCAGCTGAGGTGGGAGAGGTGGGTCCGCTGGGACCCGCCTTCCCTGTCGTTCTATGTTTTGCATTATGTCATGACAGTTTGGGTTAGTAACATACAATACCATTCACAATTAGTTGTAACAGCATGCATTAGTATTCCCATTAACCAAACACCCAGATATTCACACCATTGAACAGCAAGCATAACAATTGCATAATTTGAACAGCAATACACAATCCAACAACATGCAGGGTTGATTGATGGCAACAGGCCATCAGGTTTGGATGTATGAACAGGGCAGATGCATCAATGGACATGCAAATATTTAGGACCCATCAGGACAAATGTCCAGGGGTGTTAATTGTGATTGCACATACCATTTTCACGTGGAATGGAGTATATGTGGTTATAGGGTGGGGTGAAGAAAATATTATTAACACCTTCGAATACCAATACATATGCTGTACATTTCTAATAGCTACAGATATATACACACTACTGTTCTAACTACAGTTTCCTATATGATAACTACTTCACTTTGGTGATAGGACTATTCATGCTACATCAATATACATTTTATTGTTATTCATACACGTTCATTTCTGGCTTTGTTCAGCAACATCATCCTGCTACATTTGCTTTATATAGCTATAGACAACTGTGGATGTTTGATATTTCTGACAATCATACCATATGCATATTGCAGACTGAGAGCAACATATCCAGATTTTGGGATACACATTCCAGCTGCAGCAACACTTTGGACACATATTGCAGTTTGGTTCTACTTGTCACATTCATTTCATTCTGTACTGACTGCAGTATACTTTATACAGGGGTTATTACTACTTTATTGGTGGATTCATGACTCTTTCTCACACTCTCTCACTTGTTTTCATTTTACTATTCAGGATGGTACTTACTTCTAGGCTATGATATGCACTATGATATTATAGGTGGGGCATCTTTATTTCAGAATTTATTCCATACATTTCCACTGTTCTGTTGGGATTTCGGACTGAAACACAGTTTGTAATCAAGCAATACTTGCAAACACTTTTACACTGTTACTTGCACATTTTATTAGTTAGTGACTACACTGCATTCTTTTGCTAACTGTCATACTTTTAGATTTTTTTACAGTTACTGGGTGTGGATTACTGACCTGTCTGGTGGCGCAACCGCACCAGCCTATCGCCATAGGCTCATCGGTTCGCAGAACGGACACCTGCAGCTGTAATATAAATGGAGTAATATTGGAATACACAGCTCCATAATATCAGCTAATTTAATTTCTTACATACATAATTAAATGTAACTTACTCAGTAGTGGGGCGTTGGGCATTTGCCGGGCCTCCTGGATCCAAAGGTTCAATTGGTCCTGCTTGCATCTCTTCAGATCCGCATGGTGGTGACGGACCTGCTCACCAGTCCTTGGAATCCCTGTGGCACTGGTAAGATCATGAGCCAACCGGTCCCACGCCTCAGCCCTATATGCTCCCCACAGGACCTGGCCCTGCATGAGTTGGGCCTCATGATTGTGGACTAGGAGCCAGACCATGTATCTGGACTCCTCAACGCCCCACCTCTGTGCTCGAAAGTAACTACCCTCACCTACACCTGACATTCTGGCTGCAAGTCAGTTCTACAATCGTTTATGCTGTGTATTCCCGCCTATGGGGCTTATATATGCCGTTTTTCCCACACTTCTCCGTGATTGGCCATTTTGGAATTGTATCCACTTCACAAGACCTGCTTTGTCATGCTCCACTTTCTATTCATTCCTATATATGTGCTATTACTGCATTCCTGAGTACAGCTGTCGTAGCTTTGTGGTTCAGTACCTTGACTATGGTGCATGGTGTCCTGGGTTCGAACCTGGCCACTGCTTTTTATATTTTCTGACTGTCTAGACAGGCTAGGGGTGTGTCTGTGTAAAGGCAGTTTTGTTACAGCTTGCTCAACGTTGCCCGTCGGTTAGCTTGTTGGCATGGTGCGTAGCTCCACGCAAACGGGGTGCGCTGGCTTGAGCCTCATTTGGCTATCAGCACGCATAGTCATCTTAGCTCAGCTAGGGGCACACAGTTTGAGCATGTGAAACCACTGCTCAGCTACGGGCACTTATTTTGCACCTGTTAAACCACTGCTCACCTACAGGCAGATGCACTCACCTTGTTAAACTGTCGCTTAGCTATAGGCACATGTGACATTTTTTTATTGTTTTGTTACCTCACATTTCTTCAAAAATAAATGGACTATTTCATTACATTTTACATTAAATGTGATTTTATATGTGTACATGTTTGTCAGGGACTTGTTTCGTGCTTATTTTGCTAAAAATAAAAGTTGGTGATGTGGGGGCTCAAACCATGAATGCCTGCTCTTCAGCCAACATCTCTACCACTACGCTATTGCTTTTTGGCTTACTTTGCATATTTAGTTCTTATATGCTTTCCCACTGACTGCTAACTACGGGCACGCCCGCGCAAACGAGCACACTCACGGTTAAACATCTTTACAATTTAAAAAAAAATATAACATGTTCATTTATATATTTTATGTTCATAGTCTGTGGGGGCATGTGTTGTGTTGTGTTTATTCACATTTCCGTGGACTCTGTTGTGGGTGTTTACTTTGGGCACTTTTACACTTCTGGGGGCGTGTCCACTTGCAGGGCTCGGCCTACGGACATGCCCCCTACTGTCTTACACGGACCGTGTTAGACTTAGGTGTGATTCAGCATGCTCTCATGAATATGCAAAGCATGCTGACATCGCTCCATTTAACTGCAGCCTCCGTGTAAGAGTTCTAACTCTTACACGGAGGCTTCGTGAATCCTTGCCATAGTAAAGTAAGCATACAGAAAAAAGTCAGTATTTGAAGTTATTCTCTTTACTTCAAGGTTGCATAAACTTGAAATTTGTATACTATGCCAGTGAGGGTGTGGAAGATATGACCCCTCCAACATTAGGGAAATGCAATGATCTTTTGCTACAACTATAAAGATATTCATTTAATTTACATAGTATTTGCCAGTAAAACAGACATACATGCTTCATATTTTTATAGCTGAATTGTAAGGAAGGAAATAAACTAAATAGTCCCAGTTTCAAAAAAATCCACCACATGAATGCCATTCATCTGTTAAGCGTCACTTTTCTCATTTATATAACATCTTATTCTTTTAACAGCGGTTATTTTGACATTTTCATTACCATTTCAGCAAAGGTTTCATAGATCTCACAGGCTTTTCAAATATGGAAGCCTGGGTAACCAAAACTGATCTGTTTTACCACATCTAAAGTAAATGATAAAGCAATTTTTCCAGTAATCCCCAATTCTTGAAACCACGTATTCATATATGATTCTACTTGTTGCATAACTCAAATTAATTTTCCCCTTCCTAATTATTATATATGACAAATTAATTACTTTTCCATTTGCTACAAACAACAAATTGTCTATGTCCCCAACTCTAAAAACCTTAGTCCAGATTTATCAACATGTTTCATTTAAAGATTCGATAAATAACTGAAGAACTTCACCATTAAATGGTAGAATCTATATCATATGTTCGAAGTTTTATAACTTCAAACATTAAAATATCAAATTTAAATGTTCAAAGTTATAAAACTTCAAACATATGTAAAAAAAAAAAAAAAACTAACAGCTGCAGGCAGGGGGGCAAGCCTCCCTGCTCCCCCCACTCTTTAAATATACCAACTCCGAGATTGCACTACAGTGCAGTAAGGGAAATCTTCCCTTTACCGCAATGTAGTGTGGTCTCGGAGTTGGTATATTTAAAGAGTGGGGGGATGGAGGTGCAGGGGGGCTTGCCCCCCCTGCCTACACTAGTCAGGTAAGTTCTGTTTTTTTTATTGTATGTTCGATGTTTGAAACTTCGAACATTTAAATTCAATTATTTAACGTACAAAGTTTTCAAACTTCAAACATATAATATAGACCCAAATGGTATACCAGGACCCACTCTTGGATCCAGTGGGAGTGATGTTTGACAGCAGGCATCTGGTTGTCAGGTAACAAACATAAACTGGATGGACTCAGCCTGAAAAATTGTTGATTTCAGCTACTATGTGGGCTCAACACCTACAGATCAAATGGTGGAGATCAAAAGTGATGCTAGTCAAATGGCAGATAGGAGCAAGACAATTTATGACAGACTAAACCCTGGTAAATGGAAACTGCCTTTGGTGACATGGAATATCACTTTACTGCAGGTGAAGAAGGCAGACCTTGTGCAGTAAACTGAAAAAATAATGGACAGATTTAGTTGGTCTTAACTCCACATGCAGTGTTGGTACTAGAACCAAACCTCCCATCTGGGGGGGGGGGATTATCTCTCCCCTGCTCTGGGGTCAGTTCTCAGAAGATGTCCTGGGCAGGTGTGATGATTATCAGTAGCCCCTGACTAAGTGCTGTTACTTTGGAGCTTATATAAACATACTAGAGGGTCTCCTTAATGCAAATGAGTTGCAGAAAGGAATATACTTAAACATATGAACCTAATAGCTACTCAGAGTATAAGAGAACATGGGTGTAGTTTTCAATAGAGTACCACTTACAGATTCTGTAGTTTTACTGAGAGAAGCCCTTGGTCATGTGGAGACTGATGGAGATATCTGGGGGATGTGAATGGGAGGAGCATCCTGCTTAAATCAAACCCAAGTGGTGAATAGTCTCTTGGTTCCATGATGGCCCTAGATTGTCCATAACAAACCATATTCAAATATAAGGCTACTCATAAGTGTACTTTGTGCCAGAACACATTAGGTCAAAGGGAGGTTAGAGACATGAACTCGGAATGGAAAATGTTGAGATGGTGGCAAGTAGGCCAAAAGGTGAGTTGCACTTTGTCATGGTGGTAACCCTAGGACCTGATAGTGAACATCAGTAGTAAAGAAAGACGACAAATTAATGAAAGAGCTTTCCATGTAATGCTATCAGGGAGGTGTATGACTAATAAATATAGACATGGCAGGTGCTGTTGGAGCTGAAGTGAAGAAATAGGTGTGGGATAAATTCAGTAAGGCCATGGAGGATACCTTTTGGATAGCCTTAGTGATTTTCTGTAGTCCTTTCACTATCTGTAAATTATGTTTCAAGCTAATCATTCACCCTGAGCCAAATGAGTTCAAATTCAGTTGTAAATGATACGGACAGTTATTTCCAGCTTGGCAGAACCAGATAATAAATGCTGGGGTGAGAAGAGAAAAAAAGCAAAGAAAATACTTATCCATATTGTGAATATATTGGATAATGCATGATCGTCCATCCTTCCATTATGCTCATGATGATGGTGACGCACTGCACATAGCTGCCTGATATAATATGACACACTAGGCAGACGCTGTACAATACACTTATCCATATTGTAACTACACTGGATAATGCATGATCTTCCATCCTTCCATTATGGTTATGATGATGGTGACGCACTGCACATAGCTGCCCAATCTAATATGAGACACCATGCAGAGGCTGTACAGTACGCTTATCCGTATTGTAACTACACTGGATAATGCTTGATTTTCCATCCTTCATTGTGCTTATGATGACGACACATTGCACATAGCTGCCCAATCTAATATGAGACACCATGCAGACACTGTACAATATGCTTATCCATATTGTAACTACACTGGCTAATGCTTGATCTTCCATCCTTCCACTGTACTTATGATGATGGTGACACAATGCACAATGCTGCCCAATCTAATATGAGACACCATGCAAAGGCTGTACAGCACTCTTATCCATATTGTAACTACACTGGATAATGCATGATCTTCCATTCTTCCATTGTGCTTATGATGATGGTGACGCACTACACACAGCTGCCCGATCTAATTTGAGACACCATGCAGAGGCTGTACAGTACACTTATCCATATTGTAACTTCACTGGATAATGCATGATCTTCCATCCTTCATTGTGCTTATGATGATGGTGACACACCACACTGCACCTAGCTGCCTGATATAATATGAGACATCATGCAGAGGCTGTAAAGTATGCTTATCCATATTGTAACTACACTGGATAATGCATGATCTTCCATCCTTCCGCTGTGCTTATGATGATGGTGACGCACTGCACATAGCTGCCCAATCTAAAATGAGACACTATACAGAGGCCAAACAGTACAGTTTTCCTAAAACAATTAAAAGTTAATTTTATGCTCTCTCCTTGTAAGATTATCTTGCAGATGAGATCAGAGGTTCAAAACAATATCAAAGGCTTTGCTTATAAAAGGTAATATATTTTTCCTCTGCTATCTTCTCTGGAGATTGTTTGCAATCATAATCACTAAAACCTGAGAAGCTGCTACTCCAGAAAACAACAACAGAGCTACTAACTGCTACTGAACTGGTCACCCAGAGGGCACAGCTTTAGCTGATGCTTCACTGCTGCCAGTGTATGTTTTACTTAATTCCCCTCACTATCCCTGGCTCTTATCTGTCCCTTTTCCCACATCAAATAGAAAAAGGAAGAGAATGATTTTCTAGCAATAAATAGTTTTGAAAGCAATCTTAAATAGCTGGAATATCTGCTAGGTTTTACAATAGAACAGATTAGGATATATTAGAGTTTACGTAGAGTATGAATCCTGAACCATTCTACAAGATACCACACCAGACCTCATCAAACATATTAAACTTACAGCAATGCTCAGTTGTTCCTTGTCAAAACAACTATCTGACTAGATCTAGTTGAATAGATCTATATTTCCTGTTTTTTTATCTCCCAAGAAAAAACAATGATACTCACCCCATTGTAGACCTAAACAGACTGAACTGGTTCTGATTCAACGTATTCAGCAAAAAGATTGGGATGTACATTCTGGATTTGTGGAATTTTACTTTTACAAAAATGAGAAAGGAACACTGATAGTTCCTCCGCATTCCTAGATGTTGTTTCTATTTGCAGTTCTAGTCAGTTACCTTTACCCTCTATGTTTCTCAATGGGTTTTTACAAAGTACATGGTAGCAGTAGAAACCCATTTAAGAACCTGTGGGTTTCATTTAATTTCTTAATTTGTTAAACAAGTAAATTCGTCATGGACCCTTTCCAACCATGTTCTAACCCACAAGTGCAAGGGTAAATGCTTTATGATATATATAACATTTTAGAGTATTCAATTAATCTACATATTTTTTTGGATGTGGGAGGGAACTGGAGTACCCAAAGAAAATGCGCACAGAACTTTGTGTTACCTGTTGTCTGTAGATATATTGCAGTGTTTCTCTGTCTAGATTATCTACTAAAGTTAAAACTAGCCTGACTTCACATTTTTTGTCATTTGACATAATTAGGAATCACTGTCAGCCATGACAAATCCAACACCAATTCATCTCAAGCTCTTATCTTTTATTTTCTAGGAGTTTAGAACAAAGATTTAAGCCTAATAAGCTTATTATGCAATCAAGGGTTGGACTTCATCACCTCTCACTTTCAAACTACGTGAATCAGCATGAGTCAGTTGATCAGACAGTATTTCCTGGCAGCCCCTGAAAATGGGGCTTATGCAGCTAATAAAAATAAGAAAAAATAGAGGCCTTACTTGATGCCAAACAAAGGGTTTAATAGCATTATTTTTTTTTCTCAAAAAACTTTTTATTGATTTATAAACATTACATTTAGGAGTTGTATAAAGATTAACAATTTGTTAAAACAGAATGCAACTCTTGTTGGAATTAGAAAAAGGAACAGTAAATAACATATCACAATATATACAATATATACAATCGGTAACCATAAAATAAACGATAAATTAAGAAATTATACACATTAATATAAAATAAAATATGAGTAACAAAAGAAAAAGTGCTAATCACCAAGACCAGAGGAAAAAAAACCCTAGAAGGTATTAATTATTAATAATACTTAAAACCTTCTCCAGCACTCTGTTTTTTAAAGTCATTTTTTTTGGACTCTTAACCAAGTTTTTTTGAGCATCAATATATAAGTAAGCCATTTTTTGGAAAGTATCCCAATTTAATTTAGTGCGATCAAGCCAGTTTTGAGTAATGTAAAGTTTTATAAGAGAACAAATGAAAATAAGTACATGAGTATCCAATTTGGAAAGATAAACTATCGGTATATAAAGTATAGCAATTTCCCAGGACAGTGTAGATTTATGATACCCCATTCTCTGCAATCTTACTTTCAAAGAGGTCCAAAGCGTATGAGAAAAATGACAATACCACAGGATATGTAAGAGGTCAGCTTCGGGAAAAGAACAACATGTGCACGATGGAGATTTACTGGCATTAAATTTATTTAATTTATATGGAGTATGATAAGCGTTATTGTTAATCATTAATTGTGTGTACAGTAATTTCTTAAATGGAGTAAATTCTCTGGTATTTCTGATTGCTAGAAGTTTTTGATTCTCAGTTATTTGAGAATTATGATTCAACCAGATATTTGAAAAAAGACAGTTCTGGTCTAGTGTTAACTTGTTTATCAGTTTGTAAGACTTTGATAACATTTTCACTGATGACGATAATGTTCTAATTATTATATTTAAATTATTTATATCAAGCTCTGTAGGTTTTATGAGATCAAACTTTATCATAATTACCTCTGTTAATTGATGTAAAACTGTAGTATATTTCCAACTAACTTTTAGAATCTTACGTAAATTTGCTAGTGACAAGTCTTTATATTTCAAGATATCCCAGACTTTTAACTTTTTTATAAGAGGATAATTTGTTAGATTAAATGGAGAGTTATCTAACATTATGTTAGGATTTAGATGAAGTGGTTGAAAGAGGTGAAAAAACTTATCGAGATTACAGATTTTTAATAAAATCTGAAAAGCCTTAATCTTGTGTTTAAGAAGGGTCGAAATTTTACTGGTGCTCTTCATATTTAAATAAATAAAAGGGATGGCCTCTGGATTTATATTTTTAGATAAAATATAATGATACCAAATCTTAACCCATATTGGGTACTGAATACCTTTACTACTATTAAAGTTAGATATAGTTAATAGCTTATTTGCTGAAACAATTAGATAGTAAAGGTAGAAATTTGGTAATCCCAAACCACCTTTATCTTTAGTAATTGACAATCTAGAGTAGGAGATCCTAACAGATTTGGGAAATCACATAAATTTTGCTAATTCTTTATTTATTTTCTCGAAAAAAGACTTGGGAATTATCTGATCCGAAGAATTGAATTGATATAAAAATTTTGGAAGAATATTCATTTTAATTATTGCAGCTTTTGATAAAAGTGATAAATTTAAATACTCCCATCTATTCATGTCAGACATTATAGATTTCCATACTTTACTCATGTTGTTTTGAAAGGAGGAGTGATTATTGTGTTCCATGTTAATTCCCAAATATTTCACACCAAAAGTAATCTGGATTTGTGAATCAGAAAACAAGTACGGTTTGTGAACCTTATGATTTAAAGGAAGAATATGGGTTTTTGAAGGATGTATAAGATAATTCGAAGCAAGAGAGAAACATTCAATAGAATTTGTTATTTTACTAAGGTCAGATAATGGAGTTTGGAAATATAATACTAGGTCATCAGCAAATGCAGAAAAAAAGATTTTTGTGTTAAGAATCCTCGGAATATTATGAAAGGTGTTTTGAGTAATATATAACAACAGTGGTTCCAAGTATATATTAAAAAGAAAAGGGGACAAGGGGCAACCTTGCCTTGTACCTCTGGTAATCTTTATAGGGGAAGACGTGTAGCCATTAATATACAGACTAGTATAAATATCCTTATATAATGTTTTTATTAAATTTATAAAGGATATGGGGAAATTGAAGCATGTCATAGTTTGAAAAAGAAAATCCCAACATACTCTATCAAATGCATTTGACGCATCAAGAATCAATGCATATATTGGGTTAGAATCATTTTTTAAGAGATGAATAATAGATTCCAGAGTCAGGGTGTTATCCCATTCATGTTTATGAGACATAAATCCTGTTTGGTCTTGAGAAATAATTGAAGGTAAGACCTGTTTTAATCTGTTGGCCAAAATAGATGATAAAATCTTTATGTCTAAATTAATTAAAGAAATGGGCCTGTAATTTGAGGGGTTTGTTTTCTCTTTATTATTTTTCAGAATTAGTATAGTTTTAGATGTGTTCCAGTAAAGATCCGATATGTCCTTAATTTTAATGTAGTTGTACACTTTAAAGAGAAAAGGAACAATTACCGACTTAAAGGATTTGAAGAATTCCGGTGTAAACCCATCTGGACCAGGAGATTTACCTGATTTAAGCCTATCAATTGAATCTGAAATTTCTTGAAAAGTAAGAGGAGCAGAAAGTAAACTTTGTTGATTTTCATTCAACTTAGGGAATTTTAAAGAGTTTAAAAAACTATTTATATGATTGTTAACCAACGAATTAGATGATTTAGAGTATAACTCTGTATAGAGTAAAGTAAAAATATGTATAATTTCCTTATCTGTATTATATAATTTATTTTTGTGTAGTAAAGATGAAATTCTAGGCCTATCGAAATTATTTTTAAGTATTCTAGCTAAGGTTTTAGACGGAACTTGAGCCCATTCTGAATATGTAGCTAGTAATCTTTGATCTACTATAGAGAGGTTGTTTTGATGTAGTAAGATTAGTTCTTTTTGACAATCTATAATTTGCTTTTCAAGAATATGATCTTGATTCAGTCTAAATTGGTTTTCGAGAGAATGGATTTTAGACTTTAGAAAAACTTCTTTTTTATTATACTGTTTTTTAAGATATGCAGATTTACTGATAAACATTCCTCTTAATTTCGCCTTACAAGCAGCCCATTGAATGTCGTAAGGAATATCTGTTAAGTCTAGATCATGTTCCATTTCCTGAATTATATTAGTACACCGTTTACATACATTTTTATTTAAGAGTAAATTGTTGTTTAGTGTCCAATTGTTATTGTTAATATTATTTTTATCATTATGAGTAATGTTTAGTTTTAGTACAATTCTTGAATGATCTGAAAAAAATCTGGGTTCGATATAAAAATCCAATATAAATTTTGAAAGAGAATTAGAAACCAGAAAAAAATCCAATCTAGACCAAGAACGATAACATTTTGAGTAATATATATAAATTTCTTTCTTATTTGAGATTTTTATAAAATGTAGTGGGTCAATTAAATTATATTCCATAATTAAATCTTCGAGGGCCAGAGATGCTTGATAATTATGAGAAGTGGAACAGCTAGAGCGATCAATTTCTGGGTTTATGACGGCATTCCAATCCCCTCCTACTATAATATAATGGTCCTTATAAGACGTGAGTATATTATATATTTTTAAGATAAAAAACTGTTGTTGACTACAAGGACCATATAAATTTAGAACTAAAAGTGGTTTATCAAGATTATGAATAGTAGCTGTAAAAAGGCACCATCTACCTTCATTGTCGTATTTCTCATCAATTATATTCCCTATGAATTTATGTTTAATAATTATAGCCACTCCCCTAGAATTAGAAGAATCCCCAGAAGCTACTATCTTCTTGATCCATTTTTTATTTTTTTCCTTGTCCCAAACATCTCGAGGAATATGTGTCTCTTGAATAAAACAAATATTGGCTTGTGATTTAAATATCAAATGGAATAATAAGGACTTTTTGGCTTTGTTTTGAATTCCTCTAACATTCCAGGACTCAACTATTATGTCATTTGTCATAAGTGCAATAAATGCTCGATATTACATTAATGAAAATATAGTGTATTATCCTGAACAAAATTGAACTAATACCCAAAAGAAAAAACAATACAACTTTTCTGGTCTTGTTTAGATAATATCTCACCAATAAATATAGCCACAGAGAAATAATAATTATGAAATTATACACTTCCTTCTTTCTAACGCTAGTGCCTGCCCACCATTCCCCTATTACAGAAGGAAGATCAACAAGCGAGAGAATAAAATTAGAACTTTTGGTTACCAAAAACTTCAATATAGTACAATAAACTTTACTTAGTGCCCTTAAAAGGACTAAAACCCAAACATTAAAACTAAACATATTTACAAAACTGTCTAAACTCAAGATGTCCAACATATTCAATCCCTATACAGTTGTAACCACCGGCTCCTATAATACAAAAAAGCTAAAATTTAAATGCTTTTCCTCACAAATCTCATATGTAAATTTTGGCCTAGATAAGCAGATAATTTGCAATTTGTCATATGAATTACAATGATTGTTAAAACATAAGTTTGCATTACCAGAGTGAATCTAGATTAAATAACTAAAATTTTTATGTACAACAAAATATTTAACTAAACTGAAAAACATGTTTAGAATTATAGTAAATTAAACTAGGACTAATAATTATTAGTCCAAAAGATAAAGGAAAACCTGACCCCAAATCAACATCTTAAGCCATTTTGTAAGCCTAAATAAATTAAATCAAATATATACAAACCTAATAAAAAGATTTATATTCATGACAATACTTTCTAATGCCAGAAACTAACATCCAATGACCCGATGAGACATTATATATATAAGCCTATTACTAAGCAAAGACTAACAGCATATGCATCATCCATCGTAAGTGTCATTTACATACAGCATCTCTGCAATCAAACCCTTGTTAAGACTTCAAGCCTATAAAAACCAGCCTGGACTTCCTCTACAAGAAATCCAGCATAAATATACCTAACGCGATGCTTAAATTTCAATAAAAAGGAAACAATAGACCCTAACCAATCATAATAAGACACAAGATCAAACAACAGAAGTGATCTGACATGAAAATTCTACCCTAAATCACTAGGGTTATTACAACACAGTATATATGACCAGGATGTCAGCCAAAACAATTCCAACAACTGTCAAGCCATTCAAAGGAGATTCCTGACAAACTTAGCCAGCATTAGAGGCGAAAAACTACCCCTATCTATGTCGCCGGGAAAATATATTCCTAAATACATGTATTATTAGAGACCACAGAAGCAACAAGCATCACTATTTCCGAATAAAACATTAACCATCCGAGTCCATAAAAATCTGTATGTATTTTGCCCCAAATTTGCACAGCAATCTATAAATCAGGTACTCACTATTGTCATTTAACTTGTAACCTCAGAATTGACATCATAAAAAGTAAAATAAATTTTCCAGTTAGCTTTTACTAAATACTATTGCAGAAAAAAGCACAATCTAGAAATACATCCGCATGCCACTGCATATAATTATTAATTCAAGAAGCAAAATATTTGTCATTAAAAAGCCTCAAATAAAACTTAAATACAAGGGCTTAACATTAAAGCTGAGAGATATACTAAAATGACAAAAGTCATACATATCTAAATAAACATTGAGAAACCATCGTGTTATGGAATGAATATATAAGTAACTTTTTGAACTGAAGTATTAGTGTAAACACATAGCTTGAGACATATCCCTCAGTTGCATTCAATAACAGACACATTGGTCCCCATGTTAAGAAGACACAACCCCTGGATAACACACTTATGTTGTTTACCTTGTATTAATGTAGTTCAAATAATAGAGAAATCTCCATTTACAAACTTTAGAATGGAGAGAACCATACCATTTGTGCGCGATAAGGATACTTCCGTCTTTGCGACGGAATCTATGGAGCTTCTTAAAGGCGTACCATACGTATGAAGCACCCAACAACCCCGTTTAGCTTACTACATTATATTAAATATAAAAGAAACCTGTACACACCATTAAATCTGCACTTGAGCGCCAGGACACAGCTCAATAATTAACTTAAACTGTAAAGCGTTGAATTTAAAATTACCAGATGTCTGTATGTGCTCAGATTGCTTTCACAATTGATGACGTCACTCCGAGGCTCCATAGATTCAACAGAAAGAGCATGGGTATATCGGAGAGTCCGTTGCTGTGAAGAAGAACAATCTGACACTTTTTGAAGTCTCGAGAGGTGAATAGATTCCCTCCAAAATGACATTAGAGTATTATCAGCAACAACAGTATATTTACATAATATCCTATATGCTGTTACAACGGAACACAATGTCAGCAACTGAATATATGAGAATGTTAAAATATTAAACTAGTGATGACTGTCAATGACAATAAAAGGAACTTGAGCATACTATAATAAAAGCTTAATTAACTGTTTATATAAAGACAATCATCAATCAATTAAGTATTTAAGCAACTGTTTCTTTAGAGACAAAACATATTAGTGGAAAAGTATTAGCACATTTAAAGCTAGATAAAGAATGCAGTACTAAGACACAGATTCAGGAAGCTTCTTGAATATTTTTAAGAATATTTCTTTTGCTTCTTTAGGATCTGTAAGGGTAAATCTTCTGTCATTATAAGTAAAAGACATGGTATTCGGATAACTCATTCGAAACCTTATCCCTCTTTTAATAAGATCTGCACAATAAGGTGAAAGCTTTTGTCTTTTCATTTTTATTTGTGGAGGAAGATCTTGTGAAAATGACAATTTATGATTTTTCCAGACAAACTGTTTTTTGGTTTTAGCTGCTTCTAAAATCTGAAAAGTGTCTTGAAAATTCAGTAACTTAGTATATATGATCCGAGGAGAGGTAGAATCCTGACTGGCACGCAATGCTCTATGTGCCCTCTCTATAATTACATTTTTTGAAGTTGCCTCACAGTTTGATAATGCCTCAAAAATCTGTTTTGTCACTGATAACAAGTTTTGATTCTCATAGGATTCTGGAAAACCTCTAATAATTATTTTATTTCTACGGCTTCTAACTTCTAAGTCCAGTAATTTAGCCTGAATTTCTGTAATAATCTTTTCTTTAGCTTTAATATCTCTTTCCACTGAGTCTGTTCTTATTTCTAAAGCAGTATTTTTACTTTCAATAATATCCATTCTTTCACTTATTTGCTTTAGAGTCCTACCAAAGTCAGTAAATTGTTCAGAAAAGTTTTGTATAGCATTTTGAATAGGTTGTAATGCTAATTTTAGTTCATCTAAATTAAAGTTTGAGTCATTTGCATCTTTATTACTTACTTTAGTACTTTCAGAAGGTTGTTTAGTGGTTCTTAGTCTTTTTGAACTGGTATCCTTCTCAGGTGAGAGCATTGAAGAAAATTTGGCCTTTGTTGCCTGTGTCTCCATGGAGTCAGATTTAGCAGCCATGCCCAGAGTGGAGGCGTGAAGTCAGGATAGCAGATTCTGGGAGGAGCCTTCAAGCTAGATGTGTCCAAGACAATTGAAGCCAGAAAAAATGTTCTGAGGTAAAATAATTCCAAAGCTGAGATTTCCAAAGAAGAAAATAATCCAGATACGTAGAAAAACTCTTAGAGAAGCATTTTGTATAAAAAACTGAGGAAAAATATCACTCCAAAGTTGTAAAAAAAAGTTGAATATTAAATAACTGTGAGGAGCTCAGTGAATAGGGACTAATCTAGTCGGCAGCCATCTTGGAATCTCCCAGCATTATTTAT
Source organism: Protopterus annectens (assembly GCF_019279795.1). Lineage (NCBI taxonomy): Eukaryota > Metazoa > Chordata > Ceratodontiformes > Protopteridae > Protopterus > Protopterus annectens. The sequence goes on from NC_056747.1 coordinate 1,330,591,950, forward strand.
TTTATCTGCCGTTTGCTTATTGAGGAAGTCTGACTGGGTGCAGAAACTTTTTTCAGTAGAGGCTCAGTGAGAAAATTGTATTTATTTATTTATTAGAAACCCATTTTCAGTGTAGGCTGGGGGAGAAAAGCTCCAACTTATTATAAAACATTTTAAGAACAATAATTTTTACAATCTTCAAAACAAAACATCTGCAGTTTAAATAATTATAACAAATTAGACAATATAAAAACATTGGTTAAGAACTGATACGAGTTATATGACAATCATTTAATATTTAGAGAAACTTTAGACAGTTTGTAGAGAAATTAAAGGTAAGTTAGTCTAATACAAACAGGAATTGCAATATGAAGTGAAGGGAAAAGAGGCTTATGGTATATTTAGAGAAAAATTCTGGGAAGAGAATTTGACAGAAGTAAGGAGATAAGTGAAGAAGGGAGAATAAAGAGGTATACAGAATGAAAAGGTAAAAGCTCGGACAATTACATTACAAAGTTCAGCACTACACTGAATGGAGTACAAGAGAAATATTTAGTCTTACAGAATATGGTAAAAAGAAAAAGGTATGCGTGGTGCAAAAGACAGTATTTATGTAGTCAATATATTAAATAATTGGCATTAAAAAGTAGTAGTGCTAACGTAAAAAAGAAAGAATGTCAGCTGTGGGCAGAATGAACACTTTTTTTCTTCACACTGATAGGGTAGCAGTAGAAGACGGTTCTTCAACTGGTTAAGCAGAAAGCTGAGGAGAACATGTGGTTAACAAAAAAGAGTGTGTTAGGTGACAGGTGCACACTGGGAAAGAAGGACAGGTGAGAGGAGTAAGTAGGAGATGAAAGAGGGATTTTAGCCAAAGGATGCAAAGTTACAAGGGTGTTTGGGGGTGCTCTCTTAGGTGAGTTTATTAAGTTTTATGGTCCTCGGATTGTTTGAGAGTGGATGTTATGGTATTCCAGAGCTTAGCTACAGAACTGGAATACAATGTAGTTTTGTTTGTATATTAATAGTTGACTCTGATGCAGGTAGTGATGTGAGCATATTCCAAGATGGCCTTACCCAAACTAATGACTGGTGTCAGCAGCATGGCCTCAAACTGAATGCCAATAAATGCATCAATATCCCCTTTGGGGAAAATGGTGTCCCCACTAATTACCACATTAATAACAATGTACTAAGCACACAAGCAGTCGTGACGGACTTGGGCAGCCAGGTTGATAGCAACCTGACTTTTGACTACCATGTTGCCTCCATTGTACAGAAGGCTTTCTACATGGCCCACCTCATAAGTAAGGGTATTTCATCTAGGAACAAGGCAGTCATAACATCCCTGTACTCCTCCCTTATCAGACCAATTATCGAGTACAATGCCCCCTTCAGCATGTATCTTGCCAAGCACATGCAGCAGCTGGAGAGACCACAGAGGTTCATAACTAGGAAAATGCATGGTCTCAAACACCTGTCCTATACAGATAGGCTAAATGCCCTGTCCCTCTACTCAGTCTCATACAGACTGCTCAGAGGTGACCTGTGTCTAGCATACAAGGCCATCTCAGACCCAGCCTGGATGGAATTGCTTCATATCCATAAGTCAAAATTCACTTAGGCAACCCACACACAAGGCCTCAACCTGGTCTGTGACTTTAATAGAACTCATTGGCAGGATAGATTTGTGTCCCAGAGACTCCCCCATCTGTGGAATAGACTCCCTCTCCATGTTAAGCAGAGTACCTCTCTAGCCCTCTTTAAGAGGAACCTGGACGACTGGATGGGAAACAGAAAATACACTCCTGGGATCCCACCTGTGTCCCTGCTGGACAGGGGAAACAGGTGCTGACTTTGTGGGAACGTGGGCGAAATTCCTGGCTAGGCTTATAAGGGCCTCTGAGTCTATAGCCTAGTATCATCCTATGAACCTATAATGAATCTCCAGCTGTGTTAATGGTTTTGGTGATGGATAGAAAGAGTTTGTCTTTTGAGGATATGCTTCTGTTGAGATGATATTGTAGGATCATGTCTTTGAGTTCAGGATACTTGTTGGGGGTATGTATTAGGGAGTGGATAATTAGTACTTGACTCTGATGCAGCTAGTGTAGGGGTTTGGTCTAGTTAAGATGTCTGAGGGCTTGGCAGTGGTGTGCTCTGTGAGAGGTGTTAGCAGCAAAGTAGGCTATTGTACAGCAGCACTGTTCTAGTTTTGTTTGTATATTAGCTTAAAAATTAGTAAAAAGTGGAGAGGCATATACAAGGGTTGGTAGAAGATAGTTATTTGCTATAGTAGCTCTAGTACTGTTGAAAAATGGATTAACTGTATATAACAGGCCACGTTTTTTTCCAAATCTTAACTGCCACTTTGCTTCCCAATTTTCTGTACCTTATCACTCCTCCTCATACTGCACTTATTTCCTAAACTCTTACTTTTCCTCTTTTTCTTACACCCCACCACTAACTTTGATTTTTCCTCTGTCCATTTATCTTCCTGCTTATTTCCATAACTTCTCCTTTCATAACTCTTATCATTTTTAAGCTCATTTTGCATCTGTCTGTAAATAATTACTAAACTCAAAAACACTCCAATCTACTGTTTTCTCTATAGCCTTCATGTATAAATGCATTGTTACTGTATGCTATTTCTCTATTCAATCTTCTTCTTTCAGCTTTTCCCGGTTAGAGGTCACCACAGCAGATCACCTTGTCCACTCATAATTGGCAGTAGAGTTTTACAGTGTCGAGTTGCCAGCCCAGCACCCAACCTTCCACAGAAGGCACACACACACACACACACACACACACACACACACACACACACACACACACACACACACACACACACACACACCTAGGGCCAATTTAGAGTGTCCAATCCGCCTATAGCATGTCTTTGGGATGCAGGAAGAAACTGGAGCACCTGGAGGAAACCCACGTGACCACAGGGAGGACATGCAGACTCCACACAGAAGGCACCCCAGACAAGGATCGAACCGGAGAACCTCTTGGTAGGAGACAGCAATGCTAACCGCAGCACCACCATGGCCACCCTATTTCTCTATTTAATAATTAGTCGATTTATGTTAATTTCTCCCTTTTTTGTGTTAAAATATGTTCATGTAAGAAATATTTAAAAATCATGTAAATATGTAAATAAGCTCATGTATAGATGTGTTTACCCTGCAATTATAAATGTACATCATGTATAACTTAAATGTGGAGCTTTTCTCCCCGGCCTCTGCTAAAAATTGGTTTTGGGTTTTGCCCAGTCAGACTTTTCACTCTCAACAAAGACAAATAAATAATATGTTATTTTGGGGGGGGCTTTTTTTGATTACAGTTTGGAAATAAACATCGGTCTTCTTATCATTGTCAATTGTTTCTCATAGTAATTTTGTATGGTCAAACTATTCAATGTTTGTATTGTTTAATGAAATTTTTTTAGTAGGGTTTTGTTACAGACTACTGTTTTTGGAATAAATACTATTTTAATCTGCCAGGACACATTTGAAATGACCTAAACTCCTCAAATCGGGAAATAATTAAGCTTATTGTTAACTTTCAGCTAAGCCGGCTTTATATTACCTATGTGGAAGAGACTAGTAGGAGCCCTATAGCTAGAACGGTTCCCCCTTACGTTGCTGAAACGTTTCTTGAAATTGCCAAAAGTCCCAATATTAAAGGGTACTCTGATGTTCTGATGCATCCAGCCACTGGAGAACTGATCAGAATTAAAGATCTGGAAACTTTACTTTTATCCGTCCATAATGACCTAAAAAAAAAATTGTACAAGATTATCTTCCCAATATTTTTTTTACTTTTTCACAATCATAAACTGTGTTGCCTGTCTGCTTTTAATATTTATTGCATCTCAAACATGAAACTTGTTCAGTTTTAAAACTTTTATTCATTTCATGAAGAGTAATCTAAATTTGATGAATATATTTCCTCATAAAGATCTTCCAAGACAACGTTGCAGTTGTCAAACACAGCGATTTTAAAATTAACTCTGTATTATTCATCTTGTTACTACTGTCAATAGTTTCAATCTGACTTAGGAAGGTCCAAACGTTATGAATGAAATGTAATATTAACTTGTATAATTTAGACTGAGATTCTTTTTTCTACAATCTCCCATAATAGCCATTAAGTAGTAATCTAATCATTTTGGAAATGCACTTTTTCTTTATCTATTGTCAAGTTTATTTTATCTAATGTATTTCTCATTATATTAGATTTTATTATCCAACCTGTCTGATCCAGTTGCAATTGCTTATTGTCCTATATTATTCCCACTTTCTGGCCAATTGCTATCTTATCCCCTATCTCAAAAGTTCTAGAAAAGTGCATCCACCTTCAACTTCTACCCTACCTCACAGACAACCACCTATTTACCCTCACACAACATGGTTTTAGACCTGCACACAGTACCACAACAGCTCTCCTCTCCTTCCTCGAAACCATCAACAAAGGCCGGGTTTCCAGCTGTCTAGTGTTCAGCCTGCTTCTGGACTTATCTAAGGCCTTTGCCACTATCCCCCATTACCTTCTCCTATCTAAACTCTAATCTAAACCTATCCCACTCTTCTGTCAACTGGTTTTCCAGTTACCTCTCTGACAGACAACAAGCTGTCAAATGGAAAAAAGCCACCTCCTCCTTCCTTAATACACCTTCAGGCATACCCCAGGGTTCCACATTGGGGTTCCCTACTGTTCAACATTTTCATAAACGACTTCCAACAAAACTTTCCTAGGGCTAAACTGATTCAATACACAGATGACTTTACAATCACTGCTCCTCCACTTCCACCTTCAGTCTCTTAAAACTAACTCAGGATGCTTTCTGTTATACCAAACATTGGATGATAGACAACCACCTATCACTCAATGCATCAAAAACTAAAATTATGTTATTTTCCCCTTCATAAAGTGCCATTATAGACAAGAACTCATTCTCCATTACCAGTCAAAACAATACCTCTTTTGAGGTAGCCTCCCATGTAAAGTTTTTAGGAGTCCTTACTGATGAACAGTTAAAATTTGATACCCACCTACTAACCAATATAAATAAAACCTACCAGAAACTAGGCATGTTATACCGCCATAACTGCTATATCACTCCCACTATAAACTTGTACTCTCTAACACCTTCCTCGCTCCTTCTTTCCTATATGGTGCCCCACCTCTTACTAACCTTCAATCTTCTGTAAAAACAAAACTATCCTCCTGTTATAACAAAATTTCTAAGTTTGCTACTGGCTATAAATCCTCCTCCCACCACTGCAATGCCCTACACAAACTAAATTGGCTAGAACTTCCCAACCATCTTACGTACATTCAACTTACTCATGCCCATAAACTCATCTTTAATTCCTCCATGTGCCCCTCCCTTGCCTCCTCTTTCAAAATGCACCTACCCAACAAACTTCTAAGATCCAGTAACCAGAATTTGCTTGAACTGCAGAATCCTGCTCGTCCTCCAGGCAAACACCTGCTATCCTTCCTGCTATCCTTTTCCCTAGCTCGCCTCTGGACCTCCCTGCCACCTCTTATTCATACTATAGTCCTCCAGGCAAACACCTGCTATCCTTTTCCCTAGCTCGCCTCTGGACCTCCCTGCCACCTCTTATTCATACTATAGTCCTCCAGGCAAACACCTGCTATCCTTTTCCCTAGCTCGCCTCTGGACCTCCCTGCCACCTCTTATTCATACTATAGTCCTCCAGGCAAACACCTGCTATCCTTTTCCCTAGCTCGCTTCTGGACCTCCCTGCCACCTGTTATTCATACTATAGTCCTCCAGGCAAACACCTGCTATCCTTTTCCCTAGCTCGCCTCTGGACCTCCCTGCCACCTCTTATTCATACTATAGTCCTCCAGGCAAACACCTGCTATCCTTTTCCCTAGCTCGCCTCTGGACCTCTCTGCCACCTCTTATTCATACTATAGTCCTCCAGGCAAACACCTGCTATCCTTCCTGCTATCCTTTTCCCTAGCTCGCCTCTGGACCTCCCTGCCACCTCTTATTCATACTATAGTCCTCCAGGCAAACACCTGCTATCCTTTTCCCTAGCTCACCTCTGGACCTCCCTGCCACCTCTTATTCATACTATAGTCCTCCAGGCAAACACCTGCTATCCTTCCTGCTATCCTTTTCCCTAGCTCGCCTCTGGACCTCCCTGCCACCTCTTATTCATACTATAGTCCTCCAGGCAAACACCTGCTATCCTTCCTGCTATCCTTTTCCCTAGCTCGCCTCTGGACCTCCCTGCCACCTCTTATTCATACTACAGACAAGCACTCTACCTTTAAGACCCTGCTTCTTTCCCATCTCAGAACCCTCTGGGAATGTTCCAGCTCTCAACCCACATGACTCACCTCTTTTTTCCCCATTTCTCACACTCCATTACTTCTCTCTTCTCTTCATCATACTGAGCTTCTCTGACTACCACCATCTTCATTTTTCTCATTTACTCACTCTTACTCTAATTTTTTTTCCTTTTTGTCCCACCCTTCTTACATTCAACGATTAACACCTCTTATCTCCCTATCCTTCTTTAACTCTGCTAAGATTTCATGTAAAAAAATACTGTAATGTCAACCCTGTGTTATTTCACATTGTAACAAATCTAACAGGAATATGCACCAATGGTGATTGACGTGTGTGTGTGTGTGTGTGTGTGTGTGTGTGTGTGTGTGTGTGTGTGTGTGTGTGTGTGTGTAATTTTACTTTTTGTTTTTCAACTGTATTTTCACTGTAATTGTGGATTTTTTGTCATGTTGTGTAATACCATCATTCTTCAGTAATATTACATAAACATAAATGCATTGTCTTCATATTATATTGTTGTTTATGGAGCTTGTCTCCCTGGGACTCCATTGAAAATGGGCTCTTCTTGGCCCAATGGACTATCCCGGTAAACAAACTGTAAAATAAATAAATAAAATAAATAAATCCTATCCTTAACGGCACAGTAAATGTAGAAAAATGATAATGTTCAAGCAAACTGACATGTATCACAATGGTAGATCATGAAGAGAAAACTCCTTCAACAGCATAAAATCTGTTTTGACTCACTTGTATCTGTTAACAGAGTATACATATTAATAATGATTTACTTACCACAGGCTGGTTATAAAAATTAATCCAAGACAAAAGGGATGGATGAAGGATACCTCTGATGTCTTGCAGTTTATTATACAGGGCTAGGTTTAATTCCCTTAGGCTCCATTTGTCTGGTATTTGAGTGAGCAAGTCATTTAACCAGACAGTGCATGACCCTAGTGAGTTGGTCCAGCTGACAAATAAAATATCACAAGCATCTCTCTGACCCTCAAAGGTGTACTTTGATAGTGAGCAGGTCATACAGCTGCACTGTTTTGCTTTGGGAAAGATTTTTGAGCAACATAATGAACAAAAGGAATCGTAAACACTACTGTTATGTCACATGGACTGATAAGATCATGACTGTATTCTTATGTCTACTCTTCCAGATCCTGCCGGACTTCTAAACTAGACATCTAGATTGCATTTCTTTGTCAGGTTGTGGCTGGCTCTCTAGGTCACATCTCCATTTAAATGTTCAGCTGAAATGTTTATAACATATGTAGCAGACTTGGCCAGCCTTCTGGATAAATGTGCTCTAACCGAGATTGATAATGTCTCATCGTATTTATTAAAACAGAAGGCAATACAAGAGCAAGCTAATGTAACAATGTCTACTAAGTAACTGAAAGGCCTAACTTTCTCTGCACAAATGAAATAAAGAACTGACTGGCTCATGTAATATCAGGAGTTCTGTCGACAAAAAATTGGATATCTGAATCCCCTCCTACTTTCACTGAATTCAAGAATATGTTAAATGAAGTTTGTCATTTACAACTTAAAACTATTATCTCTAGAACAACAAGAAAGACTTATCCTTATTATATCTGGGTAAATTTACAGAATTTGTTGAAAAACGATTAACTATTACAATGAATAACTTCAGTTTCCTTTTTTCTTCTATATGTGATACACAATCAAAAATGGTTAAAGTACCACCTTTTATGTAAAAGATTAATGGATGTCTTTGTAAATACTTTATTTTATTTTATCAGTTATTACATATAGTCATTTGAGTTTTATATGTTATAACCTCTGAAATCACAATTTTTCTGTAAAGTTTATGTGATTGTTTATAAACTTGTTTTATCTAAAATCAATAAAATTGTTTAAATAAAAGAAGTTCTCTCAACATCGTAAAAGGTATATGCAGACATCATTGTTGTAAAAGAGTCTCACGCCTTTAATTTTATGCTTCAGAATGAACATCAATAATAGAATAGCCTGATACAGAGGCATTAAACCAACTGCCTTAGGCAAAACAACTGCATTAGTCATAAAAGCCACCCTATCTAAGTTGAACACTATTTTGAAGTATTTAAACACGATTTGCAGTAGTGAGATCATTGTGGATAAAATTACTGCTATAAATGGCAGTGTTTCCGGAAAAAATCTAAGTCAACTGAAATGGCTGGCTAGCTTAAAAGGGGAGTAAAGTTATTTTTTCTATTACTCAGCTATTAGACTAGAGACAGATGGTGCTGAGGTGGCCAGAAATGTAGGACACGTGCATAAATGTTTGAATGTTGGGGTCCAGGGTTTTATAAATGCTTGACAGTTGGGGTTCAGGGAGTAGGAAGCCTGCTGAGTCTACTGAAAATTGTACTTTGAGTAAAGAAAAATACAGGTCTTTCTTAAACAGAATGTATAACAGTTTCAAGGTATGAAGGTATAACAGATTAGAAACTGATCAGGTTTTTATTGTGATTGTTAATTCATCAAGCATAAAAACATTTTCTATTTGGCCAGGTAAGATTTAGCAAAGTTTTACTATGTCTACCCCCCCATTAACATTGCTCTATAAATACTCCTGGCTCAGCATTGTAGATAGATGGTGTTCTAACGTAGGCCCATGTAACTGTGATTTATTCAGCAGTCCCAACACTGGAGGAGGCACACGCAGAGGGGGACAATAAAGGAGTATGGCTCATTCGCCTCTGTCCAAGGAAAGAGATAGCTACAGGTACTTGGGAAACACATTGGGAAGTGCAGTTTCTCCTAAGGAGAGAGATCAAGGAAACAACTGCCTGTGTTGAGGAAATGGGGTAGAAGTGGTCACTGACAATGTTACTTGGAGAAGAGAGAAATGACCAGCAAGGACAGCCCAGTGCACATCCCCTTCTGCTCCTTAGCTGAGCATCCATGGAAAGTTAGGGCTACAATAAGAAAAATCCTCAAACTACTGATGGCTGCCGTAATAATGGCTCTTCTCAGGTGACTCTCACCCTTGGATACAAGGGAATGGATGGGTTGATTTGTCAAGAGGAGGCTGATGATCATCAAAAAGAGGAATAAAGAGAAAAAAACATTCTGAGAATGCACCCGATGTGCATACATCTTTTACCATGAAAATGTCTCTGCACATGTGCTGTACTTCATGTACATATGCTATACTTCATGTAAATGTGCTGTACTTCATGTATATGTGCTACACTTCATATGCATGTGCTGTACTCCATGTGCATGTGCTGTACTTCATGTGCTTGTGTTGTACTTCATGCACATGTGCTGTACTTCATGCACATGTGCTGTGTGTCTTGTACATGTGCTGTACTTCATGCACATGTGCTGCACTTCATGTACATGTGCTATACTTCATATGTATGTGCTGTACTTCATGCACATGTGCTGTACTCCATGTGCATGTGCTATACTTCATGTACATGTGCTGTTCTTCATCTGCTTGTGTTGTACTTCATACACATGTTATACTTCATGTGCATGTGCTGTGTGTCTTGTACATTTGCTGTACTTCATGCACATGTGCTGTACTTCATGTACATGTGCTATACTTCATATGCATGTGCTGTACTCCATGTGCATGTGCTGTACTCCATGTGCATGTGCTGTACATCATGTGCTTGTGTTGTACTTCATGCACATGTGCTGTACTTCATGTGCATGTGCTGTGCTTCATGTGCTTGTGTTGTACTTCATGCACATGTGCTGTACTTCATGGACGTGTTATACTTCATGCACATGTGCTGTGTGTCTTGTACATGTGCTGTACTTCATGGACATGTGCTGCACTTCATGTACATGTGCTATACTTCATATGTATGTGCTGTACTTCATGCACATGTGCTGTACTCCATGTGCATGTGCTATACTTCATGTACATGTGCTGTTCTTCATCTGCTTGTGCTGTACTTCATGCACATGTTATACTTCATGTGCATGTGCTGTGTGTCTTGTACATGTGCTGTACTTCATGCACATGTGCTGTACTTCATGCACATGTGCTGCACTTCATGCATATGTGCTGCACTTCATGTACATATGCTGTACTTCATGCACATGTGATATACTTCATGTACATGTACTATACTTCATGCACTCTGGGTGATACTCCTGCTTAGTTACTTTAAAATCTGAAGTTACATTAGGCATGTTCAATTATTTATTCCATTAGAACAGGATGTGCTGCACCCCACTCTTAACACCTACTCCTGTCTCACTTTAAAATGGAGGGCATATGAATTAAGGGAGGTACAGCCCTCTTACTAAAAAAATCATTACTACTATATGAATGCATTATTTTACTGTATAAAAATAGACAGCACATCTGTTTGTTAAAAGTACACAGTAGAACATTGTAGAACAAAACACTGCCTTTTGCTTCCCACCCTCTGAACTTAATTATTTACACTTTGAGCTTGTACCATAAAGGAAGAGCAGTTAACATAGTTTTTATTTATTTAATTTCTCAGAGATGCAGCAGTCTTGGTGCAAAAAAAGATGATTAAGTCTAGGAAGCGGGAGTCCTCTTTGTGGGGAGCGTAAGTGGGTTTGCTCTACATAAATAATAGGTTTTCATTTTTAAACCATCTTCTTTAGTTTTTAAATTTGTAACAACATGTTTATGGAATTTTAACTGGTTCTTTCTTTACAAAAGCATGCTTCATTTTAACATGTTTTGAGGAACTGTGATCAATTTTTTTTTTTATCCTCCAGTTGTAATTCACAAAACCAGAGAAGAGTTCTTATTCAGGTACACGTTCGAATCTACTGAATCCAGTATGGAACCTAGGAAAGAAAGTGGGAGATTTCCTATGACGTTTGGGTTACACTTAAGTGTAAGAAATGTTTGTAAATCACTTCCATATGTTGAACAGCATGACTTAATCAAGAGCCCTTTCAGACTGTTAACTAATCATGGACATATTCGGATGCGCTGTTTTGTGAAAAGTGTAAATACTATTCTAGATGCTGGGTAAGCACCTGTAATACTGTAGATAGGTCAAAGGGCAAAGTAATGAACTGTCAGTGAAGTGTTCTCATCTGATACCCAAGAAACTTTTTGTGGTATTTGCAAACTGGACTACTTAGTAATACTTAGATAAGCACTCGTCTTTTCCAAGGTTCCTGTCCATGATTTGTGGCTTATTAGCTGAAACAGATAAAATGTTTTATAATGATGAAATTGTTCAGAAAAGACTGATCCACAAGTAGCCCTACCATTGCTCCTTCTGATCAGCACAAACCCTGCCAATGTAGAGAAAGTCTCCCTATGTGCCATTGACTCAGGTTCTAGTCCTAGCGACTTGATGAATTAAAGACACAAAAAGAAGTTGGTTCTGTGCTACAAAGGCGAGGTCCTTCAGCATCATCCCTATGGTTGTCATCAATGTGTCTAGCCATCTGGTTGCATGTCACCCTCTTCACTTGGTTCCTTCAATCTTTCCAAACATAATGTCCTTCTCCAGTGATCTCTCTCTCTTCTGATTGTATGACCAAACTAAGACAGTCATAACTTCATTTGTGCTTTGAGTGACAGAGCCGATTTGATCTCTTCCAAAATTGATTTGTTAGTTCTTCTGGCAGTCCACAGCATGCATAAAATCCTTCTCCAGCCCCAAATTTCAAAAGAGTCAATCTTTCTCTCCCATTTCTGTAGTGTCCATCTTTCACATCCATAATTGACCACTGAGAAAATTAGTGCGTGGACAAGTCTGGTCTTTGTTTTGATTGTTATTTCCCTGCTTTTGAATACTTTGTCGACAGCCCTCACTGTAGAGTGACCAAGTGCTATTCTGCAAAGTATTTCTTCCCTGCTTTTGAATACTTTGTCGAGAGCCCTCACTGTAGAGTGACCAAGTGCTATTCTGCAAAGTATTTCTTCCCTGCTTTTGAATACTTTGTCGAGAGCCTTCACTGTAGAGTGACCAAGTGCTATTCTGCAAAGTATTTCTTCCCTGCTAGTTTCTTCCATGTTTACAAAAGAGCCTAGGAGACAAACATTCTTTATGACTTCTATTCTATCATCTTCAAGCTCAAAATCTTCATCATTTTCTCTGTTCATAATCTTCACCTTTTTTGTGTTCATTTCTAATCCCATGTAATGACTTTCAGCTTTAACTTTTCTCAGTAGATATAGCATGTCTTTTTGTTGTTGGTGATGAGCGTTTCATCATCTGCATAGCAAAGATTGTTTATATTTCAGCCTCCAACTTTAAAACTGATGCTGTCTACCTCAAAATTTGCTTTTATGAAGATGGCTTCACTGTAAAAGTTGAACAGGTAAGGTGACAAAATGCTTCCTTGCTTTAACCCATGTTTTATTGGAAACCAATCAGTGTTGCTATATTCAGCTCTCACTGCATCTTCTTGATTTTTATAAAGGCTCTTTATCAACTGAATTGTGTGTTTGGGTATTCCCATCTGTGCTAGAGTTCTCCATAGTTTATCATGATCCAGCCAGTCAAAAGCTTTGTTGTAGTTAATATAGCAAAAGTATACAGGCTTTTGATATTATTTGCTCTTCTCCGATATCCATCTAACATTGGCAATAATATCTCTTGTTCCTCAATCTTTTCTGAAACTAACCTGAACTTTGAGTAGTTCCTGCTGAAAGTATAATTGTAGCCTTTGTTGTATTATTTTCAGCAGTATTTTGCTGGCATGTGGAATTAATGCAATTGTTCTGTACTTGTTACAATCCTTAACATCGCCTTTCTTAGGTATAGATATGAACAATGATCTTCTCCAGTCAGTTGGCCATGTTTTTCCTTTCCAAATCTGTTGACACAGTCGAGTGAGGGCCATGATAGCACCTTCTGAGCCTCTGATTAATTAAATTGGAATACCGTTGATGCCAGGTGACTTGTTCGATAAAGCTTCAATTGCTGCTATGCCTTCTTCTTTTAAAACATCTGGTTCTTCCTCAACATCAGTTTCTGGTTCAATTTCCCCAATGTTACCCACATTATCTTTTTTGCATAAAATTTCTGTAAGTTCTTTCCATCTCTTTTTAATGCTTTTTGGATTTTTCAGTATCATTCCACTGGCTTCTTTAAGCATCCCTGGTCGAGGTTGGAATTTCTGCCGCAATATCTTAATATCCTGATAAGCTAGTCTGTTTTTTTCTGTTTACATGCTCCGATTCAGTTTTCTGACAGATATCCTTGAAATATCATTCCTTGTCTTTCCGAGTTTGATATTGAAACTCTTGGTTTATTTGTGATACTTTATCTCTATCAACAGAAAATTTTGCTTGTCTTCTTTGTTCTGTTACTCTTCTAGTTTATTCTGAGATCTATTGTGATTTTTTGGCTTTCTTTCTTTTCTGGGGTGTTTTTTTTCAGCTTTGTCACTTATTAAGGTTTTAATGTCATTCCATAACTCATCAGGCTGTCTATTTCCTGTATCAAGAACATCAAAACTGTTCTTTACTTTTATCCAGTAGTCTTGTGGAATATTTTCAATGTCATATTTTGGAAGCTCTCTAATGATCTTCTTCTTGCAAAGCTTTACCTTGATCTTGCATGTCAAAAGCTTGTGGTCACTTCCACAATCAACTCCTTGTTTAGTCCTTGTGGTTAACACTGCAGATTTCCATCTCTGTCCTATGCAGATATAGTCAATTTGATTTTGATACGTGCCATTTGGAGAAGTCCATGTCTACTGGTGAAATTGGTGGTATTGAAAATGCATACTCATGATTATTCATGATTGACAGTTGGTTTTGTAAAACTGTACTAAGTTATCAACAGCTTAATTTCTTTCTCCTGTGCTGTGCTTTCCAACCACTGCATCTTCAGGAGTGCTTCCTACTTTTGCATTGATGTCCCCCATAATCATCAGTAGATTTTGATTTGGTGTTTCATCTGTTTCATTTTGAAGTTGTTGGTAGAACAATTCTTCATATTCATCTTCCCCATCTGTCATTGCAGTCTATACTTGGGGATCAAGGTGACATTGATTGGCTTTCCCTGTAGACAGACTGACATGACTCTATCACTGATAACATTATACTTTAGTACCATATTTGAAAAATTATTGTTGAGGATGAATGCATGCCATTTTTCCAGTATGTTTCATGACCACAGTAGCAGATCCAATGCTCATTTGATTGAAAGTGGCCTTGTCCTGTATATTTGAGTTCACTAATCCCTAATAAATCAACTTTTTGCTTTTTCCATCTGATCTTTAACAATTTCCAATTTTCTTTGGTTCATGCTTCGTATATTCCATGTTCTTATGTTAAGAATATCTTTGCAACTTCTGATCTCCCTTTTCTGTCCAGCAACATCAACATCAGGATGACCAGATGGCTTTCATCTGTCAGCTTCACAAACACCAGGCATACTTTGGATGACCGTCAGCTCTTCTTTAGTGGCATGGTGAGTTCCTTCCAACCTAGGGCACCATCTTCCAGCATTATACATCACTTCCTTTTGTTGTCTCATCCTCATTAAGTTTTCCTGGCAGAATACAGATATAGACTGCTAGGCCTTGCATAGTATAAATTTGATGCTGTCACAGCTGCCACTTCAAACACAATCTTTCTGTCTTCAACACTGCCCATTGTTAGTCTAGTATCTCTGCTGAAACCTGTGTACCTTGGGAGACCCTGCTGGTAGTAAACCTACAGACAGCATAGCTTTCAGCTTCAAAGATGCGTGTAAGCTTCTGTGGTGCAGCAAACCCATATACCATGCGAAAGTCACTCTACTAAATTTTGTTTAGCAGCTACAGTTCTAGTGCCAGAATTTTAGGTAACTGCTGTGAATATTTCTATGAAATATGACCTAGATTTGAAAACTGGATACAGAAAAAAAATCAGATTATCTGTAGCATGCAATTGTCAATAGTCACTTGCTTGCAATGACTGACACATTTCCTCATGTAAAATAATTTTACGGGCAGAACAAGAATATGGCAGGAGTCACTCAGATCCGGACTCTGCTATTTGGATTTTTTAGGAGTGATTTTTATACTTGACTGGTCTTACTTGCTGGATGCAGTGTTATGTTCCCAGACTTTTATGTGTAGGAGAGTTTACATTATACTGGGATTCGAGGATATAGAAACACTTGTTTAACAACATTTACAGCCAGGAGAAGGCATTATGGTTACTTCTGCATCATACAACATACGGTCTCCATGCCTTTATTGACATTCATAGCAACTGAAGTTACTTATCATTTCATTGACTGAACTCCTGTGAGAAATTACAATAACTCTTAAAACAGTAAAGCCTTTGGAAAGTGCACAGAATTCCAAAAAAAAAAATACCATCTGTACCAAAGTTTTCACGTTAGAATGTAAAGGAAGATTAAACGTGTAAAAACAGATTTGGATGTCACACTGCCAGTTAATATACCTGTCTTTATTTAGACAAATAAACACTATTCTCTTCAATACACTCCACCATAAGCTAAAAGAAACTACTTACATTAAAGTCTTTCAGAAGAGGGACGTCATCTTCCTTTTCAAGCTGACACACAGGTTTACTTCCTTCACAGTCACTCCGGGAAGAGAAATTATGGGGATGGGAGGAAGATACATTTCTTAGAAATCTGTTCAAGTCTAGCTGGTCAATTTTAAAGCATCTTTTAACAAATTTTGATAATTAAATTCAAATGGGCTAAGCACATTCTAGTTAAAATAATTTGTCATTTATTTACAGAATGCTGCTGGTTCCTAACGAATTTGAACCTGTTATTGGGAGGATTGAGATTAATTATTTAAACAGTGGAAATTAACTGCTGGACTCAACCCAGTAGCTTTATCTAGTGAGCTATTAATTGAGGACTGGACAGAGATCTTTTCAACAGGTTTCATGACTTAAACTTTTGATTATCAAACAATATATAGAGTGTTTGGACCAAACATAAAAGAAGCATCCTAGGAATTAGTAGAAGATTATAGGCACAACTATGGGGGTTAAAGTATCTGATTAAATACAGTTACAGTCCCCCCCCACACACACACACACAAAACAGTTTGCCGCACATAATTCAGGTAAACATCAAGAATGCAGTCATATTAGATTTCTGGCTTGAAATGTATTTAAAAATCCCAAACAGAGTTTACAATATTAATTATAATAATGTAGCTTGGTACAAATACATCCTATAAAAATCACAAGGAAGACATCCTAAAGAGAAGACAGCATTGTAGAAGTCAGAATCACTTCCACTTATGAATAGATGAAGTTAAACCATCCAAGGATTGGAATCCCGGAAATGCATTCCACTTAAAAAAAAGTCTGAAAAACACTTTTTAGTGTGCACCCCCAATGTGGGGGGCAAACCTTGACCACTGAACTTATTTATCCTAGCACCACAGTTGCAAAAATTCAGTAAGAAAATTCCCCCAAAAAGGTATCATTGCTAGCTTAACTCTTGACAGTGATTTCCTATCATCGGTGGGTTGAATTTTGGGCAAATGATGTTCATAAATTCAGTATACGTCCACTTACCGTAGGTTACCCATCAGAATCTAGTATTTTACAAATCTGTTAGAATCAAAATAATTTAATAAGATGGTGATAGGCTCACTAATTGTCCTTGGACATTTATACTTCACTTTACATAATTCATTGCATATTAAATCTCCCTTTGAATCTAAGGTAGAATCCTAACTTTTAGATGCACCCTTGTAATGTCCTGTCATGCATTAAAAACTATCAAGGACACCTTAAAACTAAAACATAAAAAAAAGTTTTACCTTTATTAATCTACTGCCATTGAAACAATCACCTTAGGAGAACATTGTAAAGACAGTAGCTTGCAGTGTCGGACAAATTTCTATAGCAATTGTTAGAGGTGATTGGACAGTCTCTGATGCTGAGTTATCACCCAATCCATAGGCAGTGAATGGCAGCTCAGTCAGCCACTCAGACAAGTAACTGCTAATGATATTCAGGGCCATGTGACTATTTTACTTAACGGGACTAGCATTCTCCAAAAAGTATTACTTCAGAGACACAATATAGCTTTTGCATAATCAGTTCTTTCATGCACTACTAAATTCTTTATGTCATGTATAGTTAAAGATGATTTTAGTGACAAGATTGCATGGTATTTGTAATTTAGGCATGTGGGATTGGGTAAAACCCCAACAAACCTTTATACAAAATTTGAAAATTGCCAGCTGTTGTATATTACCATGGACCTATCATTCATGGACATTACAAACACTTCCACTGGTACTGATACCACATTTAATTGTCTGAAGGGGGAGTGCTGCACATTAGACATCCCAGTATCTCTGCCCATGTGGCCAGTCTGCCCTCACATTGGGAGGAACTAGAAGCAAATGTGGAATTAAAGTAGCAGTGCTACAGTGGTGTACCTTATCCTATGGGAGTATCAGGGAGAATGTACATGAGTATAAGTGGGAATGGCGAATGGTATATGGCAATAGACTGGAAAATCCTAATAAAGGTAATTCCTTTGTTTTAGGTGTGTTGAAACAAAGCTTACTGTGAGCATCTGTGTTAAGTGAAACTTAACTGGTACATTAAGAGAGATTGCAGAGATGAAAGATATTGTTGTAAATTAAATATAAACATTTCAGGATTCGGTCTTCCTTTTTACCACATTTTGCTCATTCTAAATCCCCCCAAAAATGCGAGATTAAAATACACATTTTCAAAAAAAAAAAAAAAAAACACTAAACACTGCAAACTAACCAAGTGTGATAATACATTTAATATTTATTTATTTTTCTTACATGTGTAATACCCATAATATTTGTTCATGGACAATCATGCTCCAAAGCAACACAGTCACATTTTCCTTCCATTTTCAACACCTAGCACCTGTTACAAGGTGTACTTTTACTTAAGTCGCACAGGTATTACTAAACTGCAGTCTAAGTGCCATAATGTCATAATACCATATTTACTCCAAAAGACATTCCAATTTAAAGACACAAATAAACACAAAAGAACCTGAAGGGAATGCTAGCAGCGGTCTCTGTAGACTGGTTCTAAGTAGTGCCTGTTTTCTGCCACTGGCCTAGAAATACTTTAGTGCGTATGTATTTACGGCCTGTTCTTGCATGCTATCAAAGTTTTCCATTTGAATGGTACTATTTATATGCATATCGCAATGGCAGCTCATGCAAACAAAAGCTGACAATATAGCAACTTGGTAATGAAGCTACTAACTTAGTTAGACTTCTACAACGGTGATAATAACTGTGAGGTGCAGCTGGGACTTGGTTTTGCTGTGGACTGTCTTAAGTTTTGTGAACAAAAAACATATACTTCTTGAAATGCTATCTTTTCACCATCTGTGCCACAATGCTACTAGTGTCGAATGTCATCATAATATTAGTCTTTCTTATCTTTTGAAGTGTTACCAGTCTGCTGTTGTTAAAGTATTCATGTAGTGGATGTTTTTTCCAATATCCTGTAGGAAGTTGTCAGATTAGTTCACTGTGCAGAATAGTTTCATTCTAAAGATACTTCTTTTACCACTTTTCGTTAGTGGCATCGTAATATTCTGTAAAAAAATAAAATAAAACAAAAAAGGATGACTAATGGCTTAGGAAGATCCAGCTATCATTATTCTTCCATGTAAACAAAAAATACACAATTAAGAGGATAAATAAAAATGTATGTTAACTGTATCTTATTATCATGTTTTGCCTTCTACCTGTTTTTTTTTTTCCCAAGGCAGAAAAATATAAGCAAAAAAGACAGATTAAACAAAATTGCTTGCCTAATCTTAGCATCTCTTTATTTTTTTTTTATTTATTTAATGCTTGTAAACCAGACTGGTAGGCTGGGACAACTCTCTTATCAGCCACAACCTGGGCCAGGTGGCAACACAGCAAATATAAAGAATGCAGAGTGAGGTTTGTGAAATTGCAACAAAACTCAAGACTCAGAAAATAAAATCAAATGTAAAACAAATAAAAAGTAAGAGCACATGCATAACAGGAAAATCAAATTATATACAAAAATAACATAAATGAATAAAGAAAGAAAGCATATATTGTAAAAACGCTTAAATGCCATTCTTTTAAGAAAATTGGGTTAATGATCAATAAAAAATAAATGAGATGATATGTAGATTATTGAACTGCGGTAGTAAATGGATGTAACCATTGCAAAGAGTATCTAATGAAGTGTGAAGCCACTTTCTTGCATATTTTGCAAAAATGTTTCTGGTAGCAAATAAGAGTTTTGCAGCAGTGGAATGCTAACACCTTTCCCACATAATAGTACATATAAAGATTATTCACAAACTCGTCAGACTAATAATGCTATGCTGTAGTGTACATTATAAATATGTGTTGCTATTTTTGCAGTTATATCATAAAAAAGGTTGTCGTTAGATTTTCTTGGGCCATAATCATGAATAGTTCTGTGAAAGTGACCAGTCAAAAACAGTAGGCTACTTTGAGTAACTGGTCACTGGTATCTGCTCCTGGGATAAACCAGACACTTTCTCCCATACGTTTAGAGCTTTAGCTCTTTTAGATTCTTATTTTCTATTATGTTTCCTTTTGTTTAACTGTCATGTCAAAAATGTCTTTTTGTCTTAAAGTGTTATTATTGCATTTGCATGACTTACCTTTTGTACCAAAATATGTGGCGCTTAAGGTGCTGATTGGGCTTTTTAGCCATCAGTGAACTTCCTTGTCTCTTCTATAAGAAGAAATACTCCACATGAAATTTATTTTCCTTACACTGATGCCACTGAAGATTAAGTGTGACCTTTAACCTCAGTGACATCACCTCAGGGAAACGCAAAATGCATTCATAGAGTTTAATGGACGTATGATGTGTATGTGCAGAGATGTGGCCATTAAACTCTATAGACCACTGTCTTACATGACATCACAGAGAAAAACTCTAAATTTATTTGGGTCATGGTTTCAGTAAAAAGTTTATAAAGATTTTTATTAAAAAAATATCCCAAATAAATTAGTTTTGGCTATGGCAAGATGCATCATAGCGCTTAACTCACAAAATGCTGCTATGTAAAGTGTAACAATACACTTTAAAAATCACCTTATTTGGAGTAGAAGTAGACTGTATGGTAGAAAATGAAAAAAAAAGAAAAAAAACATGAGCCTCTCTTTCCTGGACTCCGTAGAGATCTGGAAAGTTTAAACTCATTCTTGCAGTTATATCTAACACAATGCACACACTTGCCGGAATTAAGTTCTTCCAGTAACCAAAACAAAGATTTAAGATAGGCATCTGTACTGGGAATATGATACATGTAAGAGGTCTGGACAAAGCTAAAATTTATGAGAGGACAAATGCCCAAAATCAGGGACAAATTTTAAACAGCACTGTAACACACTTAAAACGTTAATTAGTATTTAGTGTCTTCATGACTTGCTAGAAAACTTAAAACTGCATGAGGGACAGACCAAAAATCTGGGGCAAAAATCTAGACATTCTGCAAAATACTGGAGAGTTCAGAGATATGCTGTTGTTAGAACTTTTGGCATGGAATATTATTAGCAATTATTATTCCAACAGACATTAAAAAACCAAAGTAATACAATAAAACTTAAAAATATACATGAGGCAAAGGCTTTGTGCTTCTCACTGGCAGATAGAGAATAAAGGTTAAGAGAATGACTGAGCCTGCATCTGCTCTAATTATTTTATCACCTTAAAATGCTCCCCTACCAGGTTTTAGCTAATCATTCAAAGGGAACAGCCAAAGACTCAGACACTGAAGGCTGGTACTTGTAGAGGTTAAGGTAAAACAGATAATTGAACTATCATCTGAAAGTGTCCACTAAACAAACCGTCACATTATTAACACAGCTCTGTCTGGTAAACATGTACACAAGTGGCTTTCACAGGAGGGCTACACCACAGTTTTAGTTATCATCTCTTGGTGTTTATCATCTTTCTTTCAAAGTAAAACAATCTATGTCAGACCCTTAAGACTCTTTTCATTTTGTAAAAGTATATGTTGACCTTCTTCACATTTTAAAATGGGCTGCCTTTGTCTTGAAGTAAAGCATCTAAAAGCAGTTTATTTAAAGAGGTGAAAATATTACACATTTTCTTTGATTTTTCTTTAATATGGAGTTTCCAATAGGAATTTATCTGAAGAGGACGTTTGTTTTGTTTATTTTATTTTTCTCTGTTCTGCTTCAAGAATAGAGCTTTTACCTTCAGAAAATATTGTCACATTATTTGTCTCTAACCTCCACATTTACCAGCTATGTAATTGTTCCCAATACAATGAGAATTTAATACTTTATTTATCTCAGTTTGGGGTTTACACATCAGTTATCTGTATTATATACTTCCATAAACAAAACACACAGTGTAAGAAAGCTTTGGCCAATCTGCCTGCAACACTAAAATTGATTTTGTAACTTTTAAAAGTTAACTTCACAGTACCCTGTCCACTGGCACAGGGCATCAACCCGCATCACCAATCCGCATTACAGTCAGTAGCCCAAGGCATATGGAGTAGTCAAAGTAGGTATGACTAACGGGACAAGGTCAGCTTTCCTTCTCAATGGGAGGGTCAGGACTGAATCTACCACAGGTTCACCTTATAACACGTCTAAGCACCGGACCTGTTAGGTAATAACAAACCGTGCTTCTGTCCTACAGACTGCATATATTGAAGACCGTATACATGTACATATACACTGTTTGTTGAAACTCTACTCATAAGTGATGGGGGAGATCTTAAGTACAGAAAGGAAATAATCCAGCCACCTGGCAGTACCCAGTAACTCCCATTCCAGGACACTAGTAAGTTGGTCGTTGCAAAACATACTTTTCCATCTACATTTCATGAGGGGTGATGTGGGTGTTAACCCTGCCCTGGAAGAATAAATGGCTCAACAGACAAATAGCAGGAAGAACATAAAGGCAGTGGAATAGGTCCAGAGAAATTAGACAAAGAAAAATAGCTATACAATAAAATAACTGTACAGTATTTATCTGTAACTAGACATAACATGAAAACAATTTTCTTTATTCCCATCAATTCCTTTAAAAAGTAAGTAACGTAAATAAAATGCTTGTAACTGGAAACCAATCTGAATTATTAACACTTTCCTAGTAACAAGAAGAACTGAAGGTAAGATGAAGTAATGCCACATTTACAAAAGGGTACACTACACCTAATACTGCAGGCACAAAGGCATAAGATGCGTGTTACTTCATACTAGGAGAGAGCATGTCTTGCTGGAAAAATGCACCGGGGACAAGTTTAAAAAAATAAAGTGGTAATCCCAATTTCATTTTAATAATCTTCTTAGAAAGATCCATGCTTTTACTATCAGACACGTTCTGTTAGTATAGCTAGTAGGCTGGATATGGGTTTATAGCACAAACTACAAGTTTTATTTAAAATTAGTTTGATAAATACAACTAATAAGCTAGATATTTGACTAACAATGACAATTTACTCATAAAATGATTATAGGTATTCCTATATCAGAAAAGTCAAACATCTTAAAATAAGTGTTTTACCGTGTGTATTAGTCCTTTGAGCTTTGTAATTATTTACTTTATGGAACTTAACTTACCAAGCTGCACACCTTGCTGGTCTTTGTTCATTTACAAACTAAAGCCTAGTTTATAATACATGGTGCTTAATATTTAGTGAGGCTTTTCATTTGTGTTGAGCATGCACTTCTTGCCGCAGCTTTTAAATGAGAACAAACTATATACAGCCGATTCACTGATCTGAATTTATTATGATATCTGTGATTGTTCCCTCATCTCAGAGTCTGAAATGTATGATACAGGTTTCCTGATGCATGCTCATTCGTAATTGTGCCAGGTCTTAAAAGGATTTCCTTAGAAATAAGTAATGCCCTACCACATAATTATATAATGATAATTTACCCATAAAATGATAATCGCTATTCCTATTTCTTTTTTTTTTTTGGGGGGGGGGGGCAAGTGCACTAAGCAATATTAGCCAATTTCAGGATCAGCCCGGATGAAATACAAAATATTTCAGAAACAAAACAAGCAGAAATGTAAGCAATAATAGAGTAGTTCAAATTAGTAATAGAAAAAAATTGGATATATATATATACAAAATATACATCAGTTTTTAAGGTGGGTCAGCCTTTGGTAATTCTGTGAGAGAAGAAGAGATGTGCAAAGTAGAAAAGCATTGTGTGTTAGATGACATGTCCTGTGCTGAAACAGGAGCATTTGGTTTAGATAAGGAGGTGCCTTTTAAGATGCATTCTAAATTAGAAACGTGTGTTGATTTTCTTTAGCTCACCAGGGAAAGTTGTCAAAGGTCCTTGAGAGGAGAATGCATGTGCAGTGCTGTGGAGTTTTGTTCAAGGGGTAATGAGAGATGGTGTGACAGAGCATGTGCAGTGCTGTGGAGTTTGGTTCTAGGGGTAATGAGAGTTGGTGTGACAGAGCATGTGCAGTGCTATGGAGCTTGGTTCTAGGGGCAATAAGAGTTGGTGTAACAGAGCATGTGCAGTGCTGTGGAGTTTGGTTCTAGGGGTGATGAGAGTTGGTGTGACAGAGCATGTGCAGTGCTGTGGAGTTTGGTTCTAGGGGTAATGAGAGTTGGTGTGACAGAGCATGTACAGTGCTGTAGAGTTTGGCTCTAGGGGCAATAAGAGTTGGTGTGACAGAGCATGTGCAGTGCTGTGGAGTTTGGCTCTAGGGGCAATAAGAGTTGGTGTGACAGAGCATGTGCAGTGCTGTGGAGTTTGGTTCTAGGGGTAATGAGAGTTGGTGTGACAGGGCATATGCAGTGCTGTGGAATTTTGTTCTAGAGGTAATGAGAGTTGGTGTGACAGAGCATGTGCAGTGCTGTGGAACTTGGTTCAAGGGGTAATGAGAGCTGGTGTGACAGAACATGTGCAGTGATGTGGAGTTTGGTTGTAGGGGTAATGAGAACTGGTGTGACAGAACATGTGCGGTGCTGTGGAGTTTGGTTGTAGGGGTAATGAGAGCTGTTGTGACAGAGCATGTGCGGTGCTGTGGAGCTTGGTTCAAGGGGTAATGAGAGCTAGTGTGACAGAGCATGTGCAGTGCTGTGGAGTTTGGTTGTAGGGGTAATAAGAGTTAATGTAGCTTGTCATTAGTGTCTCAGGTTGTATGAGTAGGTGTTTGCATGACACTTAGCTGCAAGGGGAGTGTATGTCTGTATATGGAATAGTTTGTATAGTTGGGATCCTAACAGCAGATTAATATGTAAGCACTAATTATATGCCCTTGCAGGCTATTTTAAGCCTAGCCAATTTTCTTTTTGATGCCTGAATTAACCTATCCAATTTCATGTTACTTTGGCTTTACCCATCCCATGGTCAATAATTATATATTACACATACTGAGGATAACTGGGATCATACCATAGATAATTTGAAGAAACCCATGCATGGGATAAAGCAATTAGGAGCTGCCTACGTAGATTTGCAATACAAGGGTAGTCCTGGTGTACTTTTTCTACTACCCACCCATAGAGCAAAGCTGTGCATGAATATGGGCAGGGATGAGTTTTGTTTAATGTTGTTGGAAAGTCTGTTCCAGAGCAGTGGTATCATTTATGAGATATAGCTGTCCCTTCAAACCATTGTTTTGATGTTGCAGAAGATGTTTAGATTCCTTGACTGAGTATTTCTGATGTCATTTGATTTGCTGCTATGCAGTAAATCCATCAGTAATAATGGGTCAGAGGATGCCGTGTATGGCAGAAACAGGTCACCTCTTAGCAGTCTGAAGGATAGCGAGTATTGTAATAGGGCTTTGAGTTGGTCCACATAGGACATGTTGTTTAGGCCTTGTATCCTTGTAGTAAGGTACCCCTGTGGGTGTTTCAGCTGTTATCCATGTCTGGACTGATACGTATCACAAAGAACAATATACTAATGAGGGATAAGTAAAGAGAAAAAATGACATCCCTAGATCTAGACACAATCCTTTTATTTATTAACTGCACAATATAGGATGACTTCCTTATGACAGTGGGCACATGTTGCTCAAAGGTCAGGCCACTGTTCACAATCCCAAATGTTGAACAACCAAGTCAACTCTTAAGGGTATACTGTCAATGTGGATGCACCCAGAGTAGAAGACTTCCCAAAGGATACAATAATGCAATTTTTGGCAATTAGTTTCAGTCCATGATTTTGGCATTAGTTATTTATTTGGGACAAGCTTTCCTGCAGGATGACTAACCAATTTGGGGATTCAATGACTGTTCCTAGCCTGCAGTCATCTGCAAACTTAACCAGCCAGTGTCCTTTGGTTTTGGCTTTTACTTCAGAGAAGTAGATGCCAAACAGGAGAGGTCCCAACACTGAACTCTGGGGGACTCCAGTAGTGACTGGTCTATTTGTGAAGATAGCTATCCCAACCTTGTTCTCCTCTGTCCTATCTGAGAGACAGCTGGCAATACAGAGGGTGATACAGTTTTTCCCCACTTTATTTGGCTTGTCTACTATGCCTGAGTGAGGGATTGTGTCAAAAGCTTTGGCGATATCCAGGTACTGTTTTACCTTCATCCATTGTTTTGGTGACCTTTTCAAAAAAACTCCATCGGACAGAGGAAATATGACCTGCCCTTGACAAATCCAAACTGAGATGAGTCCAGTATTCAGAAATTTCCTATGTCTATATTGATTAGTTCCATAATATGTCTTTCCAAAACTTTGTATTTGAGGCTTATCAGGCTTATGAGTCTGTAATTGCCTGGGACTGTGGTCATCCCTTATGCAGGGTAAGTGGCTGCAGCTGTTCTCCAAACGCTTGTTATAAAGCCTATATGTAGGCTGAGGTTAAACAGTGTTGTTGGGGGTGGGAGACTAAATACTGCTTCATACCATTTAACATGCATCCAGGGATATTGTCAGGAACCATCTATATAGTAGTTTTAGCTTTTGATAGCAGTTTTAGGACTTGGTCTTGTATGATAGCTGGAGCCTGGAGGCGAGTCACTTTCAGGTATATCTTACAGATCAGATAGAGGGGGAGAGGGGCAACATTAGAGCTGAATTTATCAGCCAGCAGGTTCAATATATCTTCAGCCTCAGTGTAGGTAGCACTGTTCACAATCAGCTCAGTGCACTGTTGCTTTGTGCTTTTGAGATTATCAACATAACTAAAAAAATACCTTGTGATTGTCTTTGGCTTGGGTAGCTATTTTAACCTAAAACTTGGCTTGGGTGGATTTAAGCTCCAGGTTGTTTGTTTATTTTAATGACAAGTGGTCTAACATTCTGAGAATTTCTCTTTTTACTTTTGGTCAAAATTCTTATCCTTTTATTATAAATGTTGTTGCTATTATGGTTCCACCATCTGGGTTTTTTTCTGGGGTTTGCTCTGTGTTTGTTCCTACAGGGTACAGCTGCATCTATGCAGTAGTTTACATGCTGGTATAGTGTGATGATGTACATTTCTGTGTATTCAGTAGAGTTAACTGGGTTTGGTGGGGATTTAATGCTTGCCAAAGTATCATTTAGGAATAGGTAGTTTGTCTTAGCTAAATTTCTAATGGTACCTTGGGTGGAAGGTTTTTCTGATTTCAATTTTATTTCAAAGAAAATGGCTTTATGGTCAAAAATGGAAATTTAGAGACTGATACAGTTATATACAACATGGGATTGGCATAATGGTTAAGACCTCTGTCTCAGAGACATAAAGTATAGGGTTTGATTCTGACCTCATGTTATTAGCTTGACTTAAAATGCCCTTCAGGATAATTAACCTAGTATTCACCTATGATTCTTTAAACCTAACAAGTGAAAAAGATGTGCAAGATGTCCACATATTAGGAAGGTCAAAATACAAGATGTTGTTCGCCCTAGTGGGGGAGTTAGATCTTTGTTTCAAGGATAGCGATTTAGCTTTTTTTAAGGGTGATACAGTGATGTTCACAGAGAGGTAAGTTTGTAATGAATCAGCAGATGCTGTTGGAGATTGTCTGATGTGTAATGTTCTCGGAAGGAGATGTGAAAAGAGAACATCTTTATAGATGGCTACTCTGCCTAGTTGAGATAGAAAAAAATGAGATCTTTTTAGCCCAGAAGAGCAGGGAATTTATTTTTGCTCTTATTCTGTGTGGACATTGAAATTCAATAACTGATAATTTCATAAACCTATGTATTTATTTATTTATTCTTTCAGTCAGTCATTCAGTTTGGTAACCGGGGTACAGCACTGATCCAAATGGACCTATTTCAGTGTCAACCCGGACAAATATAAATGACAATAGACCTGCAATAATAAGTATAATGTATACAAAAAAGGTGTAAAGATAACAAAGAATCAATAGTAGTAATAGTATAAAGGACAGCAGGAAGGGATGGTTAGAGTAAGGAGGAAAGAAAAGAAGAGAGTGAAACAGTGAAGGGAAAGAGCACAAAGTGTGAAAGATAAGAAATGTAAGGTAAGGGCACACACAAATGAATTATGTACAGTATGTACAACGTGGAAGAGATGTCACATGCTAGTGTAGGGAAATAATGTGAGGAAGACAAAGGTGCCTGACTGGTGAAGGGGAGACTGGGGCAGTAGGTGACGTGTCCAGAGGGGTAGCATTTGCAAACTGACTCGGACTTGAGATGATCTTTAAGCTGAGCACATAATTAGAGGTATGAGGTGAGGTCTTTAAGATTAGTAGGGAGGGATTCCCAGAATTTGGGGCCTAGGATGGAGAAGGCATGGTTAAGTGCAATGAAGTGTGGTTCTGGGACACTGAAGAAGTGGACAAGACTGGTTAAGATTTCCTAGGTTGTAACTGGGAGGGGGGGCGCATTTGAATATGTTGGAGAGAAGGGAAGGACAGGAGTATTCTTTAAGGAGCTTGTAGAGTTGGGATCCAAGACACAGGCTGGCATGTGGTTAGACAGGTTGCCAACTGGATTTATTAAACATGATGAAAAATGCTTACACAGCAAACTAAAAAGTGACATTCCTGGCTGGTCTGGAGAGAAAGAAGGGCATTTTATAGGATCAAAATAGGGCCAAATTTATTTTCTTCCATAATTTTTCTAGGTGAAGGTGAAAGTTCAGTGCAGAATCAGTCTACATACCAGGGTATTTAAAGAATATTTGATCAATGTGTTTGTCGAGATGATCATGGATAAGATGAGATTGAGAGTTGTTTTGCCATTTAGGAGGGTATCAAACAGCATTGTTTTACCTTTGGAAGAGATCAGAATTAGCATTTTGTTGTTAAGCAATTTGATGGACATGTTGGTTGAACAAGTATGTGTCTCAGAAAGTACCCCTTCTCTGGAACAGGCTTCACAAGTGCAACTTGGATCACTGGATGGAGAATCATAAATGTACCCCATCTGCCAGCTACATTCCTATAAGAAACAGGAAGGTTTGGAATGCCCAATCACCCATAACAAGCTTTACCTTCAATAAAATATGTGGTATCAAAACATGTGAAATACATACAGGAGGTATGGCTAGGCTTAAAAGTGCCCTTTGGGGTTGTTAGCATAGTAATTCCCTATGAACCTGTGAAAAGAATAAAACATTGTTTGAAAGGTGATTGATAATTCCTGATAGAAACAAAATCAAAATTCAAACACAAAGGATAAAAAATCTTCATGGGGCAATCATGTGGAGAACTCACTTTAGAACAAAATACGTATCAAACAGACAAGTTGTCAGCAACAGTTTCCGTGGAATACAGGCTGACAAGGCCAAGCAATGAACATTAACTCAAAAGGAGAACAATTCTAATCCAAGCAAATAACATAATTAGTCAAGCATCTTAGGGAGACTGACTTAAAGAGGTCTTGCTTTATTGTTTTGAAATAGAATTTGAAAGGCTTTTCTGCAGCAAGTTTCCTATCCTCTTGCATAAACAGCAATTTGGGAAAACATGGACTCTACTGGTTATCAAATTCTCAGCCCCATCATAGTGAAATAAAGATTATACAAATAAAGATACAACACCCTTCTCACCTGCTGTTAAAGATGGTCTGTGAGAGGAAGCCGCAAAAACAGAACTGTACTCTCTAGAAAGAGGGAGAGTGATGACGGCCTTTCTAAGAAGGAGACACCAGAATTTGCCTATTCATTTCCTTTCCTGAATCAGGGGCAGTAGAGAAAATATTTTCACCTACTTGAGAGGGCATTTTGTATCCTTGTCCATGACTTTGGATGTTTTGTACTGCTTCACAAGGCAGATGTTCATCTTTGGAAACAGAAGATGTGCAATGTGTGGTCCAACTGCACAGCTCAGCTTAAATGTTCTAATAGAATATTTTCTTATTCCTGATGAATAATTGTCAGCTGCAGATGGAGGTAAAGGATTATTTCCCACATCTGCATAATCATTCTGAATAATTGATATAACTATGTTCAGCTCTGTTTATGTACCACTTAACTGTGATGTTGTCTGTCAACAAAGGAGAATATTTGGAGTTAGGCATTTTTAAACGTTTAATAGTAAGCATCATATCTAGATTCTCATTTGGATATTTATATTTAGATTTGAGTAAGTTATGGTTCAGAGACTTTGAAATATCCATGACTGCAAGATCACTCCCTAGTCCACATTTGACACATCTGTCATCAGAATGTGAGATGGGAGAAGAGGAAAATAAAGTTTTCCATGCGTTTACTCCAGCTGTCACAGATCACAGACTGCACGCTGTGTAAGGGCACAGAATAAAAATGGACTCAAGTGATTTGCTCAAGTTGACTAATGTCATCAAAAATGAGTATGGGTATTAGAGAATGATAACTGGGTTGGGGACCCAGCCTACATCAGGGACCCATGCTGATGATGGTAGGGGTCTATGATACCTATTGGCCAGTGTGTGTGTGCCTGCAGAAAGCACAGAAGCCCTTGTCCAATAAGCTCCTTGCTGGTCAGTGTCAAGTTGCCCATCTTCACTTACTGGGATAGCACTGTTGAGTAAAAGCTGGATGCAAAACCAATCACCCTGCCAAGCATGAACTATGTGCTGCTACACTGGGTTCCAAGATGATGGCAGCATTCTAACCAGCTAGAAACACAGAACTCCTGGCAGTAAATAGTTTAAATTAGCAAAACCCCACAAACTACTGTAAATTGTTAACAGAAATTGATAGCTGAAGAGTGTATGACATCCAGAAGGTCAACAAGCTAAAGAAAGCGTGAAGTAAAAGGAATATAACCTGTGAAATCTCAGATGAGACTGAAAGCGGTGTGGTGGACTACAGATGGGAAAAGCAGATGGTAATGGCAAGCAGAGGGAGAAAACTCTTCAGTCACTCTAGAGAAAAAGATTGAGCAAATGCACTCTGAGCGTTTCAAGGTAATTTGGTCCCTGTTTGAATATAAAGAGACAAGTAACAGATGGCAGCAGGAAATGGGAGATACTTTAACAAGGCGTTCAAAGGAAATAGTAAACACAGAAAGTGTTAAAAGTGAGACGAAAGAAAATTATGAACAAATGTCAGAGAAACTGTCAGAATTCAAAGATACATCAGTACCAGAACAAGCTGAGGGGAAAGATTGAAAATACTAAAATACTGACCAGCCAGAGCCTACAAACTTGCACAGACCTTTACACCTTTGAAAGGCACAAGATGAACTGGCAAAAAGAAAGCAAAATGTGGACGTAGGAGAAGATGGTGAGCGTACAAGCAACCAGTTAACAAGTGCAAAAAGAACAACAATGATGGATACTTCAAGGGAGAGACTTTCTGCAAAGTCCTTTCCATTTTTCTAAAAGAAAGTGAAGGATAAAACAAAGAGGAAAATACATTTTCGAAAGAAGGTGGAAGACTCCATAAAAACAATGCTCTGTGAACATTGATTGAGTACACTATTTAAAAGTAATATTTATATGGCAAATGACAGTCGAAAAGTGAACTGCATTCGGAATGATACCTTAAAAGACTAATTATTGACTTATTTATCCTTTGCTGACTGGGTTAGTTCCACTACTCTATATCCTCTTTTCAGGGGAGACCAATGAAATCAGTGAGTTTTAGACAGAAAATAACTATTTGGTTAATATAAATCTAATAATATAGGTGTTGTATGTCAAAATTAGAACTTATATTTAACTGAATGGGAGGCCTATATAGCATGCTTTCGGCTAACCACCACTGTTTTTAAACTGCAAACTGTGTTTATGTTTCTTTTGCTTTTACTAAAAGTACTATGACAATACGGAAGGCAGGGGGGAAAAGAAAAAAATAATTTATGTATGAAAAAGGAACATAATATATTACACGATGGAACCAATTTTATTTATGTATGTATGTATGTATGTATGTATTTATTTATTTATTTATTTGTCTTTGCTGACTAAGAAAGTCTGACTGGACAGAGCCCATTTTAGACAAGACCTGGGAAGAAAAGATCCACTGTAGTATATTTATATGTACAAGTAAATTTCAGACATTCCTCAAAAAATAAATAAAAAATAAAAAATCAGTAACAACAGTTGCATTTCTCTGGAAAAAAAAAACATAATAATAAGACAGGTATATACAGTTAAGTATTTATGCCAACATAAATAAGTCTATATGTAGTGGTGCAGCGGTTAGCATTACCACCTCCCAGCAAGAGGTTCTGCAGTTCGATCCTTGGCTGGGGTGCCTTCTGTGTGGATTCTGCATGTCCTCTCTGTGATTGTGTGGGTTTCCCCCAGTGTTCCGGTTTCCTCCAACATCCCAAAGACATGTTGTAGGTAGATTGGACACTCTAAATTGGCCCTAGGTGTGAGTTAGTGTGTGCCTTCTGTGGAAGGTTGGGCGCCGGGCTGGCAACTCGACACTGTAAAATTCCACTGCCAATCATGAGCGGACAGGTGATCCACTGTGGTGACCCCTAACCGGGAAAAGCCGAAAGAAGAAGAAGTTTTGGTAGCTTTCAACTCTTGCAGGAAGTAAATGCATTTTATAAGGGAAAACATTGTAAAGAAGTCTGGTGTTCTTATATTTCAGTACAGAAAAGTTTGTAAATAGTTCATGAGATATAATGAAGAGTATAGCTGAGAAGTATGTTATATAATCATGTAGGAGTGGAGGGGAGGTATTAGTGTTGTATAGCATTATAGTGGTAAAAGCATTAGACTGAAAGATCATGGTACAGGATTAGTTCTGTCTGGACAATATTGTATAAAATGAGTTCTAGTAATGCATATGCTAGGACTATAAATGCATGCAAAATTAGTAAGATAAGTTTGTTGACTAAAAAGAGGCTAGATAGTAAGATTCATAAAAATAATGCAGCAGAAACACTAGATGGGGGATTTTTTGAATGAATGTTATTGTTTGGTATAGCTGAAATGTAAAACATCCATGATAGAAGGTATTTTAAGACCATTGAAATCTGTAGCTACCTCTGAGAAAAAACTACTGCCTTTCATTTCTGTCATATTTGAACAAACTGGCATATTTGTGGTGCTCTTAGAAGATAATTTACCTTCCTTGATACGTTCTGCTATTCTGCAAGAGGATGGAGTTGCTGTGTCTGATCATTTAAAAACAGCCACTGACTCAAAAAAATTCATTGGCTATCTAGCAACATAATGGTTGAGGGACAGCTTTAGAAATAACATGCTACAGGCAAGAAATAAACAGATCAGTGATTTATTATAGATGAATTTGAATGATAGATCCAATGAAATGAGCTTTACACTGCTGTTTCTAAAGGCAGTCAGCTCTGTAGCTTTGTAGAAGTATATATATGTAGTTGATATATAGTTTATTTCTTGGGGAAATAGGGAATTGTGTGTTCATTGCAGACAATACCACAGAAAAACATATACCAAGGAACACAAAAGTTATAAAAACAGACTATGAAGAATGGCGTTTGTAACAGACATACAAATTTAAGCAGAATACAATGTAATCTTTACCATGGCACATTTTGATTTATTGTTTGGAATATAATTTATTTATTTCCAGTTTGATGGCCGGGGAGGTCCCCCGGGCTCAGGGAGTCCATTTTCAGTGGATCCCCGGGGAGAAAAGCTCCGCATGACATAGTTAAGTTACATATACTATCATAAAGAAATTGTAAAGAAGACACAAATACAATTTCATTCCATTCTAGAGAACAAGAATAAATTATTTGGTTACATAGTATCTAAATATTTAGGATGGCAGTGATAACTTAATTGAGAGGGAGAATAAAGACTTAGAAGGAAAAGAGAGAAAAAAAAGTTGGGATGGGTTATTTATAATATGTACAATTATGTTATTTACAATATGTACATTTATGTTAGGTTAGCTTGTACTCAGTTTAGTTTAAGAGGTGGAATGATTATTAGGCTAGGTGGGGAGAGTGCAGTTGCATTTCCTGTTAGAGAAAAGGTAGGAATGTAGCTGAGTTTTAAAGATTTCAAAGTTTTCACAAGTCCTTAGAGAGGAAGAGAATTCCATTTTTTAGCTAAGGAAATGGACAGAAGAAGCTGACCAGCAGGACGATGGGGTTTGCGGACAGTGATTGCTGGTAAGAAAAACAAGCTAAAGTACTGACTTATATTTATAACAGAGATGCACAACTAATAACATTACAGGAAACACACCTGAATCAAAGAAAATTAAAGTTTTGTTAAAAAAGTAGTAAGCAGGGTTTCTTTGCTGGTAAAAAAAGAGAGTGAAAGAAAGGGATCTTAATGTTAATTAAAAAGGGAACAGGAATAAGGACTGAGGAACAAATGAAGGACACTTATGGAAGATTTATAGTGGCGAGAGGTTGTCTTATACTAGCTGCACTATATATATTCTACCAACCGTGGTAAGACAGACTATAAAGAACATTATGGGAGAAGCTATAGACTTTCACCAAGGATGAATGATAGCAGGATATTGGAGTACTATAGGAAATAAGGGGGATTCCTGTTTTCTTTTTGGAACCCCCTTGCCATTGGTTTTAAATGTCTGCTTACTAACATTCTGCTGAGACTGTTTTACTTCTTGCCAAAAATGGACGAGGGAGCAGAAAATCCACTGAAGATTGTTAAGGAGGAGGACAGAAAAATCTGAGAGATTACCTAAATCAGCTTAACGTTCTCATCACATGTTTTTGAAAACCTCTGCAGCTGAGGGTCCAAAAACTAAATCTCTATCCAAAGGAGAATTCACAGTCTCATGTTTTACATTTTCTGGAAGGTTCTGAGAATGCAGCCAGGCAAAACTCTTCAAAACAGTACCAGTGGCCACAGCCCTGGATGCTGTATCTACAGAGTCATAAACATACTCTGAACAGTGAGTAGTAACTTGAGAAACTGAAAAAAAACTAAACCACACAAAGCAGATTTTTCCTTACAAGATGGAACTGCAGATAAAACATTACTCATACTTTCACAATTATTCAGAAGAAATTTTATTATATGAGCCTGACAATTTAAAATTCTAAAAATCAAAGTTACAGAAGCATACACTTTTCTTTCCCAAACTTATCAAAAGGTTTACCATCCCTGTCGGAAGAAGGATTAGAATTAATAAAATGTTTGGCAGCAGCTAGATGAACTAAAGCTATAACCGCTGGGTCAGGTCTGGGATGAGTGTACAGAAATTGAAAGACTAAGGAACTTTGTACTTCTTTCTGTCTGCATTTTTTAGGGGTAGCAAGCTGGCTGGCAGGGAAAAACACAAGCTGTAACAAATATATGCCCCTGTGCTGACAGTGCCAGGAGAATTGTTGAAGGTTCTGGGAATTCCAATTGTAATAACTTATAGTATTTTCTGAGTAACTGATAAACCTCAGTATCCTCCCACTGAAAACACTGACACATTGCAAAAGAAGTCTCAGAGAAAGAGAAACTCTCACAGGGATATTTAGATACAATTCTTTCCTCTGAATCTGAACCAGAAGTCTGAGGAGAAAAATCTGCATCTGTCACATCACATTCCTCTACAGAAAAATCTTGAACATCATCAGGAAAAGAGAAATCCCTTTTTCTTTTCTCAGAAACTACTTTATAAGAAGGGTAAATAGCCTCTACAAGACCCCGAACCCTTCCCAAAAAACTACTTCTATCCAGAGAAACTGGTGCAAGAGAAGATAAATGTTTTCTGTTTTATTTTGACAGGAAAGTTGGGCTAACAGGTTTATTAATAGCAGTAACACGGGATAGGCACAACATTCTGGATAAGCAAGGGAACCTTCCCTGCCTCTTCATCCAAGACCGATAAGAGTGGTTCTCTCTACCCACTATTGGGTCCTTAAAAGCTGCAGAGGACATAGCTAAGCCGTGGTCCATAGTGGCTGTATGGATAACTTCACACATAACAGGGAAAAAGATGAGTGTCCTTAGGAACCAGCTTTGGCCACAGCAGGGTCACAAACCTGTGGCTGAGGCAAATTACTAGCCTGCTGTAGTGGCAAAGGTTGTTTGGTTAACTTTTTACGGAAAGAAGGCCTGACTGTTCCATTATCAAGTCAGAAATTTTGCTTTTTTCCCAGGGAAGCTAAGCAGCTCAAACTGGTAAAATTATAACATAGCCAAGAGTTACATTTTTCCTATAAAACACAGCGAAAAGCACTTAAATACACTTTCCCAGACCCAAAAAGTAAAATAAATAAAGTTTCTCTACAGACAAAATATAAATACTTTAAAACAAATTTTAAACTGTCATGTTAAAAAGTGTGCTCCCATTTAAAGTACACATAAGTCACAAAACAATCAATAAAAACACAACTTCCTAACTTAAAAGAACTTTTCTAAACAGAAAACTGAAAGAAAACAACAAAAATTAAATGTGGAAGGTTTCCCCAAGGGGAACTTATTTGTCCAGCAATGAAACAATGTTAGCTGACCATCGATCCTCAAAGTGTGCAGAAGAGCAGTGCCTTCAGTGACAGGAAAGCTCTGAAAGGCTTGGCACTCAACCCTGTCTTTTAGTCAGCTAAGGTCAAGCTGTCTAATGGTTATGGCATGTAAAAGGTGCCCTCAAACTTTGGAAGCTAGACAGCTGTTATATCCTTAACAGGATGGTGCAGTGGTGCAGCGGTAGCATTGTTGTCTCATGGTAAGATGTTCTCTGGTTCGATTTTCAGCTGGAATGCCTTCTGTGTGAGTCTGCATGTCCTCCCTACATTTGTGTGGGTTTCCTCCTGGTACTTCAATTTACTCCCACATTACAAAGACATGCATCTGGAGCACTTGTCTCTAGGCCTCCCCTGAAAATTGGCTTTGTTCCAAGTTGGACTTTCTCGTTAAATAAATAAATAGAAGTGTATAACCTATATAGCTTAAGTACTGCAGCAGTGATCAATATGATGAACATTTAGTGTTAGACTCACTGCAATCAGACACCATCATAAAGATAGGGCAGTATTCACAGTATCAACCTATATCCCATAGCATGGTTGTGATGTGGAAAAATTTGCATTCAGGCAGAAGTTGTAGGACCTATTTAACTAAGCAGGGAAACATATGTTGATGTTGATAATGGGTTACCTAAATGCTCATATTAGCTCAGACATGAACAGGATATGAGGATTTTCTGGGTCCATGTAATTGGGACAGCAGGAATAAAGAAGGAGAGACCATTTTACACTTTCATCTGGCAAATGGCTTGATGTTGGAAATTGGGCATTGTACACCAGGTTTTTGGATGATATATTTTTGGTGTGGAAAGGAACATAAGCACAGTTAGATGAATTCCTGGTGTACATCAATAACACTGTAGATTTTTTAACGTTTCCCATTCTTATCATCTTGACCATATAGCATTTTTGGATGTGCTAATTAGTGAGGATTACCAAAATCATATATATGTGTCCAACATTTTTCATAAACCGACCTTTTCCAATTCATACCTTCACTTTTCCAGTTGTAACCCCCATCATCAAAAGAAGGCCGTTGTCAAGGATCATCTGGTTAGGTTATCCAGGATGGTATCAGATGGGCCACAATTTCTAACTGAATGTGATAAAGTGATTAACATGTTTTTAGCCAGGGGTTACCCCAGTGAATTTTTGTTTAAAATTCAAATGGAAGTAGTAACCAAAAGGGAAAATGGAATTTATTTACCCATTTTAAGTAGTAATCAAGTTTTGACATCCACCACTTCAGGTGGATCTAATTGGGGTAATCAGGTTTTTAATTCTACCTTTTGTTTGGACAACCCTAATATCACCAACATTATTTTCAAATATTGGTAGATATTTTCCACTGATCCAAGTATTTCAGATAAATTGGGATGTAAACCTAAGATTAGTTATAGAAAAGGCATCACTTTCCAACAGTTGCTAGAGGGGGGTAGTCAGAACAATTTCAGGCAGAGTAAAAAAATGGAGACCTACAAATGTGGTGCATGTAGGCAATGTAAATTTGTACCAGGTAGTGACTATATTGTTGTTTGAAATAAGAAATACATGAGCAAAGATTACTACAATTGTAATTCTAGTAATGTTATATACGTTGCCCGTTATAACCAATGCCCATGTGTTTATGTAGGAAAAACCTCTAGAAGATTGAGGGATTGAATATATGAACATTCTTTGGATAGTAGAAATGGAAAATTAACAAATGCACTGTATAGACATACCAGTAAATATGATGGTCATGACTTTGGATTTTTTGTGATTGATTTTATTCAATTTGATCTGCAGGAGAGAGTTACCGAGTAGCATTTAAATTTTAAGGAGTTGGTGTGGCAGATCAGTTTGGATGCTATGGTCCATCCTGGGTTAAATGACAATTGCTCCTTGGCTCTAGTGTTAAAACTCAAATACTATGAATGTTAGGATGTTGTTTTATAATTTGGCTTTTAATATGTATTTAGAAATATTGTAGCATTGTTTTTTATATCAGGGTCGTTTAAATGTGTATTAATTGTGTAATTGGTCAGGTGATCTGGATTTAATGTGTATGTATAGGCACATTGAGTGGGCACAATTATGTTCTGATGAAGTTCTTTTTTATATGAATGAAAGCGCTCAACATATCTCTTCAATAAAACAGATTTGGTTGGCTTCCTTGTCTCCTGAGGTTGGTTTTGGTTATAGTTTGTTCTGTGGTGAATTGGTTATTGATGGTTGTCAACACATGGTTTGCCAAAAGAGACAGTCACAAGATCATATAAAAAGGTGGTCAACATGCAACTCAGGTTGACTTTCTCTTGGTAAGGAAAAGACTTTGGGGTAGAATAAGAGGGTCTATATTAGATCAGCGAACACTTAAAAAAGCGAACGCTGATTGATCAAACTTATGTAAGCAAAAGCTTACAATCTCGAACTGTCAGAACAGTGATTTTTTTTTCCTAGGGAAAAAAAATCACTGATCCAAAACACAGACACACAACACAAGCACACCAAACAAACAGCAATCCACACACATACACCTAAAATCTGACACCTAACCCTACACTAAACTGTACACACACCACTAACTATCCACTTACCTTAACCCAAACCCTAACCCTAAGGTCCGTCACTTATCGCACACTCACCTCACCCGCTCCCTAACCCTAACTCACCTAACCCGCCCTAACCTTCACGTCCACACAATCGCACACATACCTAACCCGCGCCCTAACCCTAACTCACCTAACCCGCCCTAACACTCACATCCACACAATCGCACACTTACCTGAACCCGACCCGTAACTTTCCACCACAGCACTGAAAATACCGAAGCAACAGAAACGGACAACCGAATTCTTTCCCTAGGAAAACATTTGTGTTTCTGCTGCTTCAATATTTTAAGCTTTCGCTTACATAAGTTTGATCAATCAGCATTCGCTTTTTTAAGTGTTCGCTGATCTAATATAGACCCAAATAATAGATTTTAAAATCAACTGAAGTGAAAACATTGGCCCACAGCATAAACTGCTGGTGGCCACAATCGGCTGCAGAGAAGGCTCTAAGGTTAACAGAGACAAAGCTGAAGACCTAAAAGTTGATTAGAATGAAAGCACAAGAGCTCAATAAAATGCTCAGGGCTCTAGCACCTCAGGAAGAAGAGGAACTAGGTGGATTTGAAGAAGAATGGTAAAATCGCAAAACAGCATATGTGAAGACAAAATAACAGGTACGAGGCCCAGCCAAGTATAGAAATAAAGCACATAAGCAAAGCTGGTGGTGGAATGCAGAAGTCCAGGAAGTTATCAAAATAAAGGAGTGCAGGAAACAGTGCGAGACAGTAAAACACAAGAAGGAATACTGTATTGCTAAGTAAGAACATCACTAAGGAAAATGAAGTCAGGAAAGGCAGCAGGCTCAAGCGAGGTTACAACAGGTATGATAAATATGCTGGGTGAATTAGGGGAGAAATGGTTCTTTAGGGTACTCATTGCAGTATGGAGAGAAAGATATATCTCAGATGACTGGAGAATAAATATACTAGTGATAGTGTTCAAGAACAAAGGGGAAATTCACAATTGTGAGCAGTACAGAGATATCAAAACTCTTGTCACACTGCGTAAGTGTGCTGGAGAGGGTGACTGACAAAAGAATATGCAGAGTAGTAGAAAATAAGATGAGGGATGAGCAGTTCAGACTCAGGTCAGAATGCAGTACAAATGACCCAATGGCTGCAATGAGGCAGATAGTGGAGAAGAAGCTGGAGATGAGGAAAGATTCCACCTGGACATTCTTAGAATTGGAGAAAGAATATGAAATGGTCCCAGGAAAGCTGACAACAACATATGTATGATTGTCAAGAGATCAAAGGAGAGGATGTAAACTAAAAATGATTATACCCCACTTGGAATGTACGAAATCTCCAGTGGATTTTCGCTACTTGAACTATGCAAATAAATATACTTTAAATTTAATGCAACCATGTACGACATGTTTAAACATCATAGTGTGAGTTGTCACTGTTCTGTTTTTTTTTAACCCTCCACTGCTTGCAGAGCTTCCTGAGTTTAAGGGATTTAAGATGTTTCTTCACTGGTCTTCATCCTTGGGGATACAGGAGATCCTGGAATAACAGCCCATTCATATGAAAGAGGACATGGCCTTTTCTACTACCTTTTCCTTTTTTCCTCAAAAAAAGGTCATTTTCAAAATACATGAATACTTCAGAGTAAGCTGAACTATTTTTTTTTTTTCGGAAATACTGTAGAACACCCCATACCCAGCACCCTCCATAACAAGTGATTTGTTTAGATGCTTTTCCAATTGGTTAATAATTTCATTATTCTAACCCCCCCCCCAAAAAAAAAAGTGAAGTAAATAAGGAAAAAAACTTAGATGGCAATGTTTTTTTGCTCTACAAGGGTATAGAGATCACTGATTTAGTTTGAAAAAAATCTAAATATGACTAACAGGTAACATCTGTCCTCTGGAAGACCTCTTAGTAGTGCTTGAAATGCTTCTCTTGTATAGTCTGAAACTCACTAAAACTCAGACTGATGAACAAATGATGAAATGACAGTCGGAAGATTTTTTTTTTTTATTTTTGCACAAGGATAACTTTTATTCCTTCCACAAAT
Organism: Protopterus annectens; assembly: GCF_019279795.1. Taxonomy (NCBI): domain Eukaryota; kingdom Metazoa; phylum Chordata; order Ceratodontiformes; family Protopteridae; genus Protopterus; species Protopterus annectens. The sequence goes on from NC_056747.1 coordinate 1,330,632,614, forward strand.
GAAGAGTAATCCAATGCTGAGTGACGTTAGATGCATTTCTTTAGCTTTATATTTTATTCCAAATAATAAATCAGGTAGTTTTATTAGGAAAAAATTGGATTAAAATAAGATGATTTCTGGTTTTAGTAATAACGTTTTTAAAATAACACTGGCATTCAGTGATGACTCTTTCATGACTATTTTTACAATGCTCACTAAAGGAAAGAGAAAACTGAGCTGCAAGTCTTTTAAGTATGGCAGCTAAAACTTTTGTGTGTTTCCTTAAGGGGTCTGTTATAGCTGCACATAGTCTAACTGCTTGCATGCTGTTTTCTCACTGAAAAGTGCGTGTTTTCCAACTTTCTCTTGCATGCTGATACTGGTTTTCAGTTTGAGTATGTTGGGTCTATATCAGATAATTGAACTTTTAAAAGTTCGAACACCATATGGTCGAGACCATATGTTCGAACTCTTAAACGTTCAAAAATCAAATTAAAAAAAAAAAAACAGAAAAAAACCTACCTGAAAGCTTAAGAGGGGTGCAAGCCCCCCTGCATCCCCCCATGGGAGGCTGCAGCCCCCATACCCCCTGCTCTTTAAATATACCAACTCGGAGATCGCACTACAGTGCAGACAATGGAAAACTTCCATTGCCGCACTGTATGGGGATCTCCGTTGAAATGTTCGAACTTTTAAAAGTTCGATCATATGGTGTCGACCATATGACGTTCAAACTTTTAAAAGTTCAACACCATAATAGGAACCCATGAGTAGCGGCCAAATACATGAAAATGGGAGTAGGTAGAGTGTAGCAGACCCTTCTTAAATATATGGCCAGGCTTCTCAAGGTCCACTTGATTGCTTGCCTAGTGCTGCTCCATTCTTCCTATATTTCTGTGGTAAGCACATTTATTAAAGGACAGAGGCAACTCCAAAGCAAAATTCAAATCTTTAATATGTTATCCTCAGCAGAATATTAAGGAATCTCACCATTGACTGGTGCAGTATGATCAATAATATAACTTTGATAATTCATCATGAACTTTATAAGATCTGAGGTCCTGACAGACTTGCATACAGAACAATACATTTTCCCTGCTATCACATCATGCATCATATGATCTTTGCTTGGAGGGTTACTAAATCTAAAACCAGATTTTGTTGTCTTTACAGCAGGTAAATGTATTATGTACATACCTCTCAACTGTACAGATTTTTGCCTCATACTTTTGCTCTATTTCTCATAAAATTGTGTTTTTTCTGGCAAATCATTGGCAAATTATTCAGGGTTAGTGTCAGAAAATAATGAGAGACATTCGAGTTTCAGACTTCATACCCTTCAGAAAATTATGCTGATGCAAAACCTGTTATTCTATCAATTTTCTAAGTTTGTAAGAGCAATATTTAAAAAAGTGTCCCTATTTTTAGGCTTTTGTCCCCTCCATTATTGGAGGCTTTGTCCAGATTTCTTGCTCTAAGAGGTTGAGAGGTATGATTACGCAGCATAGATGGTTAGGCCACAGTGGTGCAGCGGTTAGCATTGCCACCTCACAGCAAGAGGTTCTCCAGTTCGATCCTTGGCTGGGGTGCCTTCTGTGCGGAGTCTGCATGTCCTCCCTGTGGTCGTGTGGGTTTCCAATGGGTGCTCCAGTTTCATCCCAAAGACATGCTGTAGGTGGATTGGACACTCTAAATTGGCCCTAGGTGTCAGTGTGTGCCTTCTATGGAAGGTTGGGTGCTGGGCTGGCAACTCAACATTTTAAAACTCCACTGCCAATCATGAGCAGACAGGTGATCCGCTGTGGCGACCCCTAACCGGGAAAAGCCCTAAGAAGAAGAAGATGGTGCTGCACAAACCACTGACTGAAATCTTATGAATATAATATTTTTAAACCACTAAAGCAATTTGAATTTGCATCAGGTTGCAGGAAAATTGTCTCCCTCAAAGCCTCCAAACTACAATGTAAGTGAGAATAAAAAGGCAACAAACAAATTAAGAAAGCACAATGTCAATCAGCTTGTAAATAAACATCTCTGTTTAGACAAACTAACACTATGTCACTCAAAATGTTTAACCATAAGTTGCAAGGAAAGCAGTAAAATTCAAGCAATTCAGTTAGGTATCATCATATTCCTGAATTTGACCCTCAGATCCGTTGCTTTTTTCACATTCACAACAGCTGACAGATTTTAAGTAGAAGGGGTGAATTGTATTTCCTAGAAGCACATTTTCAAGTCTAAAAAATCTGGCTTCCTATTAAACATTTTAAACATTTTAGCAAATTTCAAATAAATTCAAAATCAATTTTCATCATTTTAATGGAATACTGTCAGCTCTTACGGGATTAGCAGTCACAACAGCTATGCAATCATTTCAAATACTGTGATCATTAAAACAGCATGACGACTTTAGTCTTCTCTACTGTTCCATAACTGAAATATCACTAAAGATATTTTTATAAATGATGTTTAATTGGTTATGTTTTTAACTTCTGATGATTAGGCATAGCTTAAATGATTTATGGTGAACCACAAATAACAAAGCCTTTCCACTGAGTGGTTGAAAGATTTCTTGTGCATGTGTAGCAATTATATAATAAATCTAAGCAAAAAGATTCAGTCATCACTGGTTCAAAATGCATTTTAACTTCACAAAAATAAAGTTAAATTAATAGATAATAAAAATGAATTATTTATAACTCTGCCTGAGGTAAATAACAAGAGAAAGCTGTTGAAAAGACATAAAAATTCATCAAGGCCAGCTTAAATAACATTTATTTATTGCCAGTAAAACCAAGCTTAAAAAAAATCTTTCTGGAAGCATAATTTCTAGACGGCAGTCTTCAGTACTACCCAAAAACTTCTAGAATAAATTAGACTTTCACTTAAGATGGGTTTCCATTTACACCAGAGATGATGGCTCACTCAGGCAATAAGTAACAGACTATAATTTTTGTGGAATTTAGTCTAAACAGTACTCATTTAAAGGTGTAGCTTCTAATTCCCAAGGAAAAACAGGATATAGTAAAGCAAATGTCATGTCTTACATGAGGTCATGAGCACCAGAGCCCTGAAAAAGTGTTTTGCTTAAGATGAAGGGAGTGTTTAACATGTGAAGAATAAAGGTTGCTTCTACAGTCTTGGCTTTAGAAAGAGAAATCTTGAAGACTGTGGACTCTAATACTATCCCCAGAAATGGAGCCAGAAACAATACTCTCTGATGTGGTTGTCTTCATTTAAAGTGAACTGAAGGTTGTTCAAATAGCTGAGCTCTATAGACAGAAGGCTTTTTTAACAGTCACACACTACTTGCTACCACAAGGCTATCATCCAAATATAGATAAATGAGTGCCTACTGGGCCCTTAGGAAGGACAACCTAGGCCCAATATGATGAGAAAACACTTGCAGTTGAAATTGATCTAAAGGATTAGCTGAAACTGGAAATGATAATATTCCACCTAGAATCATAGGTACTTTCTGTTTGCTGAACACATAATAAAGTGTGACAGGCATCTTCCATACCCAGAGAAGTCATTCATGCTTGCTGGTCCAACAATGGAATCAGGCATTTTGGTATCAACATTATGACTTTCACTTTAATAAAAATGTTCTTGAGATCTGTAGTTAGCCTCTTTTCTGTTTCTTTAAAACCACAAAAATATGAATACAATTTTCTTCTCTTCTAGGACTCCTCAGGTTACTTCTTTCTGCAGAAGTTTAAAGTAACTCCACTGTGAAATACCTCTGACTTCATGGAATTTGTGAACTTAAGTCAGGAAACAACAGTGAACAATTCTGAATACAGAGGCAATGGTTTTAATGAGTAATCGCTTATGTACAAGTAAGAAGATAATCTAGGCATTCCCTCCTGGCTAGCTCTAAGCAATTTTGGAAGGTAATAAATCTCCTCACTGGGTCAAACAAAAACAATACAGGTAATTCTATAGTTCTATAGTTCTAAGATCCACAGACCCTCTCCTATGCTTTGACTCTCTAGTGGACTTCTCTAACAGCATTCACCCATTAACACCCCATTATACCTCATTTTAATACATTAAGAGACTTTTATGTTTTTGTCTGTGTGTATGAGTAAATGTGTGCATGAGTAAATTTGTGCATAAGTAAATATGTGTATGAAAGCAGAAGAGACTGTGTGTGTGTGTGTGTGTGTGTGTGTGTGTGTGTGTGTGTGTGTGTGTGTGTGTGTGTGTGTGTGTATGTGAGAGAGAGAGACAGCAAATGAGTGATCCTCTGGCAGCAGCAGCCAAGAGGTTTGCTTACTCTCGACCTCTTAAAGACACCTCTCAGCCTCTTAGCACAAGAAATCTGGACAAAGTCTGACATAATGGGGGACAAATACACAGAAATAAGGACATGTTTTAAATATTGCTCTTATAAACTTAGAAAGTTGTTAGAATAACAGGATTTGTGTTAGTATGCATTTTCTGAAGGACATGAAATCTGAAACTCATACACGTCATGATTTAGCGACTTTAATCTCTTAATCATCCCTGTGATTTATCAAAAACACATTTTTATGAGGAACAGACCAAAATATGAGGCAAAAATCTGGACATTCTGCAAAGCTCTATACAGTTGAGAGGTATGTCATTAGATCAAGGTGTCTGGATAAGCTTAAAATAAACAGGAGACAAAGGCTCAAAACAGGAACATAGTTGAAATCTTTTGCCTCAGCATGCATTTTCTGAAGCAGAGAGCAGGGGGGTGTGAGAGAGTGAGTGAGATCACCCACTGCCAGCAGTAAAGAGGTTTGCATATCTTTTAAATGAAGAAATCTGGATAAAGCCTAAAATAAAGTGGGAACAAACGCTCAAAAATAGGAACAGATTGTAATTATTGCTCTTATAAAATTACAAACTTGCTTAAATAAAGGGATTTGTGTTAGCATGAATTTTCTGAAGGAAATAAAAGTCTGGAACTCAAATGTATGTCATTATTTAGTAACTTCTATCTCCAATAACTGGCAACAAACCAAATGCTTTAGGATTAAGTGACCAAAAAATAAAGTAAATACTGGATATTTTTTAAAGTGTTATATTTTGGATGTAAAATGCTTCCTCCAAAACCATTATTATGTACTATAGCAACTTAGAAACCTTATCATGAGGAAGTATTTTACATCAAAAATACATAAAACAAAATAATATAGTAATAAAAAAAATAAGTAAAACAATTTTATAGACAGACCATTCTCTTAGTGCGTAAATGCCCTCCAGGGTGTGTGTTATTGTGGAAATAATGCCCTTGCAGGGTGAACACCCCCGGTCGGGCATTATTTCCACAATGACACACAGCCTGTTGGGCATTATTGCCTGCATTTCACTATTTATGAAGCTGACAAAGCTACATTCCACTATTTTACAGATGATGCTAATGAGGGTAATAAGATACCCAATCTGAAATGTTTAACTTCACATGCACACACACACACACACACACACACACACACACACACACACACACGCGCGTGCACACACACACGTGCGCACAGGCACACATATACACACACACATTTACCTCTTTAGAGAAGCCCAGTGCAAATGCTTCACATCAAACAACAGTAGCTAGGATTTTGTTTACATTTAACATAAATGAGTATAATCCAAAAATGTATGGGGGGGGGGGGGCATCGACAATAAGGTATAAACTTCTGAATTAAAATGGATTATAAGGATGAAGGGTAATAAAGATAAAGGCTTAAACTATAAAATATGTATTAAACCAGTTTTAAAAAATAGTCTTTAGGTAGATTGCGTTTTTTATATTTTTATATTATTTTTCTGTTATATTTTTATACTATTTTGTTTGTGCTGTTACGTCAGCTGGTTAACTGTTTTATTGTAACTGCATTTTTATTGGCTGGTGTCTATTTAAATAAACTGAATGGCAATGGTGCTTTGAATGTCTGAAGAAGCGGCAATGTTAGCCGTGAAAGCGCTCACATAATAAACATTTGTGTTTATGTTTGCACTTTGCCTTGATTTGCTGTACCAGCATTTTTGGATTATATTTTTTATCACTGCTGTCGTTTTTGTGGTGGAATCATTTGGTGGTGCATTTGTTCCTCTGGTAGGACTTTGTGGTTTTTAACATAAATAAGTGACAACACCACCTCAAATTAAATAAAATAATGTCTTATAAAAATGTAAATATTTTAACTTGGTAACGTACAAAACATAAATAATTTTTAACTTTGCAACATTTATTCTACTCTGTAATAGGTTACAATACTTTCTTTATGCAATTTGTCAACCTAGCAGTTAGAATTACTGAAACACTAGATATTTTAACCAAGTTACGTGCTCCTAAAAGTTACAACTACAATGCATTTCTCTCTGCTTTTACCTACATTAACTATTCATTAGTGAGATTTAACAAGTTGTATTCCCCCTCTGTACTCTCCTGAGCTGTTTCTGAAATAAGATCAAATGGATCAGTGTTCTACCATCGTAAATAAATAAAGAGGGGTTGGCATAATGGCTAAGGTACAAAGTTTGATTCTCACCTTTGAAGGTGAATTGGCTAGTCTGAAAATGGCCTATATGAGCAGTTAGCCTAGTATTTATCTATGAACCTATGAATAAATAAGTAAACAGATTAATAAACATATAAACAAATACAAAACAATGCTCTAATCAGTGCCAGAAATGATAACTAAAATGACAATAACATTCTACATCAACCAGTTCTGGACTTTGAACCAAGTAAAATAAAATACAGGGTTGCTTATACTTTAACTCATCCATGTCTGCCAGCACTCACACCAGTGACTAGAAAGAAAAATTCTTTATGGTAAAAAGTCTTTAAAATAAACAGTTATTCTTACATATTTAAAATGTTTAATTATTGTACTGAATTTACAAAAAATGTATTGTGATTGAGATATATTCTATCTAAAATGCTGAGTGAAGCTTTCCTTTCACATGCTATTGGTATGTCACATTGAATAACAACTGGTGAACACAAGCAGAATTGTGCTATTGGCATGATTGAGTTAAAGTATATCTTCAATGTTTGTAAGTCATTATTAAATCTACAAACCCTAGATGGCTCTGTGACACAGATGACCCTGAGTGGGCCCAGGTGACCTGGGTTTAGCACTTGAAGAGCAGACTGGGTGGATGGGGCAGGTAACAGTATTTTTCCAGGCTCCTTTCCTGAGGCAGATGTAATAATAATGTTTACAAAATACAGAGGGCACGCATCAACTGACATTCTTGGCTGCAACGGCCTTACATCATTGCACATCAGGTGTTAGGACAGAGAAATAGGTAGGGCATATAAGTAAAAAAATAATAATTCCTATGCCTGTGAGTGTGACGCTACACTAGGATGCCTCAATATCCTGACAGACAAACGGAGGGCTTCTGATTAGGTCTGGGAGGTCAAAAGTGATTCTCAGCATGTGAGATCAAGGACAGGCAGAAGTGACAGCTGATGGTCTGTTCCATAGAGGCCAAAATTAAAAAAAAAAACTACAAAGCCTATACATCTAAATTTCTGAACTATTCTGTAATCAAATAGTAAATTTGAGCCACAAACCAGCTATTATAAATAAACATATCCAAGCCATAACCTGGCAAGTAATTACTAATTTAATTAAAAAGCTAACATGACTAAGTTAACATAACAGGTAATTAATAAAATTTTAAACAAAATACAGCTTTTCTCGGTTTTAGCAGTATTACAAGACCTGGGTGTACAATACGACCAAGCCTTGCTTGGGTAAACAATGTCCTACAAACAATGATGCAGCTCAAAACACACAGCAATGCATGCTAGTACACCAGTACACTGCCTAGAGTTTGCTATTCTAAATAAATTGCTTTTATTTATTGATTTTTCAAATAATTTTATGCATTCTATCTCTATTACCTCATAAATATCACAAAAGTATGATAATTTGCTCTATGCAAATTCTGAGTTAGCTGAAATGGGTTGCTTTTGGTTTTCATCCAGTGTAGCTTTTAATTTGCAGTAGAGACTGCATAAGGAGCTGTAATAAGCATTCGACCATGGACCTGTTCATCTATGTGATGCACCAAGGAGCTGTAATAAGCATTCGACCATGGACCTGTTCATCTATGTGATGCACCAAGGAGCTGTAATAAGCATTCGACCATGGACCTGTTCATCTATGTGATGCACCAAGGATTCGGTCATGGATCTTTTCATCCATGTGACTAACCAAGGAGCTATAATAAGCATTCGGTCATGGATCTGTCTATCTTTGTGATGCACCAAGGAGCTGTAATAAGCATTCTGTCATGGAGCTGTTCAACCATGTGATATGCCAAGGAGGAGTAATAATCATTTGGTCATCGATTTGTTCAACCATGTGATGCACCAATGAGGTGTAGTAAGCATTCGGTCATGGATCTGTTCATCCATGTGATGCACCAAGGAGGTATAATAAGCATTCGGTCATGGATCTGTTCAACCATGTGATGGGATTTGGTCATGGATCTGTTCATCCATGTGATGCACCAAGGAGCTGTAAAAATATTCGGTCATGGATCTCTTCAACCATGTGATGCACCTGGATATGAGTTTTAGCTACTTTGCATACACTTTTGGCAATGTGAGGCAATGCAGGTCCTCTTCTTTGTATTATTATTATTATTATTATTATTATTATTATTATTATAATTATTATAGTATACTATCATCGTACCTGTAGCAGGAAGGACATCAGCACCAACTGTTCCTGTAGCACTTGGTGGAGGAGGAGGCGGCACTGGATTTCTGTAAAAGCATACAAAAAGGTAATGTAAACCATTCCATGCATGTGATTTAAACAACGCCATATCGATTGTATTTATTCTCTGTACTCCTTTCACTGCTTCGTTTATTATGCTTTTGCCCTAAACTCATGCGTTGTAAAAGCCATTGTACAACAGTAATTTTAATTAATTATCCTTTAGAAACCTAATCATGAAGAGGATGAAATAGTGCACTCAACTTCAGTAAGAGACACAGACTTACTTCTAATATGGTTATTTCTTTAAACCATTTTTAACTATATGTTTTGGGCGAGTTTTGCAGTGTCCGATATTTCGTTTTTGGTGTTAGATGTGCGCTTAGTTCTGGTAGGCATGGCAGTACATTTCAGCAATTTAAATGCTTGTACAGGGTTTCTGTGAATAATACTGCTAAGGTAGCTGTGTTCTCAGGGTTTGGGGGAGCCCAGAATTTAGACAAACTGTCACTTAATACGATGTAGTTTGCTTTAAAATAGTTTCTAATTGTTATGGGTTTACTTGGGTTTTCTGAGTTGACTTTTATTTCAAAAGCAACACTTTTGTATTCCAACCTCACCAATGAAGACAAGGGGAGTGGGGTGCAATGCTGTCTCATGTTACTGAATGCTAGGTCAAGTATGTCAGACCCAATGAAGATGAGGGAAGTGGGGTGCAATGCTGTCTCATGTTACTGAATGCTAGGTCAAGTATGTCAGACCCAATGAAGATGAGGGAAGTGGGGTGCAATGCTGTCTCATGTTACTGAATGCTAGGTCAAGTATGTTAGACCCAATGAAGTTGAGGGAAGTGGGTTGCAATGCTGTCTCATGTTATTGAATGCTAGGTCAAGTATGTTAGACCCAATGAAGATGAGGGAAGTGGGGTGCAATGCTGTCTCATGTTACTGAATGCTAGGGCAAGTATGTTAGACCCAATGAAGACGAGAGAAGTGGGCTGCAATGCTGTCTCATGTTACTGAATGCTACGTCAAGTATGTTAGACCCAATGAAGACGAGGGAAGTGGGGTGCAATGCTGTCTCATGTTAATGAATGCTAGGTCAAGTATGTTAGACCCAATGAAGACGAGGGAAGTGGGGTGCAATGCTTGTCTCATGTTACTGAATGCTAGGTCAAGTATGTTAGACCCAATGAAGATGAGAGAAGTGGGCTGCAATGCTGTCTCATGTTACTGAATGCTACGTCAAGTATGTTAGACCCAATGAAGATGAGGGAAGTGGGGTGCAATGCTGTCTCATGTTAATGAATGCTAGGTCAAGTATGTTAGACCCAATGAAGACGAGGGAAGTGGGGTGCAATGCTTGTCTCATGTTACTGAATGCTAGGTCAAGTATGTTAGACCCAATGAAGACAAGGGAAGTGGGGTGCAATGCTGTCTCATGTTACTGAATGCTAGGTCAAGTATGTTAGACCCAATGAAGATGAGGGAAGTGGGGTGCAATGCTTTCTCATGTTACTGAATGCTAGATCAAGTATGTTAGACCCTCTGGTTAGATCATGCACTATATGTTCCATTGTGTTTGCAGTGATAAAGTCTAGGAAACATTGTATCTGTGAGGGTGAGGCAGTGTATATTTCCCAGTCTATAGAGGAGTAGTTAAAGTCACCCATGTATAGGGTTTTGATTGGATGTTGAGTGCCTCTAGTAGGTCTAGGTACAAGTTGTGCACTTCCTGTAGCTGGCCCATGGTAAGGAACTTGTCTGTGGAGATTTATACATGGATGAATTTCAGGGTATCATCCTCCTTAACTAACCTGGAGTTGCATTTGTTGCTAACATGGATTGAGACACCTCCACCTTTAGCCCCAGTCTGTGCTGCCATTGGCCTAAATGTGTGGAAGGCTCTGCAAGCCTTGCACTGCTGGAATGCTTTCTGCGGCTTTAAACTAAGTCTTGGTAACAGCATAGATGTCTAAAGTCTCCAGAGAGAAGACAGCTTGTAAAGTGTGGAGTTTTTGTTTAGACTCCTAAAATCCATTGAAATTTCCTGACCAGGTATCAAACCTGGGACATGGCAGTGAGACTGCCTAATCCTAGCCATTAGACCACCAGGATACCACTGAGAAACTCACTTTAGCATTAAGCATAGTTCATGCAGTGGGATGCTCCCCTTCTCAGAAAGATGTGGTATGGCTTGTTGAATCACTGTCTTATATGTACTATGGCTCTAGCCTTTTTGAGGTATAGGAGTTATGGCATAAAAATCTCCCAACCATCCAGAAAAATAGCCACCTGATAGTGGACTTTTAATCTCATTATGGATTAATAGTTGAAAGGATAACGAGGATGACAAGGCCAAATGGTTGCCAGGGGTCTGAGGGTCAGGGACAGAAGGAACACAGAAAGATGTACTAAAAATATCATCTCTTCTGCTTTTGTGACCTTGTTCTGCCTCTGTCAGTGCATCATTTATTTTTTTTCTTTGGTATTTTTGTCACTGTGTCCAGTATGTCATTCCTAAAACTTTGCTACTTAACCTTTCCTATTTTTTTTTGATCAGTTGCTGACTGCTGACATACCTCTTCTATTGCAAAGTATTATTGCATGTCAGTACAAGTTTCATGATGGGGTGGAGGCATTTCCACAACCTAGTCAGGGCTGTTTGAAGAGGGCAGTAAAGCATTGCCTAGTGTAGATAAAGCACAAGTAATGCATAACTGTTTTCAGGTCTTTCCTCTCACCTGTACCATTGGTTCATGTTGTGGTCAACAGCAAGCTTCAAGTGCTCAATATACGTCTGGCTCATAAAGTGTGATGTTACTGTGCTCTGCTGCTAATTGCTGATTGGGCACAGGCTTCAACAAATGGCTCTTTTTAGCTTCTGCAGTCTTCCAAGAGCAGAGCACTTCCTAACTGGATGATTTATGTTCTGCTAGTCATCATCAACTAGGGCTGCTTTTAGGATGCAACATGTGAAAGTTGTCTGGCCTGCTTGTATACTGACAAACACACATGGTTTACAGCTCCCTGCAGAGCTTTGCTCCTCTCTGAATTATCAGCCAATCATCAATCATCACAAATTCTCAGTAAAAACATCACAAAATATCAGTTAATCAAAGTGAAAAGTACTTATTCATATACTTCAAAAGAGGGACACGTCTACCTTTCTAATTAAGCTAAAAGGTTACTATACATCATCTCACTTCAGCTGTTTGTTTCCATGTCTGACAGACAATGAACATCAGATGTCCTTACATTCACTACTGCATTAAAATTTGCGATTCCCTGCTGTGGAAGCCTGTCATCTGACCAGTACACCAAAGACTTCCTGTTGCATTTAAAGGTACACCTGAGTGTCACTCAAACATACCTCGTGTACTGTACTGTACTGTACTGTAGGGCATAAAGGTGATGTTCAGGTTTACCATAAACAGAATTTCTTTGCCGCCAGTCTGAATGCATCTTTTCACCATTGGTCTGCTTACCTGCATCTGTTTTGCCAGCTGAATGCGTTCTCATTCTCCAGTGATTACCTGTGCCTGCTTGCAGATAAGTGCCCCATTGAGGTGTTTTGTTTTCTTTTGCTTTTTTGTGCTCCTTGGGGTTAATGTCATCCAGGAATGGTAAATGCCAGTGTGGGATACAGATTCCCCATAAAGACCGCCACAATAAGTGTCTTTTTTTGTCCAGAAGCATGTCATGACCATACATTTTGTTCTATTTGCCAGACTTTCATTCCAAAAACCCTTCACAGCAGATTTCCTTCCCTTTCCTTGTGTCTTGAGAACCAGCATCTTCACCTTCTTGTTAAAGATACAATGGATGGAATCTCCCTCCCAGAGTGTCAGCCATTAGGGAGAGGAAGGTCAAAAATGTACAACTGCAATCTTTCGCTGTCCAGCCTCTGCCAGGTGTTTTTCTTGAGGCTGTTACAAACCCAGAGTCTTGTCCAGCTGTGTTGTTGGATTCCTTGACCATGACTGTATTGGAGGCCAGTGAGATTCCGACTGGCAGTACACCTGATGAGGCTTTGCAGGCGTCCATTTTGGATGTTCAGGGGGAACCACGGTTGATTTTTTTCCAAGGGGCTTAGGAGAGTTCCTCAGATTTTAGTTGGGGAAGAAGTTCCTACTAGGGTTTTCAACTACCATCCTGGGTCTGAGTCTTCTCAGTTTTTTGGAGGGGACATTCCCTTAAAAAAGTAACAAAAACATAAAGATGTTTCTTCTGCTCCTCAGGATCCTCAACGTGACTAGCAGGCTTTCACTCAGAGGGTATTTTCTGCTTTAATGTCTTCAAAACCTCATCAAGGGAGTTCAGTTTCTGCTCCTCCTTGGTCCTCTACTCCCCTAAAAGGCCTGGAGAACACGATTCTTCTGAGACTGAATTGGATTCTGATGACAAATCCCTGACTTATTCTACTCAAATTCCTTCTCCTTTGGATTTGAATCAGAGGAGGAGGAGGAGGAATCTGTTAGCTCAGATGTTCCTTTTGAGGAAATTTCCTTTGGGGACACACTCTCTAGGAGGATGGATTTTTTTTAAGTGGGATTGTGCTCAGGTCTCTGATATCTATAAGAGGTACTATGAGTTGCTGCAGTTGGAGTCTCCTAAACTTGCATCTATCCCTCCTGTTTTGGCTGCTTTGCTAGATGCGTTTTCCAGTCCCTCTCATGCTCCTAATTCTTTACCCCCTGCTCCCAAGAAGCTTGATAGGTTTTGTAGGGTGCCTGAGGATTGTTTTTTTTTTGTATAAATGTCCTGCTGCTTATGACCCTTCTGTGGTCTCTGTAGCCTCTGATGTGCCATCTCAGTTGCTTCCTTCACCCAAATTACTGTCTTCTGACAAAGACAACAGAACTATGGAACATCTGGGTAAGAAGGTTTACACTTCTGCTACCCTAGATTTTAGAGCTATTAATTATCAGACCCATATGTCTAGGTATGTGTTGGCTCTTCTTTCTCAGGCCTGTCAACGTATTTATGATTTTCCAGACTCTGAGGGTAAAACTTCTGTTCTTTCCTTGCTAGGGACTTCCTCTCAAGCCATTCATCATTCTATTAAAGGTAGTTATGATATGGCAGATGCCTCTTCTAGGGCTGCTATTTTTGGTTCAGTTATGAGGACATATTCTTGGCTTAGGCTCCAGCTTCTACCTGATGATATCAAAAATAAGTTGATGGATGCTCCCCTGGATTCTAAACTTTTGTTTGGGGAAGCTGCTGCTGGTTTATTTAAGTCCCTTCAGGCTAAGGGCAAGGCTTTACAAGAGCTTAAACATGTTTTTCTTTCTCCTTTGCCTAAATGTCAGAGAAACTATCCCACTAAGCCTGCTTTTGTTCGTAGACATTCCCTTCCTTCTATTAAAGGCAAGAATGGTGGCAAACTGGCTCCTCCTGCTAAAGCTTCTCAGTTTTCAGGGTATTAGAGGCCTTCCTTTCCAGACAAATGAGGTACTGTATGGCTATTCATATCTTCCCAGCCACATTACCGTTTCTCTTCATCTTTCTTTTTCTCTTCCTTCTTGGCTTCAGATCACTCAAGATTCTTGGATTCTGTTGATCTTTCATCCGGGGTACTTCATGGTGTGGAAATCCCACCCTTCGTTTATGGGCATTCCTCAACCTCCTCAGGAACAGCTTCCCTTTTTCCCAGAGGTTCTTCAAACTCTCCTGACTTAGGGTACTATTCAATAGGTGCCTGTGTCCCAAAGGGGAAAGGTTCAACTCCAGACTGTTTCTAGTGTCAAGAAAAGAGGGCACTTGGAGACCTATTCTAGACCTCTCTCTTCTAAACACTTTTTAAAAAGCACCTTCCTTTTGGATGTTGAGCCTTCCAATTCTGTTTCCTCTCCTGCTCCCTCAGGCCTATATGGTCTCTGGATCTCAAGGATGCTTATCTCCATATTCCAATCCATCCTCTTTTCAGAAAGTTTTTACATTTTTCAGTTCTTTGCTTTGCCCTTTGGCCTTTCTAGTGCCCCAAGGGTGTTCACCAAATGCTTTGCTCCTGGGATTGCTTTTTGCAGGCTTCAAGGGATCCAAACATTTCCTTACTTAGATGTTCTGTTGATTCAGGTGTCTCTCCAGAGACTCTCTTGCAAAATCTTCATTTCACCATTTCCCTTCTTCAGAGCATGGAATTCACAATAAATTTCATGAAGTCTTCTCTGACTCCTTCTCAGGATCATGTTTTCCTCGGTTGCAGGATTCATTCGGTGCCTATGATTTCATCGCTGCCCCCTCCGAAGGCCGTAACTTTCATTCATTTCTTTCACACACTTCTTCCTCTGCCTTACATTACAGCCAGGTAGTTTCTGAGAGCTCTGGGTTTCATGGCATCCACCATTCTGATGCTCCCTCTGGCTAAACTTCACATGAGAAAGTTTCAGTGGTTTCTGAAGTCAGTGTGGCTTCAGCATTCACATCCTCTAGACTTCGCAGTTCATCTTCTTCCTTGTCTCAGACAGGAACTTCATGGGTGGATTTGGCAGTTGTCTCTGAACCCAGGCATCCCTTTTCATGTCCCTCTTCCCTCTCAGGAATTGCTCACAGATGCTTCAGATGTGGGTTGGGGGTGACGTTTGGCTCTCTAAAAGTACAGGTGGTGTGGTCACCTCACAGGTGGAGGGACCACATCATTGTCAAAGAGATGAGAGATCATCTGTTGGCCCTTCAGGCCTCTCATCCTCTTTTCTCTACAGAACCTCTCAAGGTCTTCACAGACAATACCACAGTGATGTAGTATGTAAACAAACAGGGAGGAACGAGATCCTGCCTTCTTTGCCTGCTGGCACTTCTGGTATGGGATCTTGTTGTCAACTATCAAGTGACTCTTCAGGCAGCTTATATCCCTTCTAGTTAGAACACTGTGGCAGACACTCTGAGCAGGTTCTTAACTCAGTTCTACAAATAGATGCTTCACAGGGATGTGTTTCTGGACATTATTCACCAGTGGGGGTACTCCTCGACTGGATCTTTTTACCTCCCCTCTGAACAGACAAGTTCCTCTGTTTTCTGCCAGAGTCCCAGGTCCTCTGGTATGGAAGGTACACACTGTCTCATTCCCTTGGAAGGGGATGTTTCTTTATGCATTCCCCCCCATCCTCTCATTCTGAAAGTCCTGTTCAGATTTCAACAGGATGCTTCCAAAATCTTGTTGGTGACTCCCTTTTGGCTGCGACAGCACAGGTTCCCTCTACTTCTGCATCTAGCCAGGGACAATAATCACAAGTTACCCCAAAGGGTGGAGCTAATTACACAAGATAAGGGATATCTCATCCATCCCCACCTGCCCATGTTTCAACTGACCTTGTGGGTGATAGGATTTTGATTTCTCATAGAGACATTTTTATGAGGACATTCTGCAAGTCCTGCAGGAGGCCAGGAAACCTACTATTAGGAAATCCTACTTACCCAAATGGAAAAGGTATTCTATTTGGTGTGTGTCTCTTAATCTGAACCCACTTATTGTAAATGTCCTTTGGTTCTCTCTCATAAGTGTGAGTTGCTCAATGCTGGTTTGGCCTATTCTTCTTTTAAGGCCCACTTATCAGCCATCTCTGCTTGTTTGCCTTTATCTCCTCCTTTAGCTTCTAGATGCGAGGTTGAACAATTTCTCAAAGTAGTTCTTATTATTAGACCTCCCAGGAAGCCTGTTTTACCTTCCTGGGAACTTAATTTTCTTCGGGAGAAGTTAACTAGTCTCCTTTTGAGCCTGTTTCAGCTCCCTTGCAACATTGTTCTTGGAAGACTGTTCTGTTGTTCATAGGTTCATAGGTTCATACTAGGCTATCTGTCCTAGGGCATTTATAAGCCTAGCCAGAGTGTGTTTGGCTTTCGCCACCCATTTTAAATTAATTTTGCTATGCCCTTTTTCGAGGTTAGTATACTGTGCCTCTGTCTAACAGTGACACAGAAGTGATACCCGGGGTAAACCTACGATCTCCCATCCACTCATCAAGATTCCTCTTGAAGAGAGTCAATGAGGGACTCTGCCTAACCTGGACTGGGATTTTATTCCAGAGTGAAGGGAGCCTCTGGGTTATGAATCTGTCCCTCCAGCATGTCCTATTTATTTCACTGCTGAGGTTCAAGTCTCTCGAGCGTAGCTCGATGGGATTTGGATTTTCTGAGGTGCAGCATGTCCATTAATTCCGGGTTGGACATGGCTTTATACGTCAGGCACAGATCGCCTCTGAGCAGGCGGTATGCCACTGAGTAGAGCTGGAGTTTCTTTAACCGGGCAGAATATGACATCTGTTTGAGCCCTTTGATCCTCTTGGTGAGGTACTTTTGGGGTCTTTCCACTTGCTGCAGGTGTCTGGTAAGGTACATCCCAAAAGGGGCATTGTACTCAATTATGGGCCCGATGAGGGATGAGTAAAGAGGCACGATGACCTCCCCCGATCTAGATGTGAATCCCTTCATGATTAGGTGGGCTATATAAAATGTTTTTCTAACCACTTTGGCCACGTGGTTGTCAAATGAGAGATTGCTATCAACTTGGGTCCCCAGGTCCCTAATTACTTCTTCTGTACTTAATGGATTACCACCTATGTGGTAATTTGTGGGCACTTTGTTTTTGCCAAAGGGGATGACAATACACTTTTTGGCATTTGGCTTGAGGCCATGGCTCTGGCACCAGTTGTCTGTTTCTATGAGGCCCTTTTCGAGGATGCTTGTGTCGGCTGGAGAGTCTATTATGGCGCCCAGTTTGCAGTCATCTGCGAACTTGGTCAGCCACAGTCCTTCCGTGTTGGCCAGTACCTCTGAGAAATATATACCGAACAAGAGAGGTCCCAGGACTGAGCCTTGTGGGACACCACTTGTAAGTGGTTTGGAGTCTGACATGGCTCCAGCAATTCTAACCATGTGGGTTCTGTCCTTGAGCCAGTTTGCAACCCATCTAGTGACATAGGGGTTTATAGATAAGCTGGTGAGCTTATCTATAATGCCCGAGTGGGGTATTGTATCGAAGGCTTTTGCGAGGTCCAGGTAGGCTGTGTGGACCACCTTCCCCTCGTCAATGGCCTTGGTGACTGTTTCAAAGAAGAAAAGAAAAAACGGAGAGCAGCAGTACGTAGTACAACCAGGAAGTCACTCTGTAACCAGGTGCTAAAAAGAAGACTGGACGTGAATTTTAACGCAGATTTATTGATTAAAATAATAGCGTTTTCGCTGACAAAACAAAAGCAGCTTCTTCAGAAAAAAGAATAAACAGTTTGGCGCCAAGGCTTCCATTTAAAAACATGTCATAATGACATCACTGCTACATCCACAATTCTAATTTAAAGACACACTGATATTTTACTGAAGTGAAAGTTCAGATGGGCTAAAACTGTATCCAGCTCTTAAAGTATACCTCTTGGAACAATGTGAACGAAACACATAAATACAAGTGTTGAAATACCAAACAGTATCAAGTATCACAAAGACAGGAATAAAATTAAACATTTAAATTGATTTGTAATGTTGACTGATTCAAAGCGTCGTCAATACTGGAGTGGCAAGTTACCCATCAAGTAATAGTCAAAGTGGAGGACGCTCCTAAACAGTAAAGAAAGTGTTATCATGTAAGCAGGTTAAAATTAGTAAAACTATATTGTTTAATGATCTAATTCATTATTTAATAGTAGTAAAAAATATTAGTAAAATGAAATAATACTATTTAGTTTATGAAATAAGCCAAATAAAAAAATGAATAAAAATGAATAAATAAAAGTAAAAGGACCTTCTATCATAATTATAGTAGTCAATAACTCCAACTCTATTTAGTGTAACTTCTCATTTTGAGTAGAACTGAGATGTTACAATTCTCGTTGAGCCCAGGATGGTGAAAGGCATTAAGCCTAATCTGCCATTCCAGTTCATGTAGTTCAAGTAATAAAGATAGTGGGCCCCCTCTAATACTAGGGGGTACATGCTCAATCCCCATGAAAGAAAATTTATGATCGGGAAATTTCTCAATATGCCTAGCTAGGGCATTTTCCTGTTTATTTGTCCTGATGGCGTAAACGTGTTCGTATATACGTTGACGGAATTTACGATCCGTCTTGCCAATATAGAAAGCAGGACAATTGTGGCAGAAAGCTCCATAAATCACTGATTTTGTGTTGCAGTTGATTGTATGTCTTATCAGATATTTATTATCATTGACAGTAAAGGAAGCCCCTGTTTTTAAACAGTGACACCAGTTACAAGAGCCACATGTTGTAGACCCTTTAATTCTCGTGAAGCTGAGTTCGTGTCTACCTTGCATAAGCTCCTTGAGGTTCCTACCTTTTCTAAAAATAACTCTAGGAAATGGGCCCAATTTTTGGAAAAGATCTATGTCATTCCTTATCAAGTCCCAATTCTTGTTTAGAATTTTACAAATTCTCCCTGTGTCGTTACTAAAGACAGTGATGAAACTAGACACTAAATTGTGTTTGACCAAGAATCCAGGTGGCATGGAATTGAGTGGTGAAAGTTGGTCAACACTGACTTGTGTATGATCAACAGGGCTCAGTGGTTGGTCTACCTTAAGTTTAAGAAGAGATTTAAAAATGCCTCTAGCTTTTTTTATTTCTATTTCTATAATGATTTCCTCAATCAATGTAATAGGGTACCCTCTGTTTAGAAATTGATTCTTAAGGAACAGACATTCTTCACTGAAAGCTGAATCAGAGTTGCACATTCGTACTGCCCTGACAAACTGGCCTTTGACTATGGCCCTCTTTTGTTTGAAAGGGTGTTGACTAGTGTAGTGTAAAAGGGAATTACAGTGTGTAGATTTCCTAAACAGTTTGGAAAAGTACATTCTAGCAGTGTCATCTTTATTTAGCTTAACATCTAAGTAGTCTATGACTTTATCTGAAAAGGTTGATGTAAATTTCAGAAAGGTGGTAGTACAGTTCATAAAATCTACTAAGGAATCCGCTTCAGCCTTATTTCCCTTAACTAAGATGAAAATGTCGTCTAGATATCGAGTGTAGAAGCGTATCTGTTCCTTAAAGGAAGGGTTAAGTAAGATGAACTTAGATTCCCAAAAGGCCATGAAGATATTGGCCACACTGGCCCCACATGGGGAGCCCATGGCTATGCCTTGTTTCTGTAGAAAAATTCTTTCATTGAAAATGAAAAAATTAGAATCAAGGACAATGTCCAGTAATTCTGTGACTATACTGATTTCATTATGTGTGGCACCCAGATCTTTTAGTTTAAGACCCACCCACTCGGTAGCTTCCTGATGTGGTATTGATGTGTATAGGTCAACCACATCTATTGTGAGGAAATTAAATTCAGGGTTGTACTCGATACTATCTATACTACTAAGGAAGGACCATGAATCTTTACAGATGGAGGGAATATTCTTTAGATATTTTAACAAGATGTGATCAATCAGCTTCGAACTGTTGTAAGTCATAGAAAATCTGCCATCTATTAAAGCCCTCATGGGTGGGTCCTCTAAGTTCTTATGTATCTTAGGGATGCCAAACATCATAGGCACTTTTGGGAAGACTATATCTAGAAAATTGTACAGTTCCAAATCAATTCGACCTTCTAGGTACATGTCCCTGAGGTAGCCCCTAATTCTCCTATGTACACCATTCATTTCACTAATAGAGGAAGGGCAGTATGCTGTTGTGTTCAAAACAGAGAACATTTTTTCATTATACAGAGTATTGTTAAAAATTACCAGTCCACCCCCTTTATCGGGTTTGATAACCCTGACTGGTAAAAGTTTGAAATCAGACAGTGCCTTTCTCTGTTCCATAGTGATGTTATGGTGTGTATGAGTCTTTGAAACTTTGTTAGAATTAGCCAAATCTCTGATATCTAATTCACAAATATTTTCAAAGGTCTTTAACCCAGGATGTAGTGGGGGATTGAAGGTGCTCGGAACTTTCAGCTCAGCTCTGGGTAAAGCAATGGAATTGTTAAATAGTACATCCAAGTTCAACTTCCTGGTGTAACATTTTAAGTCCAAGATGGTTTTGGTGATATCACAACCAGAACTGGGCACAAATGTATTGCCTCGGGACATGATTTCAACAAGTTCAGATGGAAGCATTGTGTCCGAGAAGTTGTATATTTTAAAGTCACCTTTCTGGTTGAGTTGAATGCGTAAGTGTGAGCTCACACTGTCAGCACACTCTAAGTTAGTATGGGTCAGAGTTAGTTGTTCCGAGTTCTGCTCCTCGTCTGGTATTGACGTTGTGGGAGTTGTCCTAAAAAATCATTGTTGTTGCCAAAGTTTGAACTGAAATTATTGTTCCTGGACTTAGCATTGTTATTAGGAAACCTTCCATTTTGCCTATCAGTTCTTTTAGTGTTAGACCCATGTTGGTTGAAATCAACAGGTTCATTAGCAGAAGTAGCAGGGACCACGTCAGAATCAAACCTGTCAAGGCTGTTAACTCCAGAAGTGGGCACGGACTGTAATTTAGGGAATGCACATTGATGACTGTAGGCATCCCTATCCCTATTTAGTTTTTTAACTTTGTTCTGCTTCAATTTAGACATAAGCCCCTCAATGCTTATGAAAGTCCGGTCATATTCTACTTTAAAACGCAAAAAGTTGATGTCCATTTTGATGGTGTTATCAAGTAATTTGATCTCATCTGTCAATAAATTAATATTGAGGGAATAGTGTTTTATTAGCAGTTCCAAAAGTTGTGCCCCTTGTCTTGAAAAAAGTATGACCAAGTCTGTCAAAAAATCAGGCCCCTGGATCAAGCCTGAAGGCGTAAAGGAAGAACGAAGACCTTTAGGCACTATGTTCTCGTTTAAACATTGCTGGAAGTAAGAGACTTCCAGCTGTAGTTTCTTTAGTTTAACCATTTTAGTATCAAGTTGTTTTAAATTGCTTAAAATGGTATCGTAAGATAATCGTAATAGATGGCAGATTTTCTATGACTTACAACAGTTCGAAGCTGATTGATCACATCTTGTTAAAATATCTAAAGAATATTCCCTCCATCTGTAAAGATTCATGGTCCTTCCTTAGTAGTATAGATAGTATCGAGTACAACCCTGAATTTAATTTCCTCACAATAGATGTGGTTGACCTATACACATCAATACCACATCAGGAAGCTACCGAGTGGGTGGGTCTTAAACTAAAAGATCTGGGTGCCACACATAATGAAATCAGTATAGTCACAGAATTACTGGACATTGTCCTTGATTCTAATTTTTTCATTTTCAATGAAAGAATTTTTCTACAGAAACAAGGCATAGCCATGGGCTCCCCATGTGGGGCCAGTGTGGCCAATATTTTCATGGCCTTTTGGGAATCTAAGTTCATCTTACTTAACCCTTCCTTTAAGGAACAGATACGCTTCTACACTCGATATCTAGACGACATTTTCATCTTAGTTAAGGGAAATAAGGCTGAAGCGGATTCCTTAGTAGATTTTATGAACTGTACTACCACCTTTCTGAAATTTACATCAACCTTTTCAGATAAAGTCATAGACTACTTAGATGTTAAGCTAAATAAAGATGACACTGCTAGAATGTACTTTTCCAAAGTGTTTAGGAAATCTACACACTGTAATTCCCTTTTACACTACACTAGTCAACACCCTTTCAAACAAAAGAGGGCCATAGTCAAAGGCCAGTTTGTCAGGGCAGTACGAATGTGCAACTCTGATTCAGCTTTCAGTGAAGAATGTCTGTTCCTTAAGAATCAATTTCTAAACAGAGGGTACCCTATTACATTGATTGAGGAAATCATTATAGAAATAGAAATAAAAAAAGCTAGAGGCATTTTTAAATCTCTTCTTAAACTTAAGGTAGACCAACCACTGAGCCCTGTTGATCATACACAAGTCAGTGTTGACCAACTTTCACCACTCAATTCCATGCCACCTGGATTCTTGGTCAAACACAATTTAGTGTCTAGTTTCATCACTGTCTTTAGTAACGACACAGGGAGAATTTGTAAAATTCTAAACAAGAATTGGGACTTGATAAGGAATGACATAGATCTTTTCCAAAAATTGGGCCCATTTCCTAGAGTTATTTTTAGAAAAGGTAGGAACCTCAAGGAGCTTATGCAAGGTAGACACGAACTCAGCTTCACGAGAATTAAAGGGTCTACAACATGTGGCTCTTGTAACTGGTGTCACTGTTTAAAAACAGGGGCTTCCTTTACTGTCAATGATAATAAATATCTGATAAGACATACAATCAACTGCAACACAAAATCAGTGATTTATGGAGCTTTCTGCCACAATTGTCCTGCTTTCTATATTGGCAAGACGGATCGTAAATTCCGTCAACGATATACGAACACGTTTACGCCATCAGGACAAATAAACAGGAAAATGCCCTAGCTAGGCATATTGAGAAATTTCCGATCATAAATTTTCTTTCATGGGGATTGAGCATGTACCCCCTAGTATTAGAGGGGGCCCACTATCTTTATTACTTGAACTACATGAACTGGAATGGCAGATTAGGCTTAATGCCTTTCACCATCCTGGGCTCAACGAGAATTGTAACATCTCAGTTCTACTCAAAATGAGAAGTTACACTAAATAGAGTTGGAGTTATTGACTACTATAATTATGATAGAAGGTCCTTTTACTTTTATTTATTCATTTTTATTCATTTTTTTATTTGGCTTATTTCATAAACTAAATAGTATTATTTCATTTTACTAATATTTTTTACTACTATTAAATAATGAATTAGATCATTAAACAATATAGTTTTACTAATTTTTAACCTGCTTACATGATAACACTTTCTTTACTGTTTAGGAGCGTCCTCCACTTTGACTATTACTTGATGGGTAACTTGCCACTCCAGTATTGACGACGCTTTGAATCAGTCAACATTACAAATCAATTTAAATGTTTAATTTTATTCCTGTCTTTGTGATACTTGATACTGTTTGGTATTTCAACACTTGTATTTATGTGTTTCGTTCACATTGTTCCAAGAGGTATACTTTAAGAGCTGGATACAGTTTTTAGCCCATCTGAACTTTCACTTCAGTAAAATATCAGTGTGTCTTTAAATTAGAATTGTGGATGTAGCAGTGATGTCATTATGACATGTTTTTAAATGGAAGCCTTGGCGCCAAACTGTTTATTCTTTTTTCTGAAGAAGCTGCTTTTGTTTTGTCAGCGAAAACGCTATTATTTTAATCAATAAATCTGCGTTAAAATTCACGTCCAGTCTTCTTTTTAGCACCTGGTTACAGAGTGACTTCCTGGTTGTACTACGTACTGCTGCTCTCCGTTTTTTCTTTTGTGGTTTATTTGCCGTTTTTTCCCCAGACTGTTTCAAAGAAATCGACCAGGTTTAAGAGGCAGGATCTGCCCTTAACAAAGCCGAACTGGGTAGGATCCAGTGTCTGTAGGTCATCAATATCTTTATTTATGAGGTCCATGATGATCCTTTCCATAGCTTTGCAGACCAAGCTAGTCAGGCTTATAGGGCGATAGTTTCCAGGATCCGTTGAGGCACCACGTTTGTGGAGAGGGACCACTGTTGCTGTACGCCACTCTTTGGGTACATATCCTGTAGTAAGGCTGAGATTGAACAGTAGCTTAATGTTTGGGTTTAGCTCTTCTTGCAGTTCTTGTAGGATGCAGCCCGGGATACCGTCTGGTCCCATTGATGCTGTGTTTTTTGCTTTGGAGAGGACGGCTCTTACCTGAGCATCTGAGATGTCAGGGGGGCAGCACTCTGCTGGGATAGATATTTGCCCTTTTGGTGGGGAGGGGGAGAAGTTTGCACTGAACCTGTCAGCTAGGATGTTGGCAATGTCTGTGGGTTCGGGGTATTTTTTGCCATTTTGGACTAATTCTGAGCATATCTGGGAAGTCCCACCCAGGTTCCTAACATAACTAAAGAAAGCCTTGTGATTATCCTTAGTGTCCTGGGCAATTTTTCTCTCGAAGCTGGCCTTAGACGATTTTATGAGTGCCCGTAGTTTTTTGCTAATACTGATGAGAGATGCCTTTCCTTTTTGGGATTTTGCTCTATCATGTAGTAGCTTCCTCCTTCTATTGTATAGTTTGTTTATGGCTGGGGTCCACCAGACAAGACGTCTGCTTTTGGAGGATTGGGTCTTGGTTTTATTTGGGATTGCATGATCCATGCATTCCTGAAGGTGTTCATAGAATGCATTTATAAAGGATTCTGCAGTCTGGGACGTATTTTCCACAGGCCCGGGGGCTTTGAAGGATTCCACCTCTGTTTTGAGGAGTGTGAAATTTGCTTTAGAGAACTTTTTCACTGTGGTTTTCTGGGCAGGGGGTAGGGTCGGGATGTGAATATCCAATGAGATTAGTTTATGGTCTGATCTTACCAGTGAGGGATACACTTCTGGCCTGGAGCATAGAGCCCCCATATTGGTGATGATCAGGTCCAGTATGTTTTCCCCTCTTGTGGGAGTGGTAACAAGTTGTTCCATAGCATTTGAGTTTATAAATTCTAGGAACCTTTGGGCTAGGGTGTTGGAGCTAGAGTAATGCTCCCAGTCTATGTTTGGGTAGTTGACGTCGCCCAATATAATGGTGTTTGGAGAGACCTTCATATTTTCCAGTGTTCTCAGGAAGGTCGAGTGGGGTTCCTGGGTTTGGGAGGGTGGTCTGTAGCAAGCTATAAACTGGAAGGCAGTTTTACCCACTGTTAGTTGCACATGGATAGTCTCTGATGCTTTGTGCTGTGCCAGCAACCTGGAGGTGTGGGTATCTTTGACGAATATTGATACTCCCCCTCCTTTTGTGGTTCGATCCAAGTTTTGGGGCTTAAAAGCATGGTATGAGGTATAACCTCGTAGTGCTGGGGTGCTCTCGGGAGCCTTGAACCAGGTTTCTGTTACTGCACAGATATCGATGTTCTCCATGCTAAGGAGAGTTTTGAGTGCGTGCATCTTCAGGTTTAGACTTCTGGCGTTGAGTAGCATTACTCTTAGTTTCTTATCCCTTGTGATACCTATGGAGGTGGGTTTGTCTTTTGAGCCTTGCCTAAAAAAGGCACTATGGGGGTAGCAAGAGCCTTTGCCAATATCCGAAAGCCCAGGGGTGACAGGTGCAAGCCGTCCCTAGCGAAGCATCATGACTTGTCGAGCATGTCATCCCAGGCTGACAGGCATTGGATCCCCTTTGAATGACACCAATACTTAAGCCAATTGTTGAAATTGATCATATTGTCTTCATATTGTGGCATCATTCTTGGTGAGGGTAAGATGCTACTCAAGGTCAGGGTCATACCGGCCTGGGCTACATGCTCAGAGAGCTCCTCTATGTCTCTTTTCATGTAGTCCAGGGAGGTACGTCTCAGGTCATTCACACCAGCATGGACAATGACTGAGTCATATTTGTACTTGCCTTGGAGTGACCTGAGTGCTTGTGTTATGTGGCGGATCCTAGCGTCTGACAGGCAGCTCACAGTGACCTTCTCCTTGTTCAGCCTGGTGAGCGGGACGTCAGTGTGCCTGACGATAGAGTCACCTGTTACAAGTGTATCAGGTGTGTTGTTTAGAAGGGCTGTGACTGTTCAGCACACTGGCTTTGTGAGCTATGTGTTGCTCGTGTTTTGTTAGCTCTTGCTTCTGTCAGATGGGTGTCTGAGTTACAGGCCCTCATGGCTTCCTCCCTTTTTGATGAAGATAGGGTGTCCTTACGCACTAATCCCTCTTTTATGTCTAAGGTGGTTAATGAGCTTTCCCTTAATCAATCTCAGAATTTATTTGGATCATACTAAGGCTGTTAGAAAATCTGATCAGTTGTCTGTGTCTTTTCATCTTAGATCTTTGGGTCTAACTGTATCCAAGCAAACTATTTCTTCTTCAATTTCTAAGGCTATTTCCTTTTGTTACACCTTTCATGGCAAGAGCCATCCTTCAGTCAAGGCTTATTCTACTGGAGCAGAGGCTTCTTCTGGTATTTTTTCAAGGGCTCAGATACTAATTCTATTCTTAAAGCAGCTACTTGGTCTCCTGTGCATACTTTTACTAAGCACTACAAGTTGGATGGTATCTCTAGAGACTGGGCCAGTTTTGCTAGTGCCATTCTCTATCGCTTCTTAGGACACTCTTCTTCTTCTCCTTCCCCCTCCCAGGTTTCCTCTTGAGCTTTGGCACTCTCTTGAATGTTATGAATGCTCTTCCCCCTCCCAGGTTTCCTCTTGAGCTTTGGCACTCTCCTAAATGTTAAAAAATACTGCAGAAGTGAGTGTAAGGACATAGTACAGTTGTGTAAAATATTGCCTTCATTGCTGCAGTATTCACTCCCTCCCTCCCTCCATCCCCCTAATCCTTTACTTCCTTGATGTAAAGGTTACTTCTTGGGTTCCATGGACTGGTGTTCCTACTGGGGCAATCAGTTCTGTTTATGATAAGCCTGAGCATCACCTTTATGCCTTACAGTATGCAAGGAGAATTTGAGTGACATTCAGGTGTACCTTCAATGCAACAGGAAGTCTTTGGTATGTTGGCTGGATGATGGGGTTCCAAGGCAGGGAATCCCAAATGTTAAGAATACTAGTGCAGTGAAGGCAGGGACATCTACTGTTATGGTAAAATTGTACACAGCTGTACTTTCTGCGAGCAGGGATGTTCACAGAAGCTGAAGTTTGTACGCATATAATAGTGAAGAGGCAGGTGTCAGAGACAAGAAAACATCAGTGGAATGGTAGAACAACCATGGGAATTAGGAAGAACAAGCAACAGCAGTGACCAGTGTGGAAGATCTGGAAACACTGGTTACAAGGCAAAGACAGAAAGGTAAGGAAGATTGTCATTAAATACATTGATGAAGATGATGAAGAAGATTTGTGAGAGACAGGAAAAAGGCAAGAGGAAATGAGGATGTCCATCCAAGATATTGATGGATTATGTGAGAGAAGACACCTGATGGCCGGGCATGACTGTCAAAGAAGGTAGGAGAGCCCAGTGACATCAGTTAATTTAACACAGTATGCATTGAATGAACAAATGTTTAATGTTTTACAGAAAGGATTGAAATATGTGCCTACAGTGATACCTAAATGGATAGACTTTGAGTTAGATATATTTAGATTTGTAAGAAAATTGCACAATGGTGCAATTAGTGAGTCTGCCTGCCCTTCCTGCTCAGCCCCCAGCACAGCCACCTTCGGGACAGTGAAGGTTCAGCGGTGACTGCTCATGGGTGGGGACCTCAGTCCCACTATTTCCATTTGGGGGCTCATGGGCTTCCGATATCCAAACACTCCTCCCTGTCCAAGGTGTTTACCCCCCATATGTGTCATATACTGCCCCTGCATGCTGTCTTGTCTGTCTTGTCTGTTTTCTGATCCATCCTACCTCCCCAAATAACCTACTATCCTTCCTCAACATCCCAATCTCACCTTAAAAAAAAGGCAATCTGTTCCCAAAAACAAAATTTCACCCCATACATAGCTGTCCATTTCGCACACGTGTCCACTGGACACATGTAATCTAGTCTAATAAGCTTCACAACACATTATTGTTGTCTTCACCCCTCTCTCAGGGGTTTGAGTGTCCAAATATACCTCCAAATTCAGTGTATATGCACAATTGTTGCTGCAGAAGAAATGGACAGCTATGGACCTTTCCTACACCCATCCTGCACATCCCTACCTACTTTCTCAATTGTCTTTCCCTCTTTGTGCCCCCTTTTTTACAACTTTCATATCACCCTTTTTTTCTTTTCTTTTAAAGAAATTAGAGTGGGGTAAGTGGGAGTAAGCTCTTTTAAGCAGTAGTAAGCGGGATTAAGCCTGTTTGTGCAGTGCTAAGCAATGCCTACATAGATTAAGCACTTTTTGGCTAACTGTAAGCCTATTTAACCGGAAGTTACCATTGCTTACCGTCGCGCAAACCCGCACAAACCCACTTAAAGCTGCTCAAAACAGCCTTAACCACTGTGTATCCAACAGTCCTTGTTCTGCCTAGCAACAAAATAAACAGCCATTGCAGGTCTTGAACCCAGGACCCTGTACACTACAGTTACAGCGGTTAATCACTAAGCCATCACAGCTATGAAGATGCTTGTTGTTTATTCCAGTATATCGGTCAGTACACATTCTAAATAGTAGTGACCATCTGCTTTGACTTCTACAATTGTGTAGTACTTGTTAGTGAAAATAGTGTTGAATCAGTATGTTGTTATATCTATATATACACATATCAGATAAATATGGTGTGATACATCTGGGAAGGTATACTGTGGTGGTGGTGCTGTGGTAGCATTGTCGCCTCACAGTAAGACGCTGTTCGATTCTCAGCTAAAGCGTCTTCTGTGTGGAGATATGCGTGAGTGGGCATGCCTTTGTTTAAGGTTGTATGTCAGGGCTGGCAACTTGGTACGTAAAAATCTACTGCCAATCATTAGCAGACCGGAGTTCCGCTGTGGCGATCCCTAACCGGGAAAAGCCAAAAGATACAACAACAACATCTGGGAAGGTATATACAACACTCATGTTTGCACATAAGGATATGGATATATATATATATATATATATATATATATATATACATATGTAGATATATGTATACATGTACATACACATATATACTCATATATATCTGTATATATACTAAAGTATTAAAAGCACTACACCCTCACAAACTCCCCTTGAGTACCTCGTTCTCCATTGGCCCTGTTTTCTCAATTATAAAGGAATTCCCAATACTATTCTAGCATGTCTAAAGGTCAGTTGTCAATCACCTCTCCGGTCCAGCTGGTGAATCTGGGAATCTTGAGGCAATGTTACAACTGCCTCATGTACACAGACAACCCTCTCCTCCTCCCAACAAATTCCAACACATGTGGGAGATGCAACCATATAGCCATACTGGAGGCTAAGCTCTCAAAACTCAGTACTGGCGAAACCAGTCAGGAGGAGAGGGAAACCACACTCACTACAATTCCAGTCTCACATAGCCCTACCATGACAGCAAACCAAACACATAAACACACAAAAACATACTCGGAGGTTCTAAATAAAAATCTGCCTAAGCAGCAGAGACCTGCAAAGCAGACACCCAAGCAACCGCTACCCCAAAACAAAACACGTGCAACACATAGCTCATAAGCCAGTGTGCCGAACAGTCACAGCCCTTAAGGCTAAACAACACACCTGATACACTTGTAGTAGGTGACTCTATCATCAGGCACACTGACATCCCGCTCACCAGGCTGAACAAGGAGAAGGTCATGGTGAGCTGCCTGTCGGGCACTAGGATCCGCCACATAACACAAGCACTCAGGTCACTCCAAGGCAAGTACAAATATGACTCAGTCATTGTCCATGCTGGTGTGAATGAACTGAGATGTGCCTCCCTGGACTACATGAAAAGAGACATAGAGGAGCTCTCTGAGCATGTAGCCCAGGCTGGTATGAGCCTGACCTTGAGTAGCATCTTACCCTCACCAAGAATGATGCCACAATATGAAGACAAGATGATCAATTTCAACAATTAGCTTAAGTATTGGTGTCATTCAAAGGGGATCCAATGCCTGTCAGCCTGGGATGACATGCTCGACAAGCCACGATGCTTCGCTAGGGACAGCTTGCACCTGTCATCCCTTGGCTTTCTGATATTGACAAAGGCTCTTGCTACCCCCATAGTGCTTTTTTTAGGTTAGGCTCAAAAGACAAACCCACCTCCATAGGTATCATAAGGGATAAGAAACTAAGAGTAATGCTACTCAATGCCAGAAGTCTAAACCTGAAGATGCAAGCACTCGAAACTCTCCTTAGCATGGAGAACATCGATATCTGTGCAGTAACAGAAACCTGGTTCAAGGCTCCCGAGAGCACCCCAGCACTACCAGGTTATACCTCGTACCATGTTTTTCGGCCCCAAAACTTGGACCGAACCACAAATAGAGGGGGAGTATCAATATTCGTCAAAGATACCCATACCTCCAGGTTGGTGGCACAGCACGAAGCATCAGAGACTATCCATGTGCAACTAACAGTGGGTAAAACTGCCTTCCAGTTTATAGCATGTTAAAAATCACCCTCCCAAACCCAGTAACCCCACTCGGCCTTCCTGAGAACACTGGAAAATACGAAGGTCTATCCAAACACCATTATACTGGGCGACTTCAACTACCCAAACATAGACTGGAAGCATTACTCTAGCTCCAACACCCTAGCCCAAATGTTCCTAGAATTTATAAACTCAAATGCTATGGAACAACTTGTTACCACTCCCACAAGAGGGGAAAACATACTGAACCTGATCATCACCAACATGGCGACTCTATGCTCCAGACCAGAAGTGTATCCCTCACTGGTAAGATCAGACCATAAACTAATCTCACTGGATATTCACATCCCGACTCCACCCCTTGCCCTGAAAACCACAGTGAAAACTTCTCTAAAGCAAATTTCACACTCCTCAAAACCGAGGTGGAATCCTTCAAAGCCCCTGGGCCTGTGGAAAATACGGCCCAGACCGCAGAATCCTTTATAAACGCATTCTATGAACACCTTCAGGAATGCATGGATCATGCAATCCCAAATAAAACCAAGACCCAATCCTCGAAAGGCAGACGTCCTGTCTGCTGGACCCCAGCCATAAATAAACTATACAATAGAAGGAGGAAGCTACTACATGATAGAGCAAAATCCCAAAAAGGGAAGGCA